>NC_139152.1:37582705-37895205 GCF_964270905.1 Leucopleurus acutus
GGGCAAGTTTCTTACCACCTAAGCCTGCAGAGTCAGGAGGGCAGAGGTACAGCTGGAGACTGAGGCAGAGGGGAGAGGCAAGGGGAAAGCAGGGGAACGGAGTAGAGGTAGCAGCCTTTCTTCCAGATACATTTTCTACAAGTGAACCTGCAATCTTTTTATTAAAAGGTAATTTGTGGCCATGATGGTTGTTGAGACTATAATTAGAAAATATTAGAAGAAAGAGTGGGAAACATGTATCAAAACATCAGTCAACAGACACTCTGGGCTCATTTCCCTCCTACCCAGTGGAGTGGCCCCTCTCCAGACACCCTGCCCTGCTCTTGCCTCAGGCCCAGGTCCCTGCCCTTGGGATCTGACTGCATCTGCAGTTGAGGTTTTGGCTAAGCCCTGGCAGAGTAAACCCCTAAGTATTGACAGTCTGTTCGGCTTTCCAAAAAAGCATCAGCTGTTCCATTCTTGGTGCATATCCCTGAATGATTGAATGTTGAGAGCAAGGCTGGAATAATGAAGAGGAAACCAGGAAGAGCAAATTAGCTTATTTGGAGATTGAAGATGTTTTCCTCATTTAGACCTTTTACGAACATTTAGTTACTCCCAGATGTATTAGCCAGGGATCACCAGAAAGTAGAGAGAGACAGACACAGACACAGACACAGACACAGACACACACACACAGAGAGAGAGAGAGAGAGAGAGAGAGATTTATGATAAGAAATTGGCTCACAGGATTATGGAGGCTAAGTCCCAAGATCTACAGTCACCAGCTGGAGATCCAGAAGAGCTGGTGGTATTGTTCCCATATAAGTCCAAAGGCCTGAGAATCAGGAGAGTCATAAGTTCTAGTCCGAGGGCAGGAGAAGACTGATGTCCCAGCTCAAGCATCAGGCAGGTGAAGGTCCCTCTACTCAGCCTTTTTTCTATTCAGTTGATTGGATGAGAACTGTTCACATTGGGAAGAACAATCTGCTTTACTGAGTCTACAAATTCAAATGTTAATCTCCTCTAGAAACAGCCTCACAGACACATCTAGAATAATGTTTGACCAAATGTCTGCGCACCCGTGGCTCAGTCGAGTTGACACATGAAATTAACCATCACAAAGGGCTTGAATTTCACCTTCTTTTGCTTCCTGTGTTGTATATTAATTGACCATAAGTGCATGAGTTTATTTCTGGGCTCTCTATCCTGTTTCATTGATATATGTGTCTGGTTTTGGAGTTTCACCTTTTATTTCTTTTGCCATCATCTGATGGAGGAATTCATGAGGAGGAAAAGGACAAAGAGATGTCAGTGAGGGGGCAGGTGAACCAAGTTACAGACAGATAATCTTCCTCAGACCCCAAGAATTTCCCCCATTTATCCATATGGAAGGAAAAAAAAACTGGATCACAGGCTTGAGATGTTTGAACTTTATCTATTACTTTAGCGTTTGGGCTTCTGTTCTTTGTTTCTGTTTAAAAGTTTTGTAGAAAATAAGTCCCATAAATTTAACACACCAAATATTCACAGCATTCTTTTTCTCTGCTGCACTTGAGGCCGAAGTGGAGGCCCACATTTTACAAAAGGTTCTGCTCCTTTTTGCTTAACCTTGTTCGAGGTACATGGGAGAAGTAGACCACAGCATGAAATTTGAGGTCAGAGGCCAGGCTCTTAATCCCAACTGTGGTTCTGTGCAACCTCTAACAAGTTGTTTTGCCATTTAAGTCTTGGTTTTCTCATTTGTAAAATCAGGAGAAGGATGAATTTTCTCCTTCACAGGATTGCTTTGAGGATCCAATGAACTAATGCATGTTGAGAGCATTTTGTATACTCCCAAGTCATTATATAAATACTGGCCTACTTGTCATTTTAGTAGTGACTTTGTCTTCTGTCACAGTGATGGCATAACGGTTGGTGTATGAGTTTCTTGTTGCTGCTATAATTACTACAAACTTAGTGGTTTAAAAAAACACAAATGTATTTTTATAATTCCGGAGGTCTAAAATCCAAAATGGTTCTCACTGGGCTAAAAATCAAGGTGGCAACAGGCTGGTTCCTTCTGAAGTTTCTGGGAGAGGATCTGTTTGCTTGTCTTTGTAGTTTCTACAGGTCACCTGCATTCTTTGGTTCAGGGCCCTGTTTCTCTTCAAACCAGCATTGTCTGGCCAAGTCCTTCTCATTCTGCCATTTCTCTCATTTTCTCTCTCTTCTGCCTCTCTCTACCACTTATGAGGACCTATGTGATTATATCAGACCCACCAGGAAAATCCAGGATAATTTTCCCATCTGAAAGTCCTGATTAGGAATTTGATTCTAGCTGCAACTTTAATTCTCCTTTGCCATGGAGCCTAACATTTTCACAGGATCTGGAATTAGGAGGTAGACCCCTTTTGCGGGGGGTGAGGTCATCATTCTGCCTACCACAATTTGTTTACTCATTCCCCAAGATAAATTCAGATTTTAAAATACTACATCTCTACAAATTCATTGTATCTGCTTACCCTGATAAGTATGTTAATAAAAAACATACTCATTTTTTCAGATCTTCTTCAAAAGTACTTATTCCTTTAACGAATGTATTTAGAATATCAAAACTTCAACTAAGAATTTTTTTAAAACAAAGAAAACATCTATAACCCAAACACTCATGGAAATTGTTATGTTTTGGCATGTTTCCTTCAAGTGATTTTTTTACATAGTTGAGAACATACAATATATACAAATGCATATGCTGTTTAAAATATTGCATCAATATTTCAAATTTACAAACTCTTTGTAAACAAATTTTAATGGCTGCATCACATTTCATTGCAGCAAGGTAACACAATTTACTTGGATATTATTGTTGAACATTTCGTTTATTTAAAATTTCTAATTGTTAAAATTAATGAATGTTAAACATCTTTTATTATTCATATTTATTTGTATTTCTAGTTATTTCCTTAGATGAGATTCCCAGAATTTACGGGCCAAAGGGAATGAATATATTCAAAGCTGTTGATCCATATTGTCAAGTCATCTTCGAATAATAGTCTATTATACTCCCACCAGCATTATGCCAGAGCCTATTTCAACACTCTCTGGCCAGCACTGGATAGTTTCATTCTTCTTTTTTTTTTTTTTTTTTTTAAATTTTTTGGCTGTGTTGGTCTTCATTGCTACGTGCCAGCTTTCTCTAGTTGCAGCGAGAAGGGGCTACTCTTCGTTGCAGTGGTTTCTCTTGTTGCAGAGCACGGGCTCGAGGCACCCATGCTTCAGTAGTTGCAGCATGCGGGCTCAGGAATTATGGCACGTGGGCCCTAGAGTGCGTGAGCTTCAGTAGTTGTGGCACATGGGCTTAGTTGCTCTGCGGCATGTGGGATCTTCCTGGACCAGGGATGGAACCCATGTCCCCTGCATTGGCAGGTGGATTCTTAACGACTGTGCCACTAGGGGAGTCCTGGATAGTCTCATTCTTCTTATTCTTTGCTAATTTTTAGTTGAAACTGACATCTCCTTGTTTGTATGTGCATCTCATTTGCCTATGTGTGGGTCTGAACATTTTTTCATACGTTTACCTAGCACTTGTATTTCTCCTTTTGTGAACTATCTGTACATGAAGGACGTTCATCCTTTCCAAACCTGGTTATGCTCGTAGAGGTTAAATGCAAGAATACTCATTTATTTCAACAGCAACTTAACATTTTTTTCTTCTATTCCTACTCAGCTTGAAGGTTCTTAGCCCTTATCAGGTTGTCCAAGGACCATTGCTCCTGATGTTTCTAGGAACAGGCTTCTTTAATGCTTCCAAGCTGCTCTGGGGTTTCTGAAAGGTGTTTCCTCACATCAGCTCACTTTAGCTGGTAGACATTCCAACAGATGTGGACACTTTTCTCCTGCCTGCCGCCTTCCTACTCTGACTTAATCTTTCTATATTCCTTCCAGTATCACCCTACTATTTGTTCTAGGTCAGTTTCTTGAGAGAGTAAACCTTCAGTCACCTGTCAGAGTGCAGAAGAGGTAGCCAGCCAACTATACCAGGTGCAAAGGAACCCAGGTCTAAATACTCCTCGTGTAAACGTTCACTAATCCTCCTGGGTCAGCCCTGCCCTTCACATCTATGCCAGTCGTACCAGGGTCCCTCTGGTTCTAAGCCCTGCCCTGCTCCCATGATTTCTTTTGGTTATCTCCCTCCATAAAATTTTCATTTTCAGTTGTCCCTCTTCTGTTAGATTAATTACAGTGTTTTCACTTACTTTTTATCATCTAAAATTTTATTGAATCTCTCATCTGTTCTTTTCTCCTCTTCTATTGTCTTGGTCCTTACGTGCTTGCACTTTAAAAAATTTCTTTATTGACATTTTAATGTTGTTTAGGGAACAAATGTTCAATCCAACATGTTTTTCTTCTCCCTGGAGAACATGCTCTTTCTCTACTCTGATTGCCCTCATAAATACTCCTTCCCTTCTCTTTTTGCCCTGAAAAGCATTCCCTCTCTTTCCTCTTTATCCAATATACCCAGCACAATTTCTTAAATAAGCTCAGGTTTTTACAAAGGCAAGAAGTTCCATGACTTCAAGCAGTTTCTGTGTCATCAGCCTGTCCTGTCCCACTCCTGCCTACCCTGCAACAATCCCCAAGGTAAGAAAACCCTAAGGACCAGGTTGCCTATTTAAAGCAGGGGAAAAGGAAAATGTTGAGAGATGAATATATATATATATATATATATATATATATATATATATATATATATATATATATATATCTACAGAGCCCCTAGTTGGACTGCAATACTAGGCTTCATCTAGGCTCCTAATTCTACCATTACAAAAGATCTCACTGCATTTCATACACCCCGGAGAATTAGTTTTATACGCCAGGGATAGGACATGGCATCACAAGAACACCCTCCAGTTACACTTCACAGGCGATTTGTTCGGATCACAGTCAAGAAACTTCAAAGACACCCAAAATCCACTTCCCAGACTGCATACCACTTAAAAAGCTTTCCAGTCTCACAACTGGGATGGCCTCTTTATAAACCATCACCGTTTGTTCCAAATTATTTATCTCGATTACTCTTAGGTTTCTGTGTTTAAGGGTTGGAAAGTGATGGAAGTAGTTGCAAAGAAACAAGACTACATACATATCTTGACATTTCAGACAATTTAATCTCAAAAAGGGAGTACTTAATCTGGTTCTCCTGTTGCCATATTAACTGTTGACATCAAATCAGAGACATCTCAACTTTCCTAGAGGCTCTTAGTCCCAGTGTTACATGAATGACAACGAAGCTTCTCTGGTTTGCTGCAGAGACTAAAATAACCTCAGTAGAGTTTTTATCCTAAACATTATAAGCCACTTTGTGAGACACTGAGTATAATAGAAAAATGTGCCAAAATAGTTCCCAAATATCCTAAAAAGTCTCCTTAAAGAATAATAAAACTTTGGTGTTAAGGTCGTATGTCAGCTTAAAAAATAATCAAAACTCTCTAATCCTAGAAGGAAGTAAATAATTACAAAAGAAAAAGAAACAAAAACAAGATAAATGGCACCATGGGAAATCCTAAAATTCTTGCATGTGTTAGAGAATCACATTAGAAGGTATATTACAATATATGATGACCTTCAACATTAGTCTCAAACACAAAATATAAATTAGATTCTTTCTTATTCTTATAATTTGATGCTTTCTCAATCTATACAATTACTGCCTTTTTGGTCAATTGACAAAATTTAAGAAAATGGATTCCAGAGAAAAAGAAAAGGAGGTTGTCACCAGTACAGGCAAAACAGGCAATATGGACAACTTTATATCATTGTCATAAGTTTTAGGTGGAACATAATTTTAAAGTCTGAACTTTAATGTTGTTCATAACTGTTTACTTTTGTTTTAAAAAGTCTAACTGTATTTTAAAATACTTCTCTCACAATTCCACTCCCAAGTAATAAAAATAAATCACACTGCATCTGAGTATCTCTCCATGGCTTTACCTGTTTCCCCTGACACAGACCTATCTTCTTCCCACTGATCCTCAGAAGCTCATCCCCAAACCACCTCTTGCAGCATGGGATACAAGTCTTAAAAATCAGTATTATTTCTACATCCTATATTTTATAAAACTTATAAAACATATATGTTAAGGCTGATGGCAAATGCCTTGAGCTGTCTCAAGTTCTTTCAACTTCATCTTAACGTAATGATGTAAAACTACATGATCTCTGAAGTTATTTTAGGCTGAGAAATAGAATGTGTCTATGATACCACTTACCACAAACACATTTAAGTAGAGTTGGTATGTATGTATTTCCTATCCATCAAAATTATCTGACATCTCACCTTAAGTATTAGAGACCTTAAAGGATTCGGTCTCTAGAAAGCAAGGTGATTGGTTAGGTGCAGGGCACAGAGCTGAGTTTACCAGGGTCCCTCCCTCACAGTGTGACAGTTTGGTGGAAAAATATTAGCTCCACTGTTAATGGTGACTGTTAAAGTGTCCCTTGAAGAAAACAAGGTGCTGGCCAGGTCTATACAACCCGAAGTAGGAGCCCTTATTTTCAAGTTTCTCAGTTAGCAATATGGAGGTATGCCTATTTACCCTCTCCCAAAACAAGAGAAGAAAGGAAGAGAGGAAAAGCGATTTCCATCTTGCTTCTACTTCTAAAGGCACTGTCAGCTTTAAAGGAGTAAGTGAGGGCAGCTGCTGAAGAGTCCCTCGTGCACCAAATCACGCCTCATCGCAGAGCAAGGTCAGTGATGGTTCCCTTACCTTCAGGCAGGAACAATTCTCTGGGTGCAAGGAAGGTTAAGCTCATGTGTGTGCACACAGAGTACTCCTCAATGAACAAAAAGTCTTCTCTAAGGCAAGGAGGGAAAGGAGCATTTTCTCATTACCAATTTCTCTCTATTTGGGAATTTCCAGAGTTACAGGGTGGTGGCAACTGAAATTGTTTGTCGTCTCAATAACTAATTTATTAAAGAAATATTTATTGGGTGTTATTATGTGCTAATGATCCTAACATTCTCCTGTGAAATATTTTCCTGCTTAAAAGAAAAGAAAAGAATGTCATGGAAACTCCCTGGTGGTCCAGTGGTTAGGACTCGGAACTTTCACTGCCGTGGGCCTGGGTTCAATCCCTGGTCGGGGAAATAAGATCCCGCAAGCCACGTGGTGTGGCCAAAAAAAAAAGAAAAAAAGATATCGTGCCTTCTGCAAAAATGTCTCCCACTCAGACAATAAACATATTCCTTACTAATGAAGTGTCTTATTTCAGTATACAAGCTTGTCATTCAGAAATGGCCAACTGATAGAACATGATCTGCTTCAAGATAATTTATAATACCAACTGGTTTCGCCTCATTAGATTATTATGCCTATTATAAAAACATAGAAATTTCAATAATATCTCAGGTGATGACCAAGTCACGAAACAATGTGTTAAATCTATGTATAGTTCTGAGTAAAAGTTCTTCCTTCATTATATCAAAATAACTCACGTTTCCCTTAATTGCTATACATTGTTCCTAGGGTTGTTATTTGAGGCTACATAGAATATTCAAGTCTTCTACTGTTGAAATCATAATTACACTTGGCATTTATTGGGTGTTTACTATGTATAGTGCCTTGTGCTAAATTCTTTATAGACATTATGTTATCTGCTTCTGTAAACACAGACCCCCACCATCCCCTTTTCCACACAGAAATAAACCAAGATCTTACAACTGTTTTTTCATATGATTGTTTCCAGACCTTCCAACGTTTTGATTACCCTCCTCTGGTCAGCTCCCCTTTGTCAATGCTCCTCTTAAACTGCGGCACCCCTATCTAGTCACAATCTTCCAGATGTGAGTTAACCAATTCCAAATACAGAGGGCTATTATTTCCTTGGTCTGGAAAGGCTATTTCTCTTAGTCTGGCCTGAGAAGAAAGGGGGTTTTAGTTTATTTGTTTTGGGGGGTGTTTTTATGGCAAATCACATGACTTGCTCATGTTGACCTTGTTGATAACTAAAACCCTGAGATCTTTGTATAAACTGCATTTAAGTCCACTCTCCACCATCCTGAACAGTTGATTTTTAATGTAAGGGAAATGTTTACTCCATCTGCGTTTATCCTTATTAAATTCATAATCTTCAATTCACTGTTTCTTCCAGGCTATCAAGATCTTTTAAAATCCTGCTTAATTACTCAAGACATTAACTTCCTTTATAGCATCTGAAAATGGAGTAAGCATGTCTTCTATGTCTTCATCTAAGCTGATAATTGCGCAAGTTGAACGGTCCCGTGTGGCATGCCAGCTAAAATTCTTCCACCTAGTTGATAATCAGTCCATTAGTGGGATATCCTACAGGCCTTCAACCAGTTATTAATCTACCTATTATTTTTATCTTCTAGACCCTTTTCTTCATCTTGTCTTCAGTGATACCCAGCAACTTCGTCAGTTGCTTTGCTAGAATCACAATGCATTCCTCTAGCATACCAGTTTGGTAACATGCGAACAAAAAGAATAGCTATCTTAAGTTGTTTTTAGTGAACCCATATTGATTACTGGTAACTGCAATTTTCTTTCTTAACCTAAAAAACAATCTATTTCAAAATTCACCACAGAATCTTGCCAAAGATCTTTATAATTTAGGTTTTTGTTCTTGGAATTCATATTCTTCCCTGCCCCTATCCATACATGCGTTGTAAATATTGGGACAATAAATTACACATTGTGGTTGGATTCTTACCAGTCCACAGGAATGGAATCCAACATTATCTGTTTCCCTAAATTCATTTAAAGCAGTCAGTTACTTTTTTTCATTCTCTCAAGTAGCTCGTCTTTTTTGATATTATTTTATCTAATATTTCTTATTTGAATGTGAATATTTTCACAACAACCCAAGAGGTAGGTGGGTCAATTATTTTTATCCTCCTTTCTTTAGAAGTCATTGAGACTCGAAGGGATTGATTGAGCAGATACTGAATGGCAAAGTTAGAACTGAACCCAATGGTCTCACCTCCAAATCCAGTGCTTTTTAAACTATTTTTATTGTCTCCTTTTCTTAACTTCCAGGCAAAATGTTTCCCTTGTAAGTGGATCTGTATGTTTTGTGTTTCAGAAAAAGTTAAAAAGCTATGTAACCTTAAGTTTATCCCCTTTGTTTTTATTCCAGAACACTTAGATCCAAATTTATTGTCTGGTCCCTCAGCTGTACCCCAGAATATTATCAATTATTTGTTTCTTTCCTGTTTTACTTTTAAATGTCTTACTTAACATGTGCTTCAATCTTTTTAAAAAAAATAGTCCATAAACAAATCTTAAATAATTCATTTAGATTGGCTTTTTTCCTCAGAGAACCTCACTACAGCTACTAAAACTGCACTCCCATTGTCAACTTCTTCCTTCCTATAACCTGAGAGAGAAATTTTATTCTCTACATAGTTAGGGGTGCTGGAATTGCTACCTTAATTCTCAAGCAGCTGCTTTGGCTACCCCATGAATCTGTTCTGTCATTCCTATTGGAGAAAAAATGTTACCATCCCTTAATAAAAGCAAGGAAATTTACCTATAAGGAATCAAGGACTGTGCAAAAATAGATCAGACACAAAACCACAAAAGAAGATAAGCTTTATGAATAGCGGCAATGGCTAAAAATCTAACAAAGATTTGCATGCATGTAAATGCATGTAAAGGATTTATGCTTTTAATAACACATTATCTTTGGTTTTCATTGGTTTTTCTTTGTTGTTTGTAGATTAGAATTTTTTTGTATTTATGCTTCTTGTGTTTCCTAGACCTTTGTAAATTGGTTGCTTGATTTCTTTCATTAGTTTTTCAAAATCCTCAGCCATTATCTCTTCAAATATTATTTCTGGCCCATTATCTCTTTCCTCTCCTCAAGCCTTCTGAGATTCCCATAATATATATGTTACCTCTTCTCACTGTATCCTCTATATCTTTTAGTTATCCTTATTTTTCTTGATATTTTCTTCCGACCTTTCTTCTAGTTTTCTAATTCTCTGTGTCTAATGTACAAACACAGTTATTGAAGTCTTAATTTTTATTTTTGTGATGCTTATTGTATTGTGTCATATAGTTTCCAGTTTTATTCTTAAATTCCCTATCTTGGAGCAACAGGGGTGCGGAGGGCAAAGCGGACAGATTCCAGCGCAGAGGATCGGGCCGACCGGCACTCACCAGCCGAGAGGCTTGTCTGCTCGCCCGCCGGGGCGGGCGGGACTGGGAGCTGAGGCTCCGGCTTTTGTCGGAGCGCCGGGAGAGGACTGAGGTTGGCGGCGTGAACACAGCCTGCAGGGCGTTGGTGCGCCGCGGCTGGCCGGGAGAGAGTCTGGGGAGGGGTCTGGACCTGCCGAAGAGGCAAGAGACTTTTACGTCCCTCTTTGTTTCCTGGTGCACGAGGAGGGGGGATTGGGAACGCTGCTTGGGAGAGCTCCGGAGACGGGCGCGAGCCGCGGCTAAGAGTGCGGAGCCCAGAGACGGACATGGGACGCTAAGGCCGCTGCTGCCGCCGCCAGGAGGCCTGTGTGCGAGCGCAGGTCACTAGCCACACGCCCTTCCGGGGAGCCTGTGCAGCCCGCCGCTGCCGGGGTCCCGGGATCCGGGGACGGCTCCCCCGGGAGAGCGCACGGCGCGCCTCAGGCTGCAGCGTCACGCCGGCCTCTGCCGCTGCAGGCCCGCCCTGCACTCCGTGACCCTCCCTACCCCCCGGCCTGGGTGAGCCAGAGCCTCCGAATCAGCGGCTCCTTTAACCCCGTCCTGTCTGAGCAAAGAACAGACGCCCTCCGGCGACCTACACGCAGAGGCGTGGCCAAATCCAAAGCTGAGCCCCTGGGAGCTGTGAGAACAAAGAAGAGAAAGGGAAATCTCTTCCAGCAGCCTCAGAAGCAGCGGATTAAAGCTCCACAATCAACTTGATATACCCTGCATCTGTGGAATACCTGAATAGACAACGAATCATCCCAAATTAAGGAGCCCTGTGGATGAAAGGCTCTTGGTGCTGCAGCCAGGACTCAGTGCTGTGCCTCTGAGGTGGGAGAGCCAACTTCAGGACACTGGTCCACAAGAGGCCTCCCAGCTGCACATAATATCAAACAGCAAAAATCTCCGAGAGATCTCCATCTCAACGCCAGCACCCAGCTTCACTCAACGACCAGCAAGCTACAGTGCTGGACATCCTATGCCAAACAACTAGCAAGACAGGAACACAACCCCACCCATTAGCAGAGAGGCTGCCCAAAATCATAATAAGTCTACAGACACCCCAAAACACACCACCAGACGTGGACCTGCCCACCAGAAAGACAAGATCCAGCCTCATACACCAGAACACAGGCACTAGTACCCTCCACCAGGAAGCCTACACAACCCACTGAACCAACCTTAGCCACTGGGGACAGACTCAAAAAACAACAGGAACTACGAACCTTCAGCCTGCAAAAAAAAAAAAAGGAGACCCAAAACACAGTAAGATAAGCAAAATGAGAAGACAGAAAAACACACAGCAGATGAAGGAGCAAGATAAAAACCCACCAGACCTAACAAATGAAGAGGAAATAGGCAGCCTACCTGAAAAAGAATTCAGAATAATGATAGTAAGGTTGATCCAAAATCTTGGAGATAGAATGGACAATAGAATGGACAAATTGCAAGAATCAGTTAACAAGGACCTAGAAGAACTAAAGATGAAACAAGCAACGATGAACAACACAATAAATGAAATTAAAAGTACTCTAGATGGGATCAATAGCAGAATAACTGAGGCAGAAGAACGGATAAGTGACCTGGAAGATAAAATAGTGGAAATAACTACTGCAGAGCAGAATAAAGAAAAAAGAATGAAAAGAACTGAGGACAGTCTCAGAGACCTCTGGGACAACATTAAACGCACCAACATTCGAATTATAGGGGTTCCAGAAGAAGAAGAGAAAAAGAAAGGGACTGAGAAAATATTTGAAGAGATTATAGTTGAAAACTTCCCTAATATGGGAAAGGAAATAGTTAATCAAGTCCAGGAAGCACAGAGAGTCCCATACAGGATAAATCCAAGGAGAAATACGCCAAGACACATATTAATCAAACTGTCAAAAATTAAATACAAAGAAAACATATTAAAAGCAGCAAGGGAAAAACAACAAATAACACACAAGGGAATCCCCATAAGGTTAACAGCTGATCTTTCAGCAGAAACTCTGCAAGCCAGAAGGGAGTGGCAGGACATATTGAAAGTGTTGAAGGAGAAAAACCTGCAACCAAGATTACTCTACCCAGCAAGGATCTCATTCAGATTTGATGGAGAAATTAAAACCTTTACAGACAAGCAAAAGCTGAGAGAGTTCAGCACCACCAAACCACCTCTACAACAACTGCTAAAGGAACTTCTCTAGGCAAGAAACACAAAAGAAGGAAAGGACCTACAATAACAAACCCAAAACAATGAAGAAAATGGGAATAGGAACACACATATCGATAATTACCTTAAATGTAAATGGACTAAATGCTCCCACCAAAAGACACAGATTGGCTGAATGGATACAAAAACAAGACCCATATATTTGCTGTCTACAAGAGACCCACTTCAGACCTAGAGACACATACAGACTGAAAGTAAGGGGATGGAAAAAGGTATTTCATGCAAGTGGAAACCAAAAGAAAGCTGGAGTAGCAATTCTCATATCAGACAAAATAGACTTTAAAACAAAGACTATTAGAAGAGACAAAGAAGGACACTACATAATGATCAAGGGATCAATCCAAGAGGAAGATATAACAATTGTAAATATTTATGCACCCAACATAGGTGCACCTCAATACATAAGGCAAATACTGACAACCATAAAAGGGGAAATCGACAGTAACACATTCATAGTAGGGGACTTTAACACCCCACTTTCACCAATGGACAGATCATCCAAAATGAAAATAAATAAGGAAACACAAGCTTTAAATGATACATTAAACGAGATGGAGTTAATTGATATTTATAGGACATTCCATCCAAAAACAACAGAATACACATTTTTCTCAAGTGCTCATGGAACATTCTCCAGGATAGATCATATCTTGGGTCACAAATCAAGCCTTGGTAAATTTAAGAAAATTGAAATTGTATCAAGTATCTTTTCTGACCACAACGCCATGAGACTAGATATCAATTACAGGCAAAGATCTGTAAAAAATACAAACACATGGAGGCTAAACAATACACTACTTAATAATGAAGATATCACTGAAGAAATCAAAGAGGAAATCAAAAAATACCTAGAAACAAATGACAATGGAGACACAACGACCCAAAACCTGTGGGATGCAGCAAAAGCAGTTCTAAGGGGGAAGTTTATAGCAATACAAGCCCACCTTAAGAAGCAGGAAGCATCTCGAATAAACAACCTAACCTTGCACCTCAAGCAATTAGAGAAAGAAGAACAAAAAAACCCCAAAGCTAGCAGAAGGAAAGAAATCATAAAAATCAGATCAGAAATAAATGAAAAAGAAATGAAGGAAACAATAGCAAAGATCAATAAAACTAAAAGCTGGTTCTTTGAGAAGATAAACAAAATAGATAAACCACTAGCCAGACTCATCAAGAAAAAAAGGGAGAAGACCCAAATCAATAGAATTAGAAATGAAAAAGGAGAGGTAACAACTGACACTGCAGAAATAAAAGAGATCATGAGAGATTACTACATGCAACTCTATGCCAATAAAATGGACAATCTGGAAGAAATGGACAAATTCTTAGAGAGGCACAACCTGCCAAGACTGAATCAGGAAGAAATAGAAAATATGAACAGACCAATCACAAGCACTGAAATTGAAACTGTGATTAAAAATCTTCCAACAAAGAAAAGCCCAGGACCAGATGGCTTCACAGGCGAATTCTATCAAACATTTAGAGAAGAGCTAACACCTATCCTTCTCAAACTCTTCCAAAATATAGCAGAGGGAGGAACACTCCCAAACTCCTTCTACGAGGCCACCATCACCTTGATACCAAAACCAGACAAGGATGTCACAAAGAAAGAAAACTACAGGCCAATATCACTGATGAACATAGATGCAAAAATCCTCAACAAAATACTAGCAAACAGAATCCAACAGCACATTAAAAAGATCATACACCATGATCAAGTGGGGTTTATTCCAGGAATGCAAGGATTCTTCAATATACGCAAATCTATCAATGTGATAAACCATATTAACAAACTGAAGGAGAAAAACCATATGATCATCTCAATAGATGCAGAGAAAGCTTTTGACAAAATTCAACACCCATTTATGATAAAAACCCTGCAGAAAGTAGGCATAGAGGGAACTTTCCTCAACATAATAAAGGCCATATATGACAAGCCCACAGCAAACATCATCCTCAATGGTGAAAAACTGAAAGCATTTCCACTAAGATCAGGAACAAGACAAGGTTGCCCACTCTCACCACTCTTATTCAACATAGTTTTGGAAGTTTTAGCCACAGCAATCAGAGAAGAAAAGGAAATAAAAGGAATCCAAATCGGAAAAGAAGAAGTAAAGCTGTCACTGTTTGCAGATGACATGATCCTATACATAGAGAACCCTAAAGATGCTACCAGAAAACTACTAGAGCTAATCAATGAATTTGGTAAAGTGGCAGGATACAAAATTAATGCACAGAAATCTCTGGCATTCCTATATACTAATGATGAAAAATCTGAAAGTGAAATCAAGAAAACACTCCCATTTACCATTGCAACAAAAAGAATAAAATATCTAGGAATAAACCTACCTAAGGAGACAAAAGATCTGTATGCAGAAAATTATAAGACACTGATGAAAGAAATTAAAGATGATACAAATAGATGGAGAGATATACCATGTTCTTGGATTGGAAGAATCAACATTGTGAAAATGACTCTACTACCGAAAGCAATCTATAGATTCAATGCAATCCCTATCAAACTACCACTGGCATTTTTCACAGAACTAGAACAAAAAATTTTGCAATTTGTATGGAAACACAAAAGACCCCGAATAGCCAAAGCAATCTTGAGAACGAAAGAAGGAACTGGAGGAATCAGGCTCCCAGACTTCAGACTATACTACAAAGCTACAGTTATCAAGACGGTATGGTACTGGCACAAAAACAGAAAGATAGATCAATGGAACAGGATAGAAAGCCCAGAGATAAACCCACGCACATATGGTCACCTTATCTTTGACAAAGGAGGCAGAAATGTACAGTGGAGAAAGGACAGCCTATTCAATAAGTGGTGCTGGGAAAACTGGACAGCTACATGTAAAAGTATGAAATTAGATCACTCCCTAACACCGTACACAAAAATAAGCTCAAAATGGATTAAAGACCTAAATGTAAGGCCAGAAACTATCAAACTCTTAGAGGAAAACATAGGCAGAACACTCTATGACATAAATCACAGCAAGGTCCTTTTTGACCCACCTCCTAGAGAAATGGAAATAAAAAGAAGAGTAAACAAATGGGACCTAATGAAACTTAAAAGCTTTTGCGCAGCAAAGGAAACCATAAAGAAGACCAAAAGACAGCCCTCAGAATGGGAGAAAATATTTGCAAATGAAGCAACTGACAAAGGATTGATCTCCAAAATTTATAAGCAGCTCATGCAGCTTAATAACAAAAAAACAAACAACCCAATCCAAAAATGGGCAGAAGACCTAAATAGACATTTCTCCAAAGAAGATATACAGAGTGCCAACAAACACATGAAAGAATGCTCAACATCACTAATCATGAGAGAAATGCAAATCAAAACTACAATGAGATATCATCTCACACCAGTCAGAATGGCCATCATCAAAAAATCTAGAAACAATAAATGCTGGAGAGGGTGTGGAGAAAAGGGAACCCTCTTACACTGTTGGTGGGAATGTAAATTGATACAGCCACTGTGGAGAACAGTATGGAGGTTCCTTAAAAAGCTACAAATAGAACTACCATATGACCCAGCAATTCCACTATTGGGCATATACCCTGAGAAAACCATAATTCAAAAAGAGTCATGTACCAAAATGTTCATTGCAGCTCTATTTACAATAGCCCAGAGATGGAAACAACCTAAGTGTCCATCATCGGATGAATGGATAAAGAAGATGTGGCACATATATACAATGGAATATTACTCAGCCATAAAAAGAGACGAAATTGAGCTATTTGTAATGAGGTGGATAGACCTAGAGTCTGTCATACAGAGTGAAGTAAGTCAGAAAGAGAGAGACAAATACCGTATGCTAACACATATATATGGAATTTAAAAAAAAAAATGTCATGAAAAACCTAGGAGTGAAACAGGAATAAAGACACAGACTTACTAGAGAATGGACTTGAGGCTATGGGGAGGGGGAAGGGTAAACGGTGACAAAGCGATAAAGAGACATGGACATATATACACTACCAAACGTAAGGTAGATAGCTAGTGGGAAGCAGCCGCATAGCACAGGGAGATCAGCTCGGTGCTTTGTGACCGCCTGGAGGGGTGGGATAGGGAGGGTGGGAGGGAGGGAGATGCAAGCGGGAAGAGATATGGGAATATATGTATATATATAACTGATTCATTTTGTTGTGAAGCTGAAACTAACATACCATTGTAAAGCAATTATACTCCAATAAAGATGTTTAAAAAAAAAAAAATTCCCTATCTTGTCTTATCTCTTTGAACACAGTAAGCATATTTATTGGGTTGGCCAAAAAGTTCGGTCGGGTTTTTCTGTAACACCTTACAAAAACCGGAACAAATTTTTTGGCCAACCCAATATTTAAAGTCTGTGTCTGATAACTACAATATCTGAAGCACCTGTGGGCCCTTTCCTGTTGTCTGTTGTTTCTGCTGTATTTTGTTCATAAAGTTGTATCACCTTGTGTGCCTGGTTATTTTTTATTTTGTGCTGCGCAATGTATTTACAGAACTGTTCATAAAACTAATTAGCATACAAAGATGTTTTCTTTCTCCAAAGAGGTTTTATGTATGCTTGCTTATATTACGTAGCTGGAGGTATGAGCAATTTGAGATAACGTCAATCCAATTTCAGGCATTGAGATGATTTAAAACAAAGCTGAACTCTCTAAGAGTTCCAGTCTACTTTGGGTTTACCCTTATAGTTTGAGTATGAACTTTCAAGGTACAATCTAATCAAGGCAGCTTCACTAGGACCCCCAACAACTTGGCAAGTCCTGGACTCTAATCCCTACCCTAGCCCCATGAAGATCTCTCAAAGACTCTGTTCAAATTCTTATCACAAAGAAAAAAATGTTTCTTTTTTATTTTTGTATCTATAATGTACGAGATGATGAATATTACTAAACTTATTGTGATAAGCACTTCACAATATATGTAAGTCAAGTCATTATACTGTATACCTTAAACTTACACAGTGTTGTAAGTCAATTATATCTCAATAAAACTGTAAAAATAAATAAGCATTAAAAAAAAAAAACAACTCTGCTCAACTTCTCAGGGTCTCAATATTTCCCCCAGAATTGGCAAATGCCCCCAAAGGAAAAGTGGCCCTAGCTGCTAGGCTCACCTCCCTGTGCATCTATCTCCTCCATATCCCAGACAATAATTCTTTACTATCTTTTAGCTGTCTGATGTTTTCAAACAGATTTTTAAAACTATTTATACAGAACTTTCTGTTCTTTGCAGAAAGTTCACTGAGATTACTCAGTCAGCCATTACTGGAAACAGAGAGCTCCAGGACTTTTGTTTATACATGGATCATGCTAGTCACTTCTGCAGCCAGACGTCAGCAATCAGGCTCATATTTGAGTCGATGACCTTTCCCTTGCCAGTGCAACTACAGTGAGAGAACAGTATTATGAAGGTGTACTAAGTTCAACATAATTGCTGTATGCCTACATTCAGCCCACCTTATTTCAGAGAGGAGTCCCTAAGTTTCATTTCAGTTGGCTTTCCTTGGTAACACCTCCTCATTTGCTGCTGCTACAGAAAATATTATTAGAGTCAGGATGGTGTAGCAGAAAGAACACTGGAATTAGAGTTAGCAAACTTGGATATGAATCTGTTTCTACCACGTGTTTACTGCCTTTGTTCCACAGTTTCTGTCACCCACCCCAAACCCTCTATGAACATGCAGACTAAAAAGGTGAATGGAAGTCAGTCTTCGGCCTCTACTCAGTTTCTATAAGCTTTAATATGTTTATTTATAAATTAGGAATAATATCTATCTCATGTTGTTGTTGTAAGGATTAACTAAGGAAATTTAAGTTATAAGCATTGAATTCACAACTAGGAGGCATATTTGTTGAATGATTTCCATTTTAAACACAGTATTTTATGTAACAGGATTGTTTCTGGAAATTTTGTAAATCATACTTTAAAAGCACTAAGGAAGCTGAATTTTGAAAGGAAATTTATTGAAGATGTGGGAAGAATTCTTCTATAGAGTATTAAATCCACTTCATTTAATCTCTTGTAATCATATTGATTTTCATAAAATTAATATGATCAGAGTACATTATACCTGCAATAAAGACACAAGCACTTCCTCTACTTGGATGGTCTTGGAAGTGTCACAGCACTGATGGCATCCCTTGCTGGGACTATAAACAGTGATGTGGTTCCATGTGTCTATAAGAGCAAAGTGTTGACCTGGGTAGGCATGGATGATCTTAGTTGAATGTGGAGTGTACACAACAAAAATATCTTATGAGACCATGAGGTTTAGTAAGCACTAGGAAAAAAGCCTTACCATCAATTTCCTAAGGCCATAATCCCAGATATTAATTCAAACATGATTTTTTGGTTCTAAAGGGTGAAATGTTTTATGACATTATTGCATTTCAGAAGATTTCATCATTTATTATTATTTACCACTTTTCAGCTGTGTTGAGGGAAATAAACTGACCTTCCTTAAAACTCAATTTTGTCATTTGTAAAATGGGACTAAGAGTGATGGTACCCACCTCATAGCATTTTGTGAGGATTAAATAAGATATGAGATATGAAGTGATTTGCACTGAGCTGGCACGAAGTAAGCACTCTTTAAGTAGTAGTTATAGGTGGTATATACTAAAATATGTATTTAATACGTAGTTTATGTTAGGAAGGAACAATGAAAGTAAGGGTAGATAACAGATACATATTCAGTCAATATTCTTTAGCCGTAATGCTCGATACTTATGTGTGTCACTTAGCCAATCCATTATATAATTTCGGCAACCTAAGACTTACCATTCAGTTGATTCGCAAATAGACTTACATAGAAAAATGAGACAAGATAAAAGAAAAGAGTCAAATTCTATCATCAATGTAATTTTCTGTATGAAATAGACCATAGTCTTATAGAATATAAAAAAAAAAAAAACCAGTTATGCTGCCTCACGTTTCCAACTTGTTCCATATTTAAGCATCTCTCAGGAATAGAAAAATACTTCCTTAATACGATTTTTAAAAATATCACACACAGAGCCACATCAACAGCCAATAGAGACATTCCTACTAAAATCAGGAAAAAACCGAAAGCACCTAATAACATTATGATTATTTAAATTTGCTCTGAAAGTTCTGGACAATGTAATAAGATATGAAACAGAAATGAGATATAACCATCAGAAGAGTGAATACTTTTATCACATTGTAGATTACAATGTTAAACAATGTCTAACCAGAAGAGAACCAGGAGGAGGTAAGGCTCTCATTTATTCAACAAATACTTCCTGAGTATCTATGCCAGACACTGTGCTAATGCCGGGAATACAATAGTGACATGGCTCCTGCTCTCATGAAGTTTTCAGTCTAACAAGAAAAATAGAAATTAGAAACTTTTAGACAGCCCCACAATTTAATGTTCTCATTCATGCTAAATAGCAAGAAAACTTTTATTAAGTGCAAGTTGCAATAAGGTCTATGGAGGAATAACAGACCAAATGGCAGGGGGTGAGGGAGTAGGAGAGGGTATAAAATTTAGAAAATGAGGGTCAGGCAAGTCTGTCTGAAGAAAGAATATTCAAGCTCAGACCTGAGGGACCAAGAAAGAGCTGGTCAGGCACAGAGGTATAGGCAGCAAATGGCAAAGAGCTAGAAACCAAAGACCAGGGAGTTAGGGGAAGAATGGCAGGAGATGAAGTTAGAAAGACAGGCAAGGTCCAGTTGGTATAAGTTTGGGTGCTTTCTGCTGCTAATAATAGACTAATTTAGAAGTTTATTGTCTAAAATAAAAAGAGGAGCAAAGGCACATTGTTACAGGAGTGGATATGTCAGCTGCTCAAACATGGCGCCAAGGATGAAGGTTCTTTCCATGTTGCCTCCTGCCATTCTTGAGCTAGATCCTCTTATGATGCTTAGATGGTTGCTGCAGTTCATTTTTTAAGAGCAAATAAACTCTTCCTAGAAGCATTACCCCATCCCTTCCCATCCCTTCCCACCCCTTCCTCCCCCAGCCGGTTTGTAACCATGTCTCCTTAGTCAAATTTGTGTTGTGCCAATGCCGAAAACTAACACTGGTGAAAGGAGTGGAACTACTCTGACTGTTTTACCGTAATTCACCTACTGAGGCCTGACCACATGCTCCGGGAACAGTGATACCTAAATGAAAGAGTCTTAACCTGGGGCCCATGAAAACTTTGGGTAAGATAGTATTCAGGGAGATCTGTAAACTGGGATTGGAAAACATTATATCTTTATTTTTTAATAATCTCTAACTGAAATCTTATTTCTTTCAATTACGAAGGTAGGCAAAAAAAAAAAACCCACAGTAGTCATAGTAGTGTCTGTGATTTTATCACAATACAAATCACAAATATTTTCATATCACAATACAGTTACGGTTACATTGCTTTCCTGCATTCCCTATTTCACCTGTTTTTTGATCAATACATGGAAGGAGGTGAGCCAAAGACAGCCCCACAATTTAATGTTCTCATTCATGCTAAATAGCGATAGCCTTCACACCGACAGAACTGTTAAAAATTTAAACTTAACTTTAATGCCTTTTTTTTTTTTTTTTTTTTTTTTGCGGTACGCGGGCCTCTCACTGCTGCGGCCTCTCCCGTTGCGGAGCACAGGCTCCGGTAATGCATAATGCTTATATTTTAAATTTATAAGCTTTTTATTTCATGCACTAATAAAGGGATACATATATTATTATTCTACAAATTTGTTTTTGATAACTGTATTTCAAAATAATTTTTTCCTTTATAACCTGATATATTTTATATATTAAAAGAGATTATTCTGAAAGGGGGTCTATAAGTTATACTAGCCTGTCAATAGGGTCCACCCTGAACTAAACAAAATCAAGAATCTTCTGGAAAGATCAAAGCCTGGAGCAGGGTATAAGGAGAGATTATGGTGGGCAACTAAAAGTATCCATATCAAGGAGTTTGAATTTCATATCCAAGGACAACTGGAAATTAGTGAAGAGTGTCTTTAAAGCAAAATTTTTATTGAGGTTTAACGTACATAGAGGGAAGTCTACCAAGGTGTATTTTTTTTTCAAATTTCTATGTAGTATTCCATTGAAAGGTTTTAAGAAAGATTTGCTTCTTAGAGAGATTACTCTGGCTCAAGAATAGATTAGACAGGGAAAAATCAGAGGTAAAGAGACGACTTAGGAAGTTACTATAATGGTCCAGGCAAGGGCTGACAATGTTTAGATAGGCTTGTGTTAGTTGAAATGGAGATCAGGGTATATATTTTCTATGGTATTCGGGGATGTTTTTATGTAGGGTTGTAGACAGGAGCAGATCTAAGTTTTGTAGCCCTGAAATTTATACAATTTGTGAATGCTGTTTTTAAAAATTACAAATACAAAAAAATATAAATAAAAGTTAGGTACAGGATTTGAAAGGGTGTTAGGCAAGGTTGAACTTCATTTCCTTCACAGTAAATCTGCTTCTGGCTATAGGAGAGGTGGGTAGAAATCCCACCGAGAGCTGCCATTTGTGGATTATTTACTATGGCCAGATTATTTTCCATGGCCAGTGTTCACTTTAACTCACTTAATTCTCACAATAATCCTATGAGGTGTTTTCATCTTCCCCATTTCACAGATGAGCAAACTGAGGCTCAGTGAGGTGACAAATGTACCCAAGTCAACAACTAGTAAGCAGCAGAGCTCATAGTGAACCAGGCATTCTAGCCCTTGATCAGGATGCTACACTGTCTCAATATATACCTCTCAGGTTTCAGGACTGAGAAACAAATTAGATGACAATGCCATTTATTCATGTAACAAAAACTGCAAGATGAGCAGTTTGGGGGTACTTGGAGAGCAAGAGTTTGGTTGTGAATAAGTTCAGTTTGCAACACTTAATACTATTTAAATTGTGATGTCAAGTAGGCTGTTGATATAAAAGTCTAGGTTTCGGAGAAGAGATGCAAATGGTAGATATACACATGGAAGTGGCCAGCATGGGAATGAATGTGGTAACCTAGGGAGAGCACATTGCAGAGGCGGAGAGATGTGAAGGAGAACCAAAAAGAGGGTACAGTTAGACAAGAGGAAAACCCAGAGAGGTCAGTATCACAGAAGCCAAAGGAGAGCATGATGAAATATACATATAGAATAAAAGATTGATGACCTTGACTGCATAGTCAAGTACAGACAGAAATGAGCTTGAGAAGAGAACGCCACTATTTAAGAAAATCCCAAACTCCTACTTTTAGGGACATTCTTAAATAGTAACCAGAGATAGACTAATGAAAAGAAGCCTCTTAGCAAGCACTCTATAAATATAACAAACAGTTCATGGGATGACCTGGTCACTGGCTAGATATGAGGAAATTTTCAAGTTTATATCAGGCCCAGCACTATTTGGGGAGAAGACTGGGATTCTGGAAGGTATAGGGAATGCTAGTATACAACTGATCCCCCTTCTCCCCATTCAGTAGACCTTTTTTAAATTTAAATTTTTCTTTCAGGTGCATAGAATGGGATTTAACACAATTCATGTTCACAATGCATGCATGGCCCAAAATAATTAATTATTTAGTGAGTTAGTCATTTTTAATACTGTAACAAAAGCACTCCAAATCCGCCACTGAAAACACTGGTCCATTAACCTTGGAAGAAGCCATTCAGGGAGATCTCCTGAAGAGATCTTGTTGGCACAGAGGAGCGCAACAGCTAGAAAATCCCTGGCTGTAGTTGCAGTTAACTTCTGGGGCTACAAAAGCAAACCATCTTAAGTCACATTAATAAGACGGTCCGCACAAGGGCAGTAAAAGTCCCACTGTCCCATCAGTGGGCACCATCAGTGGGCACACAGTGTCTAGCCTACTGTAATCACTTCTAGGAGTTCTATTTTAAGGGGAATGTTGACAAATCAGAGTATATCCAGAGAATATAATTCAGGATGGTGAGAGAAGGTGATGAATAATTGAAGACATATTTAGCCTGAGGTTGAGGGTGTTGGAGGTAGCTGGGCAGTAGGGCAAGTGCATTAGGTGCTCCAGAGCCATTCCACATTTGTTCCAGAGGGAAGAAAATGGGCCGAGGTTGGTTTAAGTAGGAAAGTTGATTTTACCTAAGTAAAATAAAGAACTTCCTAAAAATATCTAGGCTTTTATCAAGAGCTCTGAAAGAATAAGCTCTCTGTCCCCAGTGGAATTCATTCAGAGGCTGAGTGACCGGTAGGAACACTGCAGAAGGAAACACTCGTGTTTGGGGTAAGATTGGGCCTGATCCACTGATCTTTAGTTTCTCCAGGCTTAGTTTCTGCATCTGGCTCTGCTCTCAAATCCACTTCATAACACCCTGCCATAACTAGTTGGCCACCTTCTTTTTTTTTTAATTGAAGTATAACTGATGTACAGTATTATGTATGTTACATGTGTACAGTATAGTTATTCACAGTTTTTAAAGGTTATACTCCATTTATAGTTATTATAAGATATTGGCTATGTTCCCCATGTTGTAAAATATATCCTCATAGATTATTTTATACATAATAGTTTGTACCTCCTAATCTCTTACCCCCATATTGTCCCTCCTCCTTCCTTCTCCCCACTAGTAACCACGAGTTTGTTCTCTATATCTGTGAATCTACTTATTTTTTGTTATATTCACTAGTTTGTTGTATTTTTTAGATTCCACATATAAGTGATATCATACAGTATTTGCCTTAATCTGTCTGACTTATTTAACTTACCATAACGCCCTCCAAGTCCAACCATATTGCTGCAAATGGCAAAATTTCATTATTTTTTATGCCTGAGTAGTATTCCATTGCATATATATACCACATCTTCTTTATCCATTCATCTGTTGATGTATACCTAGGTTGTTTCCATATCTTCGCAATTGTAAATAATGCTGCTATGAACATTAGGGGGTATGTATCTTTTCGAATTAGTGTTTTTGGTTTTTTTGGATATATATCCAGGCGTGGAATTGCTGGGATATATAATAGTTCTATTTTTACTTTTGAAGAAACTTCCATATGTTTTCCACTGTAGCTGCACCAATTTACATTCCCACCAAAAGTGTACAAGGGTTTCCTTTCCTCCACATTCGTTATTTGTGTTCTGTTCTGTTTGATCATAGCCATTCTGATAGGTGTGAGGTGACATCTCCTTGTGGTTTTGATTTGCATTTCCCTGATGATTAGCAATGTTGAGCATATTTTCATGTGCTTGCTGTCCATCTGCACTTCCTCTTTGGAAAAATGTCTATTCAGTACTTTGGCCCATTTTTGAATTGGTTTGTTTGTTTTTGATGTTGAATTGTCTGAGCTGTTTTTTTATGTTGGATATTAATCCCTTATGGGTCATATCATTTGCAAATATGCTCTCCCATTCAGTAGGTTGTCATTTCATTTTGTCAATATTTTCCTTTGCTGCGCAAAAGCTTTTAAGTTTAATTAGGTTCCATTTGTTTACTTTTGCTTTTATTTCCTTTACTTTAGGAGATGGATCCTAAAAAATATTGCTGCGATTTATGTCAAAGAGTATTCTGCCTATGTTTTCCTCTAGGAGTTTTATAGTATCCGGTCTTACATTTAGGTCTTTAATCCATTTTGAGTTTATTTTTGTAGGTGGTGTTAGAGAACATTCTAATTGCATTCTTTTACATGTAGCTGTCCAGTTTTCCCAGCACAACTTATTGAACAGACTGCCTTTTCTCCTTTGTATATTCTTGCCTCCTTTGTCATAGATTAATTGACCATAAGTGCATAGGTTTATTTCTGGGCTCTCTATCCTGTTTTGTTGATCTGTGTGTCTGTTTTCGTGCCAGTACCATACTGTTTTTTATATATTTTTTAAATGTATTATTTTATTTATTTTTGGGTGCATTGGGTCTCTGTTGCTGCGTGCAGGCTTTCTCTGGTTGCCAAGAGCAGGGGCTATTTTTTGTTGTGGTGTACGGGCTTCTCATTGTGGTCGCTTCTCTTGTTGCAGTGCACAGGCTGTAGGAGTGGGCTTCAGTAGTTGTGGCACGCGGGCTCAGTAGTTATGGAGCACGGGCTTAGTTGCTCCATGGCATGTGGGATCTTCCCAGACCAGGGGTCGAACCCATGTCCCCTGCATTGGCAAGCAGATTCTTAACCACTGCGCCATCAGGGAAGTCCCTACCGTGCTGTTTTGATGACTGTAGCTTTGTAGTATAGTCTGAAGTCAGAGAACGTGATTCCTCCAGCTAGCTCTGTTCTTCTTTCTCAAGATTGTTTTGGCTATTTGGGGTCTTCTTTGTTTCCATACAAATTTTAAAATTATTTGTTCTAGTTCTGTGGAAAATGCCATTGGTATTTCAATATCGATTACACTGAATCTGTAGATTGCCTTGAGTAGTATGGTCATTTTAACAATATTAATTCTTCCAATACAAGAACACAATATATCTTTCCATCTGTTTGTGCTGTCTTCAATTTCTTCCATCAGTGTCTTATAGTTTTCCAATATACCTGTACTCGGAAAACTAGGTTTGTTCCTAGGCATTTTATTCGCTTTGACGTGATGGTAAATTAGATTGTTTCCTTAATTTCTCTTTCCAATAGTTCATTGGTCACCTTCTTTTAACTGTACCCCACTGCCCCAAAGCGAGGGTGCTCATCAATTGGTCATTCAGGGCACTTACTTAAAAAGGAAACTTTGGTGTGCCATTCTTCACTTACCTTTCTGGAAATCTCTCTTTGGACTATCAGGTCCTGAAGGTTGTGGTTTCTGATTCCTTCTCACCCCAGCCCACTGGACTTTCTGGGACATCTCTCTGAATCTTCACTCTCTCTGAAAGTTACCATTCTCCCCCACTAATTTGCCTTGATATATTATAGGTCATATTTGTTTAAAAAATTTTCAGGTTTATTTTATATTACTTGGGTGCTCCAGCCCAAAATTCGAGGAATTTCTATTTCCTTTTTTCAACCCACTACCTTTACTACTTCCCCTCAACTACACTTAACCTTCATTTCTTGTCCTTTCTGTCCCTACTGCTTTCCATCCCATCCTAGAACCCTTACTCTTCATCTTCAAGTTATATTTTTAAAAGTACAAATATAGAAGATAAGAGGGTAAAACAGAAGCAGAGAATGCAAAATGTACTCCCTGCCTCTCTCTCTCCCCCATGTTGTAAAAAGTAGGGTAACAACACAGTGGGTCATCACTCAGGACTTGGCCTCTGGGTTGGAAAGCAGGTTCCACCCCTTGCTAGCAGGGAGCCTTGGGCAAGTTACAGAACCTCTTTGAGCCTTAATTTCCCCATTGGTAAAATGAAGATGATAATAATAACATCTACACTGTGGATGAAAAAATGCATGTGAAGTGCTTATACAGTGTCTGGCACACAGTAAGTGACTAACGAATGTTTGTTATTACTAGTATCATGTGAGAAAATTATTCTATGACTAAGTACAGGATATGGTCATCTCTTGATTACACACAGCATATGCATGTATCCATTTCTAAAGAGATTTTCCCCTGCCCTTGCCCAGCTAAGAAAATTTATTTATTCATGTATTCAACAACCATCTATTAAGTATATACTAAGTTTCATTCCTTGTGCTCAGTAGGTTAAATAAACTCCTGCATAAACACACTGTAGAATATGATGCTGCAGTTAAAGAGAACTAGATACATCTATATGTATTTTCATGGAAAGATCGCCAAAGATATGTAATTCAGTAGGAGAGAGAAGTTGTTTAATAGTTTATACAGAGTGATACCATTCCTATAAAATTACACAAATACACACAAAACTGCATATTTTGTATGGATCTATATCTATATATACACATATATATTGTACATTTATATTATATATGTTCTATATAATGTAAATGTGTAGAAGAAGTTCTAGACTGGTAGACACCAAACTGGGAAGGAAACTACGATAGGGAGGTGGGGAGTGGTTTAAGGAAATACTAGCCTTGTTTGTTATGTTCAGTTTTTACACGGAGAAGGAATTCATATAATACCTAGATGATTTTAAAAAATTAAAACAAGTAGGTCTTCCCTGGTGGCGCAGTGGTTGAGAGTCCGCCTGCCGATGCAGGGAACACGCGTTCGTGCCCCGGTCCGGGAAGATCCCACATGCCGCAGAGTGGCTGGGCCCGTGAGCCATGGCCGCTGAGCCTGCGGGTCCGGAGCCTGTGCTCCGCAACGGGAGAGGCCACAACAGTGAGAGGCCCGCGTACCGCAAAAAAAAAAAAATTAAAAAAAGTAGAGAATCATATGGCTCCTACCAGGTTTCCTGTATGTCCTATTGCCCCAGGCCCCTGGGCTTAACCACACAGAAGATCCCAGCCCTGTCACTGTCTTCTTCAATGCCTTGAAAACTAAGTCAGAGGCATGTTTATATAAGCACATCTACATGTAGTTCTAAATTTAACTTCTTCAGAGACAGCACCTTCCATTCTTTCATCAGCCTGTGTCTCAACAATATCAGCCTGGAGGAAGCACTGAAAAAACGTCCTGGCAACAGTTTTCACTTGCAGTATGTGGGGTACTGAAGATCCTAAGTTTTAACCTTCCTTAGGCTTGCTTTGTGGTCCTGGCAAATCACATTAACTTCAAGGCATCGGTGGAGAGGGGTGGGAGCGGGAGATGACGCAAAATACTGTCAATCCCTTTAAATAGGAAGCTTGGGATTGGCTGAGTCCACAGAAAGCAGAAGGGGCTTCCATATGAGCACAAAACATGTACCTTTGTGAGTTTTTATACATACACAAGAGGTATGTAATTTGCTAACAAGTGATTACATTTATATAAATTGCATATCCTACATTATATGTCAGAGAGCATAAATACTGTGTGTATATATTATATATATAAGGTTTCACATAATTTTGTGTATATGAATGTTGTGCTTTATATAATGTGCCCCTTTAAATGTCTATTAAATGCATACACTAATATATTCACAAAATTTTCTCTCTTGTTAATGTACCAAATATAAATTCTAATGGGTGCCCATAATTGATACATAATGGCTATCAGCAGAGCATATAGGTATAAACTGCATAATTTATAATTATGCAGTTATGAGATATTTTTAATATAGAATTAGTAGTGTATGATTAAAAAATCACGGCCAGGACTAGGGTGAAGCCAATGAGGTGCTTAGGGTGCAAAATCTGAGGAGGTCTCACTCTCAGGTTTCTGCAGGGCCCCTTGCCTCACCCTACTTGTTAAAGATGCCTCTGTTTTCTCGAGTCATCCTCATCACCACCAGCAACAACTGCTAATTCCTAAGTGCCAGGCATTGTTTTATGAACTTTATTTACATAAACTAACCCATCTAAGGAAATGTCATGGGGCTTCCCTGGTGGCGCAGGGGTTAAGAATCCACCTGCCATTGAGGATATGGGGAGAGGGAAGGGTAAGCTGGGACGAAGTGAGAGAGTGGCATGGACATATATACACTACCAAACGTAAAATAGATAGCTAGTGGGAAGCAGCCGCATAGCACAGGGAGATCAGCTCGGTGCTTTGTGACCACCTAGCGGAGTGGGATAGGGAGGGTGGGAGGGAGGGAGACGCAAGAGGGAAGAGATATGGGAACATATGTATATGTATAACTGATTCACTTTGTTATAAAGCAGAAACTAACACACCATTGTAAAGCAATTATACTCCAATAAAGATGTAAAAAAAAAAAAAAAAGAATCCACCTGCCAACGCAGGGAACACAGGTTCAAGCCCTTGTCCGGGAAGATCCCACATGCCGCGGAGCAACTAAGCCCGTGTGCCACAACTACTGAGCCTGCATTCTAGAGCCCTCAAGCCACAAGTACTGAGCCTGCGTGCCACAACTACTGAAGCCCGCGCGACTAGAGCCTGTGCTCTGCAACAAGAGAAGTCACCGCAATGAGAAGCTGGCGCACCGCAGCAAAGAGTAGCCCCCGCTCACCACAACTAGAGAGAGCCCGCGTGCAGCAACGAAGACCCAACACAGCCAAAAATAAATAAATAAAATAAATATTTTTTTAATGTAAAAAAAATGAAATGTCGTGACTACAAATAACAGCATGAATTCTAAGTGAATTGCAAGCAACCATGCCTAACAAGTAAAATG
The DNA here is from genome assembly GCF_964270905.1 of Leucopleurus acutus. Lineage (NCBI taxonomy): Eukaryota > Metazoa > Chordata > Mammalia > Artiodactyla > Delphinidae > Leucopleurus > Leucopleurus acutus. The sequence goes on from NC_139152.1 coordinate 37,612,150, forward strand.
TTTTGAAAACCTAACTAAAACACCCCAGCTAGACGTGACCTCGGATGAGAGCTCTTCAGTCAAGTGGTTAGTCCAGATCTCCCCCAGGAGGTCGTAGCACCTGCATTAAAATCCAGCGCTCTTTCCTCTCCACCAGGCATGGTGAGGTTTTTCTTTGAATAGACACTGCATCAAGCGTCCTTTTACTAATCTCTCACTATGCTGGGGGCAGTTTTGCAGGCAGTAGGCGTCAAATCTATCTGCCTCAGTGTAATATGATTGACAGATTTCGAAAGGAAGGAGAATACATATTTTCATTTCCTATATTACTTATTACTACTCCTGCTTTGAAAATTGAAGTGGATAATGGAGCTTATGATAGTCTAACTCTACTTCAACAAGGTAATACGTTTATATTTAAACTCACACATAGACCAAGGAAGGGGGATTTACACAACCCATTATTTAGTATGTAGTTCCAGGTGATTTACTGCTGTGTACTGAGATGGGTTGAAGTACAAGATGGATAGTAATATTACATTGTGGTGTATATCCTGTTCACATCAGACCTTCGTCATAAAAACCGAACAGCAATCTACAGAACCTGTCCTAAATCTGCCATCTGAGGTACTGATTGTAAAATAAGATGATCAAAGTGCAGGTTATCTCTATACTGCCTTCCCCTGAGAGAGTGGTATGCAAAGAACTTCCGACTTTTTATTTATTTACATTCAGTCCACAGAAACATAAATTAAATTAAAAACCTTAGTGTTATGTGGACTGAATAAAGCACACCTAATATGTTGCTAAGTGAGTTTTTTAGACACTACAGACCACAGCCTGTATTGTACTTTTATCCAGTGTACCTTTTACTACTTACCAACAATAAAATATGCTTATAAAAATAATAGACTAGAATGAATTTTGCAAACCAGCAATTTCACATGCTACAAACCTGCTGAGAATAAACCATTTTTAGTGGGTCTTTATATGTGACACACGAAATCAAGCATTCCTGCAAATTGATTTCAGTTTAAATAATTTCTTGAGGATGCAACAGAATTAGACCAACACAAACAGGTTAACGCTGCATAGAGAAATCACAAATGAATTTTAAGCAAACCTTTTTGTCTTTATAGGCAAGTAATTGTAAGAACATTAAAGGCCAAACTTCCTTATGAAAAGGGATGTCCTTCTGTGTGGTAGAATGTAGAGGGCAGAAAAGTATGAGGTTTGGAGTAAATTATCCTATCTTGTACATGTGTATACCTACACAGACTCAGGTTGAAGTGAAGGGCAAGAGAATCCCTGGAAAGGAAAATAAATCTCAGCACTTTGATCACATTTCTGTTACACCCAGAACACTCTCTTCTCCATGCTTCCCTGGCTCCTGACACAAACAGCTACTGTGACACTTGTCGCGATGCGTGATAATAATTTGTTTATTATAGATTTCATTTCTGTATATAAATGTATATAATTAATATCAATATTAAATATATATAATTTGTTTATTTGTTGTCTTCCCAACCAGACTGTAAACTTCTTGAGAAGAGAAATTATCTTATCCACACTGTGTCACCAGCATATAGCCCAGTACTTAGCACTGAGTAGGTGCTCTGAAAATGCCTGGAGAAATTGACATTGGAAACAATAACATGAAAGTGTGAGTGAGGAACACAGAAGGGCAAGGGGAAGATAGAGTCACATTTGATTGACATTGTGGAAATGAGAGCTGGTTATACACAGGTTTGACCCATGGAGCTTTTTAGGGTCAACTGTTGAACCAGCTCCTTCTCTCACTTGGGCCATTCATTTCCCCCACTCATATATTCATTCATTTGACAAATCTCTACTGAGTGCCAGCTATGTGCTAGGCAATCACTACTGCAGTAGTCTGATAGCATGAAACACAGGATCACTGTCATTTGTCATGAGTTTTCATGACAGCTATGCCAACAACAATTCAGAGGTGGACTTCAGGTTTAAGCTCAAGCTAAGCCATGGCACCTTTTTATTTTACCACTTAAATATAACTTGCCATTATAACTAAGTCATTCTCCTTAAGACTCAAGGGTTCCCTCCAGTATACTTTTGACATCATAACCAGATCTTAAGATGCTGGCTTAATTTTCCAACTTTGCAGTCATTTGCTAAGTGCCACATAATTATCCCAAAGTGGGCCTCATTTCTTTCAGCATTTCGTATCAGAATCAGACTGGAGACCTGTGGGCAAGGTACTTATTTTTTTCTATACTTGATTCTCTGCTGAATGTCTTATTTTCCTCAACAAATAATACCTACCTCTCATATGGTAAAAAGAAAGTGGGAACAAAATTGGGTTATCTTGCATTCTCAGTCTTAAAAAATCATGCTAAAGTTACCACTCACATAGTTTATAAAAACATTTGTCTTCTCAATCAGTGATAGAGAAAATCCCAGTAAGTGTTTTTAAAAAATCCTGTCCACTAAAATGAAGGCAGATGTCTTTTAAAACTTTATAAAGCCTTTGAGTTCTTTCCTTCTTTCTCATTTACACATAATTTTGGGAGTCGGGGTAGGTCCTTCAGTAAAATGTGAATATAGAAAATGATACTACAGTTTTGCTTAAGATAGTAATAAACGGCTTTTTTCTTGCCATTTCCCTTATTAAACTGACAAAAACATCTCTTTTAGAATTCTGTTAAAAGCAAGCTTGTTTGCTTAGGTCAAAGAAGAGAAACAATGAAATTAGAAGTGAAAGAGGCCCATTTGTTCTATCCATATTACTGCGAGCATGGTATTACTCCTTTCAGTGGCCTTTCTGGTTATGTCATAAATGACAGTGGAATCAGCATTCACCTAAAAAAGGTGGTTCATAATTGAGCAGTTCTCCATCAAAATAGATAATGGTCTTCGCATTAGTTCAATCAGCACTGTTTGAAATTCGATCTTATGTTTCCCCTCTTGTTAATGACTTCTCTCCTATTTTATCCTGGTATTTGTTTTCCTTTACATGTCAACACCGAAATATGAAGATAAGTATTGTCACGATTTCCAGACTGTACCACGTTGTCTTTTTGGCCACCACTTAACCACACGATGTACTCCATAAATCTTTCTTCATAAGTCAGCTCCTCCTTTCCATTAATCATGTTTATTATTCATCTCTGGGCTCCCTCCAAGACTGTCAACATCGTTTGTTTATTTAGGTGCTCAATATTAAGTACAGTTGTCTCAGAGTAACTTGAGTCATACTTGTATGAGGGACCACAGTCTTCCTCTGCCTGGTGTCATAACACCACCTTGAACAACCCTGCTCTCTCTGTTTTCATATTCACTGGAAACGTGTCTACATTTCTCCCAGCTCTTCCTCCTTCTTAGGCTGCTACTAGCAATCCCACTTCTAGAGATTCTCTTCTCTTCTCCAGTGAATGCTTCTGGTGTGATTCGTGCCAGATATTTGTTTGCCTCTTTCTGAGAGCAATATCATTTTTTTTTAAATCCCATATTTCTGACTTGTTTTGGTCTTTTTGAACCATACTGCTGTTCATATCCTGGCCATTTATCAAAGCTTGTAACACCTCCCAATTTAGTCTTCTCAGCAGCTGTCATTAGCATTCTGTTCATTCCCTCCTTTGGATTATTAATAAATACATAAAATTAAACTATGGTGAACCGGTAAGAGACAAACCTTCAGAACTTCACACAATGCCACTGGTGTTACCTTTCACAGGTGGCCTGGCAGCCACCTTCAGCCTATGTAGCTGTGGTATTATCAAGGCTACTTGGAACTAACATATGCAGGAAAATTGTACAGCCTGCTGAATTAAATGCTTTGCTCAAGTCAGGATATAATGTGGGGAGAGACCTTCAAGCTGGTGGAGGAGTAAGACGTGGAGATCACCTTCCTCCCCACAAATACATCAGAAATACATCTACAGGTGGAACAATTCCTATAGAACACCTACTGAATGCTGGCAGAAGACTTCCCAAAAGGCAACAAACTCCCCACGTACCTGGGGAGGGCAAAAGAAAAAACAGAGACAAAAGAATAGGGATGGGCCTGCACGTCTGGGAGGATCCGTGAAGGAGGAAAGGTTTCCACAAGCTAGGAAGCCCCTTCACTGGCAGAGACTGGGGGTGGCGGAGGGGGGAAGCTTCGGACCCACGGAGGAGAGCACAGCCACGGGGGTGCAGCGGGCAAAGTGGAGAGATTCCCGCACAGAGGATCGGTGCCGACCAGCACTCACCAGCCCGAGAGGCTTGTCTGCTCACCCACCAGGGTGGGCGGGGGGCTGGGAGCAGAGGCTCAGGCTTCAGTTGGATCCCAGGGAGAGGACTGGGGTTGGCTGCGTGAACACAGCCTTGAAGGGGGCTAGTGCGCCACGGCTAGCCAAGAGGGAGTCGGGGGAAAAGTCTGGAGCTGCCTAACAGGGAAGAGATCACTGTTTCAGGGTGTACGAGGAAAGGGGATTCAGAGCACTGCCTAAACAAGCTCCAGAGATGGGCACGAGCCACGGATATCAGCGCAGACCCCAGAGCCGGGCATGAGACACTAAGGCCACTGCTGCCGCCACAAAGAAGCCTGTGTGTGAGCACAGGTCGCTATGCACACCTCCCCTCCTGGGAGCCTGTGCAGCCCGCCACTGCTAGTGTCCTGTGATCCAGGGACAATGTCCCCAGGAGAACACACAGCGCCCTCAGGCTGTTGCAAGGTCATGCCAGCCTCTGCCGCTGCAGGCTCCCCCCGAATTCCATACCCCTCCCTCCCACTGGCCTGAGTGAGCCAGAGCCCCCGAATCAGCTGCTCCTTTAACCCCATCCTGTCTGAGCAAAGAACAGACACCCTCAGGTGACCTAAATGCAAAGGCGGGGCCAAATCCAAAGCTGAACCCTGGGAGCTGAGCGAACAAAGAAGAGAAAGGGAAATCTCCCGCAGCAGCCTCAGGAGCAGCGGATTAAATCCCCACAATCAACTTGATGTACCCTGCATCTGTGGAATACCTGAATAGACAACGAATCATCCCAAAATTGAGACAGTGGACTTTGGGAGCAACTGTAAACTTGGGGTTTGCTGTATGCAACTGACTGTTTTCTGGTTTTATGTTTATCTTAGTTTAGTATTTAGAGTTTATTATCACTGGTAGATTTGTTTACTGATTTGGTTGCTCTCTTCCTTTTTTTACTTATATATAGATATACAAATTATTTTCCTTTTTCTCTTTTTGTGTGTGTGTCTGTGTATGCTTCTTGGTGTGATTTTGTCTGTATAGCTTTGCTTTTACCATTTCTCCTAGGGTTCTGTCTGTCTGGGGTTTTTTTTTTGTTGTTTGTTTTTTTTAGTATAGTTTTTAGTGCTTGTTATCATTGGTGGACTGTTTTTTTTTTTAGTTTGGTTGCTTTCTTCTTTCTTTTTTGTTTTTTCTTCTTTTTTATTGCTTTTAAATTTTTTATTTTCAATAATTTTTTTTATTTTAATAACTTTATTTTAGTTATTTATCTCTTTTTTTTCTCCCTTTTCTTCTGAGCTGTGTGGCTGACAGGGTCTTGATACTCCAGTTGGGTATCAGGACTGAGCCTCTGAGCTGGGAGAGCTGAGTTCATGACACTGGTCCACCAGAGATGCCCCAGCCCCACGTAATACCAAATGACAAAACCTTTCCCAGAGATCTCCATCTCAACGCTAAGACCCAGCCCCACTCAATGATCAGCAAGCTACAGTGCTGGACACCCTATGCCAATAACTAGCAAGACAGGAACACAATCTCACCTGTTAGCAGAGAGGCTGCCTAAAATCATAATAAAGTCACAGACACCCCAAAACACACCACCGGACGCAGTCCTGCCCACCAGAAAGACAAGATCCAGCTTCAACCACCAGAGGACAGGCACTAGTCCCCTCCACCAGGAAGCCTACACAAACCACTGAACCAACCTTAGCCACCAGGGTCAGACACCAAAAACAACGGGAACTACAAACCCGCAGCCTGCGAAAAGGAGACCCCAAACACATTAAGTTAAGCAAAATGAGAAGACACAGAAAATCACAGCAATGAAAGAGCAACGTAAAAACCCACCAGACCAAACGAATAAAGAGGAAATAAGCAGTCTACCTGAAAAAGAATTCAGAGTAATGATAGTAAAGATGATCCAAAATCGTGGAAATAGAACGGAGAAAATACAAGAAACGTTTAACAAGGACCAAGAAGAGCTAAAGAGCAAACAAACAATGATGAACAACACAATAAATGAAATTAAAAATTCACTAGATGGAACCAATAGCAGAAAAACTGAGTCAGAAGAACAAATAAGTGACCTGGAAGATCAAAGAGTGAAAATAACTACCACAGAGCAGAATAAAGAAAAAAGAATGAAAAGAACTGAAGACAGTCTTAGAGACTTCTGGGACAACATTAAATGCACAAACATTCGAATTATAGGCGTCCCAGAAGAAGAAGAGAAAAAGAAAGGGACCCAGAATATATTTGAAGAGATTATAGTTGAAAACTTCCCTAATATGGGAAAGGAAATAGTCAATCAAGTCTAGGAGGCACAGAAAGTCCCATACAGGATAAATCCAAGGAGAAACACACCAAGACACATATTAATCAAACTATCAAAAATTAAATACAACCCAAAAATATTAAAAGCAGCAAGGGAAAAACAACAAATAACATACAAGGGAATCCCCATAAGCTTAACAGCTGATCTTTCAGCAAAAACTCTGCAAGCCAGAAGGAAGTGGCAAGACATACTTAAAGTGATGACAGGGAAAAACCTACAACCAAGATTACTCTACCCAGCAAGGATCTTATTCGGATTCGATAGACAAATTAAAACCTTTACAGAATGGAAAAGCTAAGAGAATTCAACATCAAAAAACCAGGTTTACAAAAAATGCTAAAGGAACTTCTCTAGGGAAGAAATACAAGAGAAGGAAAAGACCTACAATAACAAACCTAAAACAATTAAGAAAATGGTAATAGGAATGTACATATCGATAACTACCTTAAAGGTAAATGGATTAAATGCTTCCACCAAAAGACATAGACTGGCTGAATGGACACAAAAACAAGACCTGTATATATGCTGTCTACAAGAGACCCACTTCAGGGACACATACAACCATGAAAGTGAGAGGATGGAAAAAGATATTCCATGCTAATGGAAATCAAAAGAAAGCTGCAGTAGCAATTCTCATATCAGATAAAATAGACTCTAAAATAAAGACTATTACAAGAGACAGAGAAGGACACTACATACTGATCAAGGGGTCAATCCAAGAAGAAGATATAACAATTATAAATATTTATGCACCCAACATAGGAGCACCTCAATACATAAGGCAAATGCTAACAGCCATAAAAGGGAAAATCAACAGTAACACAATCATATTAGGGGATTTTAACACCCAGTTGCACCAATGGACAGATCATCCAAAATGAAAATAAATAAGAAAACACAAGCTTTAAATGATATATTAAACAAGATGGATTTAATTGATATTTATAGGACATTCCATCCAAACACAACAGAATACACTTTCTTCTCAAGTGCTCATGGAACATTCTCCAGGGTAGATCATATCTTGGGTCACAAATCAAGCTTTGGTAAATTTAAGAAAATTGAAATCTTATCAAGTATCTTTTCTGACCACAATGCTATGAGACTAGATATCAATTACAGGAAAAAATCTATAAAAAATACAAACACATTGAGGCTAAAGAATACATTACTTAATAACCAAGAGATCACTGAAGAAATCAAAGAGAAAATCAAAAAATACCTAGAAACAAATGACAATGAAAACACGATGACTCAAAACCTATGGGATGCAGCAAAAGGAGTTCTAAGAGGAAAGTTTATAGCAATAAAATCTTACCTCAAGAAAGAAGAAAAATCTCAAATAAACAACCTAACCTTACACCTAAAGCAATTAGGGAAAGAAGAAAAAAAGCCCCAAAATTAGCAGAAGGAAAGAAATCATAAAGATCAGATCAGAAATAAATGAAAAAGAAAGGAAGGAAATAATAGCAATGATCAATAAAACTAAAACATGGTTCCTTGAGAAGATAAACAAAATTGATAAACCATTAGCCAGACTCATCAAGAAAAAAAGAGACTCAAATCAATAGAATTAGAAATGAAAAAGGAGAAGTAACAACAGACACCACAGAAATACAAAGCATCCTAAGAGACTACTACAAGCAACTACATGCCAATAAAATGGAAAACCTGGAAGAAATGGACAAATTCTTAGAAAATCACAACCTTCCAAGACTGAACCAGGAAGAAATAGAATATATAAACAGACCAATCACAAGCACTGAAATTGAAACTGTGAGTAAAAATCTTCCAACAATGGGAACAAGTGAACTGACAAGGATGATTATAATGTTTGTGACTTTCTGTTTGAATAAAAAAAAAAAACAAATCCCACAAGGACTCAGAGGCAAAAAATATACAAATCAATTTTCACTGCAAAGTAAAGGAGGTGATACAATGGAGGATTACTGGACTGAATGTCAACATTATGACATAGTATGAGTTTGTACTGTGTTTGGTAATTGCAATCATTGTTGCTTTTATTGTGGTCATCCATTTACATTGCTTCGTGTCAGTCTATTTATCTCTTGTAAAAATAAAATACTGTGTGTGTGTGTGAAAAAAAAAAAAAAGACCCATCTAGTTTGGGAACTGATCGGATTTATGGACAGACAAGCTCAAAGACATTCATAGGAACACAGGACTCTCAGTATTGCACTGGAATGGCACATGGGAGAAAGTCAAACCTATATAAACATTGCTGTATTTTTCCTTAGGATTCATTAAGATCTTAGGTTATATCTCCTTAAAATGTTAGGGGCGTTTAGTATATTCTTCAATCATATTTGTTTGTTTCTCCAGGCAGATAATATGTTTGCTATATTTTTCCTTCTATATTCTCCTAATATTGTGTGTGTGTGTGTGTGTGTGTGTGTGTGTGTGTGTGTGTGTGTGTGTATAAATACAGTTACAGAATATCTTCAGAATAGGAAAATATAAAGGTGGAAACAAAACAAAACAAAAAAATCTTCCAACAAACAAAAGCCCAGGACCAGATGGCTTCACAGGCGAATTCTATCAAACATTTAGAGAAGAACTAACACCTATCCTTCGCAAACACTTCGAAAATATAGCCAAGGGAGGAATACTCCCAAACTCATTTTACAAGGCCACCATCACCCTGATACCAAAACCAGACAAAGATGTCACAAAAAATGGAAACTACATGCCAATATCACTGATGAACACAGATGCAAAAATCCTCAACAAAATACTAGCAAACAGAATCCAACAGCACATTAAAAGGATCATACACCATGATCAAGTGCGGTTTATTCCAGGAATGCAAGGATTCTTCAATATACGCAAATCTATCAATGTGATAAACCATATTAACAAACTGAAGGAGAAAAACCATATGATCATCTCAATAGATGCAGAGAAAGCTTTTGACAAAATTCAACACCCATTTATGATAAAAACCCTGCAGAAAGTAGGCATAGAGGGAACTTTCCTCAACATAATAAAGGCCATATGACAAGCCCACAGCAAACATCATTATCAATCGTGAAAAACTGAACGATTTCCACTAAGATCAAGAACAAGACAAGGTTGTCCACTCTCACCACTATTATTCAACATAGTTTTGGAAGTTTTAGCCACAGCAATCAGAGAAGAAAAAGAAATAAAAGGAATCCAAATCGGAAAAAAAGAAGTAAAGATATCACTGTTTGCAGATGACATGATACTATACATAGAGAATCCTAAATATGCTACCAGAAATCTACTAGAGCTAATCAATGAATTTGGTGAAGTAGCAGGATACAAAATTAATGCACAGAAATCTCTTGCACTCCTATACACTAATGATGAAAACCTGAAAGAGAAATTAAGGAAACACTACCATTTACCATTGCAACAAAAAGAATAAAACACCTAGGAATAAACCTACCTAAGGAGACAAAAGACCTGTATGCAGAAAACTATAAGACGCTGATGAAAGAAATTAAAGATGATACAAACAGATGGAAAGATATACCCTGTTCTTGGATTGGAAGAATCAACATTGTGAAAATGACTCTACTACACAAAGCAATCTACAGATTCAATGAAATCCTTATCAAACTATCAATGGCATTTTTCACAGAACTAGAAGAAAAATATTTCACAATTTGTATGGAAACACAAAAGACCCCGAATAGCCAAAGCAATCTTGAGAAAGAAAAATGGAGCTGGAGGAGTCAGGCTCCCTGACTTCAGACTATACTACAAAGCTACATTAATCAAGACTGTATGGTACTGGCACAAAAACAGAAATATAGATCAATGAAACAGGATAGAGAGCCCAGAGATAAACCCATGTACATATGGTCACCTTATCTTTGATAAAGGAGGCAAGAATATACAATGGAGAGGGCTTCCCTGGTGGCGTAGTGGTTGAGAGTCCGCCTGCCAATGCAGGGGACACGGGTTCGTGCCCCAGTCCGGGAAGATCCCACATGCCGCGGAGCGGCTGGGCCCATGAGCCATGGCTGTGGAGCCTGTGCTCCGCAACGGGAGAGGCCACAACAGTGAGAGGCCCGCGTACAGCAAAAAAAAAAAAAAAATAAAAGAATATACAATGGAGAAAAGACAGCCTCTTCAATAAGTGGTGCTGGGAAAACTTGACAGCTACATGTAAAAGAATGAAATTAGAACACTCCCTAATGCCATACACAAAAATAAACTCAAAATGGATTAAAGAGCTAAATGTAAGGCCAGACACTATCAAACACTTAGAGGAAAATGTAGGCAGAACACTCTATGACATAAATCACAACAAGATCCTTTTTGAGCCACCTCGTAGGGAAGTGGAAATAAAAACAAGAATGAACAAATGGGAAATAATGAAACTTAAAAGCTTTTGCACAGCAAAGGAAACCATAAACAAGACGAAAAGACAACCCTCAGAATGGGAGAAAATATTTGCTAATGAAGCAACTGATGAAGGATTAATCTCCAAAATTTACAAGCAGACCATGCAGCTCTATATTCAAAAAACAAACAACCCAATCCAAAAATGGACAGAAGGCCTAAATAGACATTTCTCCAACAAAGATATACAGATTGCCAACAAACACATGAAAGGATGCTCAACATCATTAATCATTAGAGAAATGCAAATCAAAACTACAATGAGGTATCACCTCACACCAGTCAGGATGGCCATCATCAAAAAATCTATAAACTATAAATGCTGGAGAGGGTGTGGAGAAAAGGGAACCCTCTTGCACTGTTGGTGGGAATGTAAATTGATACAGCCACTATGGAGAACAGTATGGAGGTTCCTTAAAAAACTACAAATAGAACTACCATACGACCCAGCAATCCCACTACTGGGCTGAGAAAACCACAATTCAAAAAGAGTCATGTACCACAATGTTCATTGCAGCACTATTTACAATAGCCAGGACATGGAAGCAACCTAAGTACCCATGGACAGATGAATGGATAAAGAAGATGTGGCACATATATACAATGGAATATTACTCAGCCATAAAAAGAAACGAAATTGAGTTATTTGTAGTGAGGTTGATGCACATAGAGACTGTTATTCAGAATGAAGTGAGTCAGAAAGAGAAAAACAAATACTGTATGCAACACATATATATGGAATCTAAAAAAACAAAAAATGGTTCTGAAGAACCTAGGGTCAGGACAGGAATAAAGACGCAGATGTAAAGAACGGACTTGAGGACACGGAGAGGGGGAAGGGTAAGCTAGGACGAAGTGAGAGAGTGGCATGGACATATATACACTACCAAATGTAAAATAGATAGCTAGTGGGAAGTAGCTGCATAGCACAGGGAGATCAGCTCAGTGCTTTGTGACCGCCTAGAGGGGTGGGATAGGGAGGATGGGAGGGAGACACAAGAGGGAGGAGGAGATATGGGGATATGTATATGTATAGCTGATTTACTTTGTTATAAAGCAGAAACTAACACACCATTGTAAAACAGTTATAGTCCAATAAAGATGTTTAAAAAAATAAAAAAGAATATAATGCGTATATTCTGTCATGTTCCCATCACTGGCTCATCTCTCCTCCATAGATAAATATCTGTAAAAGCTGACCTTGCTTCATGGGAGTTTAGGGGATGTAAGTTGGTTTTATTTTAAAGTTTTGTTTAGTCTGGAGTTTGTTTGGGTTAGTTTTTTGAGCACCCCTTCCTCAGTGGATGTTACTACTTGATGTGACACACTCCCCGTGTATCAAATGCACACTCTGGGGAGCTCGTTAGAGTACCAGAAATAGCTCTTAGCAGTGGTGCATATTCTGGATGCTCTGGTGGTGTCCATGGTCTTGAGGTCAGCACCTCCTTCAACTGACAGATCGGAAAGCCCCCTGCACAGTTGCTGGGGGTGGGGTTTAGCCCTGTGACTATCCTTAGTGCTTCTCTCCTACCGGTTCTGCTCCCAGGGTTTGCTTCAAGACTTCAAACTCTCTGGCTTTACCCCCCCACACTGTCACAAAAATGGCCCGCTTCATGGAGGAAGAAACCTTTGGGATGGACTGTCAACAGCCTCGTGCTCCATCTGCAGGGACATTATTCACACTGTATTTTCTGTGATTGATACCCCTGGTTTAGGCAATCTGGAGATGCTCTGGGTTTTTAGATGTTAAGTCAGTAGCCCTAATTAGATTATGAGGAACAAATTGATATAAATGTATAATATGAATTTACAACCTTTAAGTAAAAAGAAAAAATATAGCTATTTGTCTCAATTTTCTTTTTTTTCTTTTCTTTTCTTGGCAATTTATGGTATGTGGACATAGATTGTGTTCTTTCCAGCTTCCACTAATCTATAATCTTTCCTTGAACAAGGAGAATGAAATTATAACTGTTCTTCAATATATACTCTAATAATTGATTTCAGAATTTCTTGACAGAATCCCTAATTAGTTAAATACCCAGTGACTATTTCTTTACGCCTTGTCGTTTCGGGCTTTTCAGTTTTAATATTTGCCGTGGAATTCTTCCCTTCATTTCTTACCATTCTTGCATATCCTTTTAGATATTTCTATGCCATGTTCCAAGCCAGTAGACAATCACACCTACTAGAAACACAGATAAGAATCAGGAACTAATAAAAATAAGAGCTCTAAGCCACTGAAGTAGATATTACAAAGTCCATCCATTAAGATGCATGTATGCCATTCAAAGGTGAGGCCCAACTCAGGGCTCATTTACACTTTGCATACTGATATATATTAGATAACTAATAAGAACTAATAAGCACAGGGAGCTCTACTCAATACTCTGTAATGACCTATATGGGAAAAGAATCTAAAAAAGAGTGGATATATTTATATGTATAACTGATTCACTTTGCTATACAGCAGAAAGTAACACAGCATTGTAAATCAACTATACTCCAATAAAAATTAAAAATAAAATAAAATTTTAAAATAAGCTTTTTATATTGGAATAATTTTAGATTTACAGAATTTTATAAAGTAAAGAGAGTATATCCTTCAAAAAAATGTTACTTGCTATTTTCTAAGTGTAATCGATTGGGCTAGTGAATTTGAAATGGAGCAGAGTTTCTTCCTCCAGGTCAGCATTCCGAGAGGTGTCAATAATAAAATCTACGCAGGAATCCAGAAAAACAAAACTATTAAATACTAAATCACTAAATTTAGGAGTGAAATCACTAAATCTAGGACCAACAGCCCTGTGCACCTCAAATGACTCTGAATATACTACTGTGACATGCCACTATCTAGTGAGTAAATGCAGTTCATACCAATGATATTGTATTCATATCATTTCCTGGTGAAGTAGGGAAGACTGTAATACATTTTAGTTGAACTTGCATCTAAAATAATTGTTTAATTTTTGTTGGTTAACATAGCTAAGTTATTTTTGAAAGACTGTCTAGAACAACTCGATCTGCAAAAGACATCCAAGCTTTTCTATAAATGGCAATATAATTCTCATGTCCTCCTTGGCATATATAGACTTATGCCCAACCTTTTGAGAATATAAATCCCTCAATAAAAGGATCTGGTTTTGTTCAACTTAATTTGGATATAGAATGGCTATCTGAGCACACAACAAGAGTTTAGAATCCTAGACTTTTAGAGTGAAAGGAACCTTGGAGAGCATTCTGTTCCAATCCATTTTTTTTTTTATGGAAGTGTTAACTATATGCACTAATATTTTCTTAAAGTTGATTTGCCACTTTCCTCCAAAGTTGCACAAAAATGTATGCAGCAAAAATGTCTCCCTCCCAAACAGAATCCCCAGTGCCCCAGTTTTCCTCTTCTAAAACAGCTACTGTTACAAGTTTCTTCTGTAAAAACACTCTGTGTAAATAAAAGTACATACTTAGAGTTTTATAAAATACACATGATAGCCTAAGATAAAGACTGCTTTACAGCTTTCTTTTTTTATTTGAAATACTTCATATATTCTTAAAAATAATGAATCTGCATGCAGTAATAATTATATAGTAGACACTAGAATTAAGCTCTTATAATATTACCTAAAGTTTATTGCTAATGAGTCATTAGTAAACACGGTGTATACCTAAAGAGTCACTTCAGGCTATACAAGTACTTCCTTTCAATTTGAGGAATGGACTAATCTCCAGAAGGAAGGGAAGAATATATAAAGAGCAAATGTTTCCCTATTAGAATACCCCTAAACTCATGGTCCTTTAACACTTTAAAATGAAGGGTAGGGGGGCAGAGACTGTCAAAGTTATATTCTTAATATTATGGTGATTAAAGCTTATTATAGGGTCAGAACTAAGGAAGAAACCCTAAGATCCATTTAATACGGTGTTTGCAAACTGCAGGTCACAACAGATGAGTGGGTCCTAAAATGCATTTAGTGGTTTACAACCGGTATTTTTTAAATGAAATAAAATAAAGAGAAGATATCAGAATGCATTCCATTTAGTAAGGGTAAAAATTGTTTTATAAAAATTCACTCTGTGTGTGTGTGTGTGTGTGTGTGTGTATCTGTGTGTATAATTACTGGGTTGTGATTCCTCGCTGTGGATCAAGGGTGCAAAAGGTTGAAACTCCCTGATCTGATCTAGCCTCTGGCTTCTAATGAGGTATAACTATAAGTGTTCTCAAAAAGTGGCATCTGTGCATTCCTTGCTGTCTAAAAACAAGCCTCTCCCAAAGAACCATCTTCACTTTGGCTCATTATTTGAAGTACAGTGTCAAGTTCTCTTTTCATCAAGATTATTGCAGGGAAGGCTTAATTCCAAACTTATTCTCTTTGCAACAAACGTTGACCTACTCAAGGAACTGATTAAGACTCCATATAAATCCGTCTTAACCATTAGTCATCATATTTATTTCAATTATAGGAGCACAGGGATAACAGGAAAAATTTAGCTACATCTGCAAATGGATCTCACATTCTTTGACCTAGTTCCTTTTTCTGAGAGTCAGTAAGGCAGAGCCTGCTGACCCGTTCACAAACCCTGAGGCATGTCCAGAGCACTGACAGTCTCAATTTGGTTAAACCAATGGAATAGTACGATTGTACTTAAAGTCTTAATGAAGAATACATTTTTCTTTGCCACAATCCTTCCTCTTTCTGACAGAAGTAGGATGCAGAAATAGTAATGGGGAGAAAGAAGATATGTCCAGAAACTTCTATATTTTACTGGCTCCTTATTCAAAGGAGGAGGCAGTGGAGTTGAGGTGAGGGTCAGGAAATGTGTGTCTGGGTTGAAGCTGACTTTGGCTGCAATCTGAACAAGTCTTTGAATTGCTTTGGACCTTCATGTCTTCATTTCTAAAATGAGGGACAGTGCCACAGGCGTTTATCCAGAATAATAATCATAGCTGTACTTCACCTGGCACTTCACAGTCTCTGCTTCAAGCCTTTTACACAATTGACAAATATAATCCTCACAACAACATTAATGCACAGAATTTTTTTTCTTATTTTACAGATGGATATAGATGGATGAGTAGCAGAGAGGTTAAGTAACTTGTCCAAAGTTAGAGAGTTAGACAATGGTGGAACTGGGATTCAAACTCCAGTTCCAGATGCTGTGCTCTTAACATCATGCAATATTGCATCGGTCAAGATTTTTTTTCCACCAATTCTATCCCCAACTACTCTCAAAAGTCCATGTTATTAAAGATATTTTCTACTAAATAAACTAGTTACTAAGTAATATTTCATTTATTTTCCCTTTTTATTAATCAAAGATATATTGAATGGTATAGCCACTTTGGAGAACAGTTTGGCAATACTTCCAAAAGTTAAACATAGACATACCATATGATCCAGCAAGTCCACTCCTAGATATATACCCAAGAGAATTAAAAACATGTTCCCATAAAAACCTGTAGATAAATGTTCATAGCAGCATTATTTATAATAGCCCCAAACTGGAAATAACCCAAACGTCCAACAACGGATGAATGAATAAACAAACTGCGGTGTCTATATACAATGGACTGTTATTCAGTCACAAAAGGAATGAAGTACTGTTACATGCTACGACATGCATGAACCATGAAAACATCATGCTAAGTGAAAGGATCCAGTCACAATAGGTCATCTATCATATGATTCTATTTATATGGAATGTCAAGAACAGGCAAATCCACAGAGGACCACAGGTAGATGCGTGGTTGACAGGGGCTGGGGGGAAAGGAGAATGAGAGTGACTATAAGGTATATGACATTTCATTTTCGGGTGATGAAAATATTTTGGAATTAGACAGTGGTGATGGTTGTACAACTTTGTCAATACACTAAAAACCACTAAAATGGTGAATTTTATGGTATGTGAATTTTATCTCAAAATTTTAAAATTCAATCTTGATACCGTAGGGGAGGAAAAAGTTTTCCTAGACCCTCTTAGGGTCTGAAAAATAAACTGAGAAAGATTGACAGAAGAAAAGTATACAACTTTATTATATATAAGTTTTACGTGATAGGGAAGACTTCATAAGAAAATGAAGACCCAACGAAAGAGTTAGACCTACGTCCCTTTATGCTGGGTTCAGTGAAGAGTGGGCATTCTCAGAAGAATATGATAGGTTACGGAGTATGAGTAACTGTAGTAAACTTGGGAAACATGTCCTGTTTGTTAAGATCCTTCTTAATGTCCCTTTGTCTTCAGAGATAAGGATGCTCCTTTCCTCAAAAAGAAAAAAAAGGTGGATTTGTAGTTTCCAGAGGCTGGTGGTCAGGGAAAAATGGGAAGTAACTGCTAATTGGTTTCTTTTTGGTGATGAAAATGTTCTGGAATTAGTGGTAATAGTTGCACAACTCCGTGAATTATCTTAAAAACCACTGAATTGGACACTTTAGAAGGGGTAAATGTTATGGTATGCGGATTAAATCTCAATAAAGCTGTTATTTTTTAAAAATATGTACCATTTTGCTACCTTGTGGCAGACACCCTTCTAGGCACTGAAGAGATTCAGCAGAGGACAAAGTAGACAAAGCACTTGATCTCACAGAATTTGCAATTCTAGAAAATGAATAAACAAATGAAAGTGAACTTCAGCCTTCTGCCAACTGAACCCCGGAGCCAGCCGGAGGCACTGGCGGTATTCAGTTCCCACTCCTGTGGACTCCTGGCAACCTCACCCCCTGACTCCCCTATGCCCCAGCCTCCACCCTCCATCCCCAACACAGTTCCCAGGTACTCAAATGGGCCCCTGCACGGCACTCCACTCAGGGCCTTCCATCCAGGAACTCACTCCTGGCTCAAGGTATTGGAGTTCTTCCCTGACCACCCCTCCACTCTCCTCCCAGCCTCACTGGCTTTCTTCCAACTCAATTTTACCCTTATTCATTCATTTAACAATTTATTTAACAAACATTTACTGAGAGCTAGATTAGTTAGAATGCTTTGGGCCAAAAGATACAGAAAACTGACTCAAAACTTTTTAAACAATGAGGAAAATTATTGCTTCCTGTAACAGGATGGCCAAACTCCAGGCACGGGGCTCCGGCTGTTTCTCTGGTGTTCCTTTGGCTCTGCCCTCACCAGTGCATTGTCATCGTCCTTGGGCAGCCGCTAGGCAAACTAGCTACAACGGGGCAACATGCTTTCTTGGTTACATCTAGCAAGAAAGAGAGAGCGGAAAAAACTATACTCCAACTAGGGGATAAAAATCCATCCGATATGCATAGGTATGAGTCTATCAAAGCCAACTTAGATCAAGTCACCTTAGATCAAGCTGGCCGTGAAATGTCATGTGATGATTGACTTAAGCTGCACTCCTAGACCAGTCACTACCAAGGAGACTGGAGTTCCCACGAAGGATTTAGGACTGAACCCTGGAGCTGGAGGAGGGGTCAGCATCCCCTTAATCACGTGAACTACATTGGAAGGAGGAAGGGCTTCATTACAAACTATGTAACCGTCTGTTCCTTAAACTCAGACCAGGTACTAAGTGCTTCTCTGTGTGCTAGGAGTAGAGGTAGTATACTTTTTTTTTTTTTGCGGTACGCGGGCCTCTGTTGTGGTCTCTCCCGTTGTGGAGCACAGGCTCCGGATGCGCAGGCTCAGCGGCCATGGCTCATGGGCCCAGCCGCTCCGCGGCATGTGGGATCTTCCCGGACTGGGGCACGAACCTGTGTCCCCTGCATCGGCAGGTGGACTCTCAACCACTGCGTCACCAGGGAAGCCCAGAGACAGTATACTTTTTATTTGGTGAGAGACTGTTTTCACAGCAAAAGCTGTCTCTAAATCTCCCCCAAGGAACCATGTGTTACCTCTCCAAGTGGTGGCGTTTTAAGATCTATTTCACGGGGATGGTGTGATGCTTGAGAGCAAATACCCGACACTCCCAATATCACATCCTATAAGCAGCCCATTATTCTTCTATGCTTACGGCCACCCCTACACACATCTCACGAGATCTTCCTAGGCATATGTGCTGTCTAAGGGAAGCTTCTTTCACTTCTGTCCCCATCCATGCAATGTGCTATAAAACAGATGCCAGATTTACTGCTAGGAAGTTCTATACTTCATTCCCAAAAAGCTGAGTCGAGGATAGGTGAAATTATCAGTCTATGTTTAGAAATATCTTTGGACTTTTTTGGACACCCCTCAGAAATATTTTAGACATTTTTAGAAACCTTGCTGCAGATTATTCACATGCCACTAGAAAAATTTTTTTAAAACACTTTAGGCAAGTCAGGAGGCAACTGATACTTCTTTGTTTCTTAATTGCTACACAAAGGTGTATTTCTAGGGGCTCTTTATAGAGCTACTCCACCGCCATGTACATACATGCCACAATTTCCCCACCTACCAAGGTGGCATCAAGAATGAATATAAGCATTAATTCTCAAGTCCATGTGTGCTTAATCCAAATCACAATCTTGTCTTACAATCTTGTAAATGCAAGACAAAGAGACTTGCCAATGTAGCAGGAAGGAGAAAGGCCAACCGGTTGGAAAAGACCCATAATTCATTGATTAAATTTATATTTATAAGCGGCAAATACAGAAACACTGGTCTCTTTGGAAAGAAGTTTTCAAAATAATACTGAGACCTAAATCCAACTGAGTCATTATCTGAAATAATGCCCAAGACTGAGAATAAAAGTATTCCAGGTGTTATGCAGCCACAAAAAAACCCCACAACAAACAAACGAAAACAGAGGTGAATAGCTCTGCCTTCCAGACGTTTAAATTGTAATGAAAATGGAAAAGGAAAGCAGACCCAGCCCTATGTTTAGTAGATCATTAGCTAGGCTCTAGAGGATGAGGTGGCCTCAGGAAGACAAACAGGTTACTTTTCATAAAAAGTTTGAAATCCGGGTTCCTTGACAGGTAAATGCCGCCCACCCCCTGTAGCCTGGTTAGTGAGCTCTTCAGCAGATGGCTGATGTGCCTTTCTTCTTTCACTCTTGCAGTTAACCTAAAAGAGGGAGAATTCTCTGTTTCCAAGCCTGATGTGCATGAGTGTTTAACTCCAGGAAAACACACAGAGAAACAGCTGGTGACTTTCTCGTTAGTAGGCAGTGTTCTAGAGATGAAGATCGGGATTTCTTTTTGTAGCTAAAAGATATGCATTTATTCCATTGAAAGGCATTGAAGATTACTAACTTGGCTAAAGGAAAGAAGACTGAAGAATACATCCCACGGAACCAAAACGTGTTCCTCCCTAATTCACCTGTACCTCCTGTTACTAGAAAGAGCTGTGAGGTTGGGCAGCTCAGAGTGTGGTGTTTTTTCCTTACAAATATGATCTTCCTTGGATAACTTGCATAGGCTTCCCTTCGAAGGAAGAAGATGAATAATAAATTTAATTAGCCAGTCCTTTTCTTGAAATGTATCTGAAAGCAGATGACAGATCTCCATAATGAAACTACCACCCACGCTTGAATTTTACACTATTTTCTCAAAGGGGAATGTACTGGTTTGTAACTGTAGTTGCTTATAAATACTTGCAGTTATTTTTATCTTGTTTTCTATGCTGGATGTTGCTTTTGCCTATATATAATTTAGCGAGAAACAGCTGCCTTTGCAAGGGAAAATCTATAATTCATTGCTGATGTGTCCTACTAATCGCACAGAATAAATTCATTTGCATACTATCAACATTGAAAAAGCCTTCTGCTGGCCCAGCATACATAGCATTTTCTTTTTTTGCTTCAACCAACAGACTTTACTGTGTAATCCTTTGGTAATAACGGCTAATTCATCTGACTGCAAACTTTTGAAAATATTTTAAGGATGTTCTGAGCCCAGCACCCCACTACTTTCAATGTCACGCTATGTACAGTATTTCAAATACAGGATTTCATAATAAAGATGTTATCTTCATCCATTCTACTTACTGTGTAGATAATTTGACTTCCCCTCACAGTACTACAGCATTTACTGTAGGTACTATGTGCCAGGTACCAGGGATACAAAAATGCTTAAGGCATAATCTCTCCCCTTCGGAGAGCAAAGTCTAGTCAGGGAGACAAAGATGTAAACAAGTAATTACAGAGTGCTCCAAGACCCCAGAGGGAAAAGTGAAGTATTCTTCTAGAGAAGCATGTGTGAGAACCTTCATGGGGACGGACATTCAAGCAAGGTCTTAAAGATAAAGCAAACATTCAACACGTAAAAGATGGAAAGACAAGCGTGACCAGAGATGTTCTGGGATTGCTGTGTTTGCTGAGGTTAAAACACAAGGTGAAGATGGGTGTTTATTAATGCCATGTCGGATGTATTTATTAAGACACAACTGTACTAGTCTAGGTTACTTAAGTTGTTGACTGTGTCTTCCTTTCCTAAAGAGACTTTACTAATGCAGCGCTACACACAAAATAAAAGCTGTAACATTATTAACAGACAAAAGGCAGTAAAGAACAGTTAGAAAAGGTAAGTGTTCAATTCAACAAATATTCGTAGGCTGTTAGTATTTTTATTAATTCGGTTGTTTATATAAATAATTTTATATATTTGTGTATATATATTTATAATATTTAAATATATAAACATGTATGTAACGTATATTCACTATGTAATTTATATATTTCTAATAAATCATAAAGATTAATATATAATAATATATAATGTATATAACAACATAAATATGTAACCAATAATACATAATAAATAAAAGCTGGGTCTGCTTAATTTGGCACCTACTGTATTCCAGGCTATTTCCTAGTCATTAGGGAGACAGAGGTAAGCAAGGCAGATGAGACACCTGCCCTCATAAGACATTACAGGGGTATGCGGGCAACGAATACATGTAAGATAATCAAAATAATGTAAAGCTTAAGAGGCTTGGGGAGGTATTAAAGTATTAATTACAGTAAGAAGTGGGTACGTTTGTATTTCCTGCTGCTAGCTTTCCCTCTAAAACCAGCCTAATCATTATAAACTTTAAAAATGCTATGTGTGTGATAGATTTATAATTTCTATAGTTTTCACAGTAAATACATTTTTCTGTATTTATCATGTAAAATTTAATAGCAGTATTAATGATTTTCTTAAAGAAGGGCAGTAACCTGCCATGTGGTGAAGAGCAAATCTTCTAGAAACAAACCATCTCGGGTTATATCTCATAGCTGAGTGGCCCCGAGCAAGTTAATGAACTTCTCTGCATCTCAGGTCCCTCATCTGTAAAATAATAATAATAAAAATCGCACCATGGCGTTGCTCTAGTATTAAATGATTTAATACATGTCAATCACTTAGAATAGTAGTAAGCACATAATAAGCACTCAATAAATTCCACCTACCATTGTTATCAAAACATTAGCAAACCTGTGTTAAACAGGCCAGTGTTTGAAATAAGTTTGGGTCTCAAAAAAAAAGTCATGAAAAATTATGTCGTGGAAGACTTTCTCTTGAGTCACAGTATATACGATGAATGGCCATAATGTTAAAAAATAAAAATAAAGGAAAAAAGGGGGAAAAAACCTCCCAGATGTAGGAAGGGGACATCTTGTCTCCCTTCTAGAGATTTAGAGGCTAGTTGACCAGACTTTGGGAGTGCTTTCTGCAGTTATAACATGCCACTTCTCTGGGTAGATGAGCAAAATTATTCATCTTTATGGTAATAAGCAAAGCAAACTATTTCCTTCTTTCATCCATGTTGCAGCTTTTCAAATGGATTTAAACTAGCCCTCTGCAATTAGCAACTGTTTCTCTAGTGGTTTCAAAGCTACTTGATCCTCTTACAGTACTTTATTTCTGTACATTATTCATACATATGTTGAGAAGCCAGCATAATAAGGTAATTTTTCCATTAAGCTTTCACTTAGTCAATGTTACTCATTCAAGTCAATGATTATTTAGTTTTTTCTCTTCCTGGGGAAGTTGGAAAGGTTTCACAGTGGAGATGATATTTGAGTTGGAACTTGAGAGAGATAGGATATAGGAATAAATCTTGCAGAGAAGGGCAGAACACGCAAGTTCAGGAAGTGGTGATAAGTTTGGGGTGTAACATTTACAAGGTTTAAGGCCATATTTCACTTTGAAATGAACAATTAATATCATGGGTCATCTTTTGCTGGCTGCTGCTAATGTAGATAACTTTTCTTCTCTCTTGCCACTGCTTCCCGCTCCCCAACGTAGATGTGTACAAATGGACATTCTCACATATTCATAAACATGGGAGATGTGCTTTACATTTGAAAGAAGAAAGGCAGTGTTTGGAGAGGAAGGGGCGGAAAGTGGAGAAGAAAAAAACATGCAAAAGAATCTAATCCTTTTTAGCAGATGCAAACTATTATATATATTATATAGAATCAATAACCAATAAGGTCCTACTGTATAGCACAGGGAACTGTATTCAATATCCTGTGATAAACCATAATGGAAAAGAATATGAAAAAGAATATATATAACTGAGTCACTTCGCTGTACAGCAGAAATTAACACAACATTGTAAATCAACTATACCTCAATAATTATTTTTAAAATAATCTAATCCTTTTAAAACTAGTTTTGTGCCCTCCATAGACATGAGAGTGAACATAATAATCTTATGAATTTATTCAAGACTGACCTGTGAGATTCTGGACACAAAGATGGCCCCTAGAGTCGGGCAACAAAGCATGGCAGAGGACTACAGCCACTCCTTCTTCCCCACTGTTAAGACCTCAGTATGGGGACTTCCCTTGTGGCCCAGTGGTTAAGACTCTGTGTTCCTGATGCAGGGGGCCTGGGTTCAATCCCTGGTTAGGGAACTAGATTCCACATACTGCAACTAAGCCCTGGCACAGCCAAATTAATTAATTAAAATTTTTTTAAAAAAGGGGAAAAAAAGACCTCAGTACCAACTGGTGCCCAGGGCTGGAAGCTTTGGGCGCTTCTAGCCACTGCAAATAAACAGGACATCTCTGTAAGAGGGATGCTTGCTGTGCAGATGTAGCTCAAGACCATCTCCCGGCCCTCTTCCACCTCAGACAGCCACCATAATGCCCCTCCTACAAAGAAAGTCCAGGGAAGAAAACAAGCTGCGAAGCACCCAGCATAGACAGAACATTGCTCTTTCCCAAAGGCCTTGTTAGCAAGGTGGTTTCCCATGAGCAACGAGTGGGAGGAAGAACAGGCCAGATGCTGCATAATGACCACAGCTGGCGGAGTGGCCTGCATGGTGTGAGCACTTGTGAGTCAGCACACTGGAAACTCCTAGAAACAAAAGGGGGTGCACTTTGACACGTTTTCAGATGAAATGGCTGATGAAGAGCTTGTACCAAGCGTGGGAAGAGTGTTGGTGCTGCAATTTTCTTACCTCTACTCTTATCCTTATACGATCGGTGTAATCTTCAGTATTTTAAGTCATTTGAATATTTTACCAAGTTTGCTTTATCTGAATATAGAAAATATAACCTATATAGTATGCTTATCCAGGCATACATAAATTGCAATCTTTCTGCAATAAACTGAAAATAAACAAAGAATGAGGATGCCACTGTCCTCCCCTTCCACGTGGTGGAACTATCATTCTTGCTTCAGATACATCACATATTATATATGCTCCATGAATTTATTCAACACAAACTTATCAAGCACCTGCCTAAGCACTGGGCTTAGGTGAGTCAAGGTGAGTCAAGGTGAGTCAGAAGTAATTAAGACAATGATCGTACTCCCTTAGAGCTTGCATTCTTGTGGGAGGCAACAGATAATAAGTGAATGACCAAATAAGTAAACAAGACTTCAGAAAATAAGTGCTATGAAAGAATAGACTAGGATAGTGCATTAGGAATGGAATTGACAACTCCATGTAGAGCGGTAAAGACAAACTTCTCTGAAGAAACTACCATGGGCTGAGACCTGAGCTGAGACTTGTCTCTCAGAGTGAAATATTTCAGGAAGAAGAGCTAGAAAGTGGGAGAGGGGTAGCCAAAGACCAGCTCACAAGGGCCTTTTGGGAATCTGGATTTTATTCTTAATGTAAAGGAAATCCATTGGATAGTTTCTGAAGTTTTGTTTGTTTGTTTGTTTAGGTGAAACTGAGTTTACCTTTACTGCCAAAAATTTCCCCTAAATTGACTACCCACAGTTCCTTCTATTCCACATGTCTCTATTTACAATTACTATGATATTGCACAGATTTCCCACATATTCTTTTCCTATCCCAATTGTTGTTCATTGTAGCTAAGAGAAAATTAAAGAACTCTGCCACAACAGTCTGACATGAGACAGATTTCGAGTGAGTCAACAGAACACGTGCAATTCCTAAATCTGACACTTCATCTTCACAGGCTTTTCTCACTTATCCATTTGAGGCTTTCCCAAGGAATCAAAAACATGTCCAAGGCAACAGGCCACATCCAATGCTATTTACTTCTAAAGTTAGCCTACTTTGTAGGACTCAAAATGCCTAAAGGCTCAGGATTGCTTCCACATGTCACCCACTCACAGGCCACCCTCTCCTTTGGAGCTCTTGGTGGGGGCTTTCTATGGCACTGTCTGGTGTCTTTGATGCCTGTTTCAGAGCCCGCCACCAGATTATCCAAAAGACCTCCACTCCCCATCCTACTCCTTCAACCAGTCCAGTTCCACCTGGCCACTCATTAAGAAGCCAGTGACTGTGTCTTCACTTCCCACAGGTATGCCGTTAGAGAGTTTTCAACAGTGGACAGATCTGATACGACTTTGTTTCTTAAAAGGTTATTCTAGGAGGAGTGAGTGCACAGGCGTGAGCAGAGGCAGGTGTGAGGGCTGCGTTGCTGAGATGCTGGAGCTCCTGGAAGACCCCCTGTCCTGAGGAAAGGGAAGTTGGAGACTGAGTTGGTCTCCACATTGTGACACTCCCAGCGGGGGAGCAGCACAGAGACAAACCAGCCAGAAGAACCTAGAAGGGTAGAGAGCAATTTCTTCCTACCCAACAGCTGGGATGAGAATAGGACGCCACTTTACTGGCTGGACACTACTTGCCCCAAAGCGGTTGAAGTAAGAGATGCTGGAACACCTGACAGAAGCCAGGAGAAGGTGAGAATTCCTACCACATCAGTCAGCCTCTTGGATCTCTGCAAGCAGGGTCTGTTGGAAACAAGAGTGCTGTGTGGTTGACAGGGTCTTGGTGTTCCAGCCGCGTGTCAGGCCTGAGCCTCCAAGGTGGGAGAGCTGAGTCCAGGAAATTGGACAACCAGAGACCCCCCAGCCCCATGTAATACCAGTCGGTGACAGTTCTCCCAGAGATTTCTGTCTCATCACTAAGACTCAGCTCCACCCAATGGCCAGCAAGCTCCAGTGCTGGACGCCCCATGCCAAACAACTAGCAAGACAGGAAAACAACACATACACTAGCAGAGAAGCTGCCTAAAATCATACTAAGTTCACAGACACCCCAAAACAAACCACTGGACGTGGCCCTGCCCACCCGCAAGATAAGATCCAGTCCCATCCACCAGAACACAGGCACCAGTCCCCTCCAATAAGAAGCCTACACAAGCCACTGAACCAACATTAGCCACTGTGGGCAGACACCAAAAACAATGGGAACTACAAACCTGCAGCCTACAAAAAGAAGACCCCAAACACAGTAAGTTAAACAAAATGAGAAGACAGAGAAATATGCAGCAGATGAAGGAGCAAGGAAAAAACCCACCAAACCAAACAAATGAAGAGGAAATAGGCAGTCTACCTGAAAAAGAATTCAGAGTAATGATAGTAAACATGATCCAAAATCTTGAAAACAGAATGGAGAAAATACAAGAAACATTTAACAAGGAACTAGAAGAACTAAAGAGCAAACAAACAATGATGAACAGCACAATAGATGAATTTAAAAATTCTCTACAGGGAATCAATAGCAGAATAGGTGAGGGAGAGGAACGGAAAAGTGACCTGGAAGATAAAATAGTGGAAATAACTGCTGCAGAGCAGAATAAAAAAAAGAATGAAAAGAATTGAGGACAGTCCTAGGGACTTCTGGGACAACATTAAATGCACCACCATTTGAATTATAGGAGTCCCAGAAGGAGAAGAGGAAAAGAAAGGGACTGAGAAAGTATTTGAAGAGATTAGAGTTGAAAACGTCCCTAACATGGGAAAGGAAATAGTCAATCAAGTGCACGAAGCACAGAGAGTCCCATACAAGATAAATCCAAGGAGAAATAGGCCAAGACACATATTAATCAAACTATCAAAAATTAAATACAAAGAAAAAATATTAAAAGCAGCAAGGGATTAGTTGATCACAGGTGTGTGGGTTTTCTCTGGGCTTTCTATTCTGTTCTATTGATCTATATTTCTGTTTTTGTGGCAGTACCATATTGTCTTGATTATTGTAGCTTTGTAGTATAATCAGAAGTCAGGGAGTCTGATGTTTCCAGTTCCACTTTTCTCCCTCAAGACTGTTTTGGCTATTTGGGGTCTTTTGTGTCTCCATACAAATTTTAAGGTCTTTTGTTCTACTTCTGTAAAAAATGCCACTGGTAATTTGATAATGATTGTATTGAATCTGTAGATTGCTTTGGGTAGTATAGTCATTTCCACAATATTGATTCTTCCAATCCAAAACATGGTATATCTCTCCATCTGTTTGTGTCATCTTTGACTGCTTTCAT
The DNA here is from genome assembly GCF_964270905.1 of Leucopleurus acutus. NCBI lineage: Eukaryota > Metazoa > Chordata > Mammalia > Artiodactyla > Delphinidae > Leucopleurus > Leucopleurus acutus. The sequence continues at coordinate 37,639,673 of NC_139152.1, forward strand.
CAGTGTCTTATAGTTTTCTGAGTACAGGTCTTTTACCTCCTTAGGTAGGTTTATGCCTGGGTATTTTATTCTTTTTGTTGCAATGGTGAATGAGATTGTTTCCTTAATTTGTCTTTCTTATCTTTTGTTGTTAGTGTATAGGAATGCAAGTGATTTCTGTGCATTAATTTTGTATCCTGCTACTTTACCAAATTCATTGATTAGCTCTAGTAGTTTTCTGGTAGCATCTTCAGGATTCTCTGTGTATAGTAACATATCATCTGCAAACAGTGACAGTTTTATGTCTTCTTTCCAAATTTGTGTTCCTTTTATTTCTTTTTCTTCTCTGATTGCCATGGCTAGGATGTCCAAAACTATGTTGAATAAGAGTGGTGAGAATGGACATCCTTGTCTTGTTCCTGATCTTAGTAGAAATGCTTTCAGTTTTTACCATTGAGTATGATGCTTGCTGTGGGTTTGTCATATATGGCCTTTATTATGTTGAGATAGGTTCCCTATATGACCAGTTTCTGGAGAGTTTTTATCATAAATGGTGTTGAATTTTGTCAAAAGCTTCTTCTGCATCTACTGAGATGACCATAAGGTTTTTATTCTTCAGTTTGTTAATATGGCGTATCACATTGATTGATTTGTGTATATTGAAAAATCCTTGCATCCCCAGGATAAATTCCACTTGATTATGGTGTATGATCCTTTTAATGTGCTGTTGGATTCTGTTTGCTAGTATTTTGTTGAAGATTTTTGCATCTATATTCATCAGTGACGGTGGTCTATAATTTTCTTTTTTTGCAGTATCTTTGTCTGGTTTTGGTATGAGGGTGATGGTGGCCTCATAGAATGAGTTTGGGAAGTGTTCCTTCCTCTGAAATTTTTTGGAAGAGTTTGAGAAAGTTTGGTGTCAGCTCTTTACTAAATGTTTGATAGAATTCACCAGTGAAGTCATCTGGTCCTGGACTTTTGTTTGTTGGAAGATTTTTAATCACAGTTTCAATTTCATTAATTGTAATTGGAGACAAAAAAGACCCTGAAGAGCCAAAGCAATTATGAGGGAAAAAAACAGAGCTGGAGGAATCAGACTCCCTGACTTCAGACTATACCACAAAGATACAATAATCAAGACAATATGGTACTGGAACAAAACAGGAAATATAGATCAGTGGAACAGGATAGAAAGCCCAGAGATAAATGCATGCTCCTATGGTCAACTAATCTATGACAAAAGAGGCAAGGATATACAATGGAGAAAAGACAGTCTCTTCAATAAGTGGTGCTGGGAAAACTGGACAGCTACATGGAAAAGAATGAAATTAGAACACTATAAAACACCATACACAAAAACAAACTCAAAATGGATTAAAGACCTAAAATGTAACACCAAACACTATAAAACTATTAGAGGAAAATGCAGGAAGAACACTCTTTGACATAAATCACAGCAAGATCTTTTTTGACTCACCTCCTAGAGTAATGAGAATAAAGACAAAAATAAACAAATGGAACCTAATGAAACTTAAAAGCTTTTGCACAGCAAAGGAAACCATAAGATGAAAAGACAAGCCTCAGAATGGGAGAAAATATTTGCAAACAAAGCAACTGACAAAGGATTCATCTCCAAAATATACAAACAGCTCATGTAGCTCAGTATCAAAAAAACAAACAACCCAACCAAAAAATGCACGGAAGACCTAAATAAACATTTCTCCATAGAAGACATACAGGTGCCCAACAAACACATGAAAAGATGCTCAACATCACTAACTATTAGAGAAATGCAAATCAAAACTACAATGAGACATCACTTCACACCGGTCAGAATGGAAATCATCACAAAATCTACAAACAATAAATGCTGGAGAAGGTGTGGAGAAAAGGGAACCCCATTGCACCGCTGGTGGGAATGTAAATTGATACAGCCACTGTGGAGAACACTATGGAGGGTCCTTAAAAAACTAAAAATAGAACTACCATGTGACCCAGAAATCCCACTACTGGGCATATACCCAGAGAAAACCATAATTCAAAAAAATACATGCACCCTAATGTACATTGCACCACTATTTACAACAGCCAGGTCATGGAACCAACCTAAATGCCCATTGACAGACAAATGGATAAAGAAGATGTGGTATAAAGAAGATGTGGTATATATATATATATATATATATATATATATATATATATATATATATACACACACACAATGGAATATGACTCAGCCATAAAAAAAAAAAGAAATTGGGTCATTTGTAGAGACATGGATGGACCTAGGGACTGTCAGACAGAATGAAGTAAGTCAGAAAGAGAAAAACAAATATCATATATCAATGTATATATGTGGAATCTAGGAAACTGGTACAGATGAACCAGTTTGAAAGGCAGAAATAGAGACACAGATGTAGAGAACACATGTATGGACACCAAAGGGGGAAAGTGGTTGGGGGGGTGGGGGGATGGGATGAACTGGGAGATTGGGATTGACATATAAACAGTAATATGCATAAAATAGATAACTAATATGTAAAAATAATAAAGTAAAAAAAAAAAAAAGCAAGAAGGGAAAAGCAACAAATAGCATACAAGGGAATCCCCAGAAGGTTAACAGCTGATTTCTCAGCAGAAACTCTGCAAGCCAGAAGGGTGTGGCAGGACATATTTAAAATGATGAAAGGGGAAAACCTACAACCAAGATTACTCTACCCAGTCAGGATCTCATTCAGATTCAACATAGAAATTAAAACCTTTACAGAAAGGAAAAGCTAAGAGAATTCAGCACCACCAAACCAGCTTTACAACAAATGCTAAAGGAACTTCTCTAGGCAGGAAACACAAGAGAAGGAAAAGACCTACAAAAACAAACCCAAAACAATTAAGAAAATGGTAATAGGAAAATACATAATGATAACTACCTTAAATGTAAATGGATTAAATGCTCCCACCAAAAGACATAGATTGGCTGAATGGATACAAAAACAAGACCTGTATATATGCTGTCTACAAGAGACCCACTTCAGACCTAGGGACACATATGGACTGAAAGTGAGGCTATGGAAAAAGATATTCCATGCAAATGGAAATCAAAAGAAAGCTGGAGTAGCAATTCTCATATCAGACAAAATAGACTTTAAAATAAAGACTATTATAGGAGACAAAGAAAGACATTACATAATGATCAAGGGATCAATCCAAGAAGAAAATATAACATTGTAAATATTTATGCACCCAACATAGGAGCACCTCAATACCTAAGGCAAATGCTAACAGCCATTAAGAGGGAAATCGACAGTAACACAATCATATTAGGGGACTTTAAAACCCCACTTGCACCAAAGGACAGATCACCCAAAATGAAAATAAATAAGGAAACACAAACTTTAAATGAAACATTCAACAAGATGGACTTAATTGATATTAATAGGACATTCCATCCAAAAATAACAGAATACACTTTCTTCTCAAGTGCTCATGGAACATTCTCCAGGGTAGATCATATCTTGGGTCACAAATCAAGCCTTGGTAAATTTTAAAAAAGTGATATCATATCAAGTATCTGTTCCAACCCCAACGCTATGAGACTAGATAGCAATTACAGAAAAATATCTGTGAAAAATACAAACGCATGGTGGCTAAACAATACACTACTAAATAACCAAGAGATCACTGAAGAAACCAAATAGCAACTCAAAAAATACCTAGAAACAAATGACAATGAAAACACAATGACCCAAATCCTATGGGATGCAGCAAAAGCAGTTCTAAGAGGAAAGTTTATAGAAATAAAATTCTACCTCAAGAAACAAGAAAAATCTCAAATAAAGAACCTAGTCTTACACCTAAAGCAATTAGGGAAAGAAGAACAAAAAACCAAAGTTAGCAGAAAGAAAGAAATCATAAAGATAGGATCAGCAATAAATGAAAAAGAAATGAAGGGAATAATAGCAAAGATCAATAAAACTAAAAGCTGGTTCTTTGAGAAGATAAAATTGATAAACCATTAGCCAGACTCATCAAGAAAAAAAGGGAGAAGATTCAAATCAATAGAATTAGAAATAAAAAAGGAGAAGTAACAACTGACACTGCAGAAATACAAAGCATACTAAGAGACTACTACAAGCAACTCTATGCCAATAAAATGGACAACATGGAAGAAATGGACAAATTCTTAGAAAAGCACAACCTTCAATGACTGAACCAGGAAGAAATAGAAAATATAAACAGACAAATCACAAGCACTGAAATTGAAAGTGTGATTAAAAATCTTCCATCAAACAAAAGCTCAGGACCAGATGGCTTCACAGGCAAATTCTATCAAACTTTTAGAGAAGAAATAACAGCTATTCTTCTCAAACTCTTTGAAAATATAGCAGAGGGAGTGACACTCTCAAACTCATTTTACAAGGCCACCATCACCCTGATACCAAAACCAGACAAGGATGTCACAAACAAAGAAAACTACAGGCCAATATCACTGATGAACACAGATGCAAAAATCCTCAACAAAGTACTAGTTAACAGATTCCAACAGCACATTAAAAGGATCATACACCATGATCAAGTGGGGTTTATCCCAGGAATGCAAGGATTCTTCAATATATGCAGATCAATAAATGTGATACACTATATTAACAAAATGAAGGATAAAATCCATATGATAATCTCAATAGATGCAGAAAAAGCTTTTGACAAAATTCAACACCGATTTATGATAAAAACTCTCCAGAGAGTAGGCATAGAGGGAATCTACATGAACACAAAAAAGGCCATATATGACAAACCTACAGCCAACATTGTTCTCAATGGTGAAAAACAGAAACCATTTCTTCTAAGATCAGGAAAAAGACAACGTTGCCCACTCCCACCACTATTACTCAACACAGTTTTGGAAGTTTTAGCCACAGCAATCAGAGAAGAAAAAGAAATAAAAGGAATCCAAATCGGAAAAGAAGAAGTAAAGCTGTCATTGTTGGCAGATGACAAGATAATATACATAGAATATCCTAAAGATGCTACCAGAAAACTACTAGAGGTAATCAATGAAGTGGTAAAGTTGCAGGATACAAAATTAATGCACTAATGATGAAAAATCTGAAAGAGAAATTAAGGAAACGCTCCCATTTACCATTGCAACAAAAAGAATAAAATATCTAGTAATAAACCTACCTAAGGAGAAAGAAGACCTGTATGCAGAAAACTATAAGACACTGATGAAAGAAATCAAAGATGACACAAACAGATGGAGAGATATACCATGTCTTGGATTAGAAGAATCAACATTGTGAAAATGACTATACTACCCAAAGCAATCTACAGATTCAGTGCAATCCCTATGAAATTACCAATGGCATTTTTCACAGAACTAGAGGAAAGAATTTCACAATTTTTATGGAAACACAAAAGACCCCGAATAGCCAAAGCAATCTTGAGAAAGAAAAACAGAGCTGGAGGAATCAGGCTCACTGACTTCAGACTACTACAAAGCTACAGTAATCAACACAGTATGGTACTGGAACAAAGGCAGAAATATAGATCAATGAAACAGGATAGGAAGCCCAGAGGTAAACCCATACACCTATGGTCACCTTATCTCTGATAAAGGAGGCAAGAATATACAATACAATATATATACTGAGAAAAGACAGCCTCTTCAATAAGTGGTGCTGGACAGCTACATGGAAAGAATGAAATTAGAACACTCCCTAACACCACACACAAAAATAAACTCACAATGGATTAAAAACCTAAATTTAAGGCCAGAAACTATAAAACTCTTAGAGGAAAACATAGGCAGAACACTCTGTGACATAAATCACAACAAGATCCTTTTTGACCCACCTCCTAGAGTAAGGGAAATAAAAACAAAAATAAACAAGTGGGAAATAATGAAACTTAAAAGCTTTTGCACAGCAAAGGAAACCATCAATAAGATGAAAAGACAACCTTCAGAATAGGAGAAAATATTTGCAAACGAAGCAACTGACAAAGAATTAATCTCCAAAATATATAAGCAGCTCATGCAGCTCAGTATCAAAAAAACAAACAACCCAATCCAAAAATGGGCAGAAGACCTAAACAGACATTTCTCCAAAGAAGATATACAGATTGCCAACAAACACATGAAAATATGATCAACATCACTAATCATTAGAGAACGTAAATCAAAACCACAATGAGGTCAGAATGGCCTTCATATCTACGAACAATAAATGCTTAAGTGGGTGTGGAGAAAAAGGAACCCTCTTGCATTGTTGGTGGGAATGTAAATTGATACAGCCACTATGGAGAACAGTATGGAGGTTCATTGAAAAACTAAAAATAGAACTACCATATGACCCAGCAATCCCACTCCTAGGCATATACCCTGAGAAAACCATAATTCAAAGATAGTCATGTACCACAATGTTCATTGCAGCACTATTTACAATAGCCAGGACATGGAAGCAATCTAAGTGTCCATCAACAGACGAATAGATATAGAAGATGTGGCGCATATATACAATGGAATATTACTCAGCCATAAAAGAAGTGAAATTGAGTTATTTGTAGTGAGGTGGATGGACCTAGAGTCTGTCAAACAGAGTGAAGTCAGAAAGAGAAAAACAAATACTGTATGCTAACACATATATATGGAATCTAAAAAAAAAATGGTTCTGATGAACCTAGGGGCAGGACAGGAATAAAGACACAGACGTAGAGAATGGACTTGAGGACATGAGGAGGGGAAAGGGTAAGCTTGGACGAAGTGAGAGAGTAGCATTGACATATATACACTACCAAATGTAAAATAGATAGCTAGTGGGAAGCAGCTGCATAGCACAGGGAGATCAGCTCGGTACTTTGCAACCACCTAGAGGGGTGGGATAGGGAGGGTGGGATAGGGAGGGTGGGAGGGAAATGCAAGAGGGAGGGGATATGGAGATATATGTATACATATAGCTGATTCACTTTGTTATACAGCAGAAACTAACACAACATTGTAAAGCAATTATACTCCAATAAAGATGTTAAAAAAAAAAAAGGTTATTCTAGCAACTATGCAGAGAATGACTTGTAGGGTGCTGTGGTATAGGGAAGATGGAAGCAAAGAGAAATTTATGATCTATTGAAGATATGAAGTATTGAAGCAAGCGAGAGATGATGGTGGTTTGGACCAGAGAGACACCAGCAAAAATGCTGAGTGGTTTAGGATGTAGAGCTGAGGGAAATTTGCCAATGGATTTACTGTAGGTATGAAGGAAACTGTGGATGTCTCCATGGGTTTGGCTCAAGCAACTGTGTGATGAAGATCTATTAACTAAGATGATCAATATTTGATAAGGAAAATGGTTGGAGGGCAAGGACAAGGACATGTAAAGTTTGAGATGAGTATAATGCATCTGTGGTAAGATATTTTAAGCATGTTTTCATGTAAAATTTCTAACTTTTTATTTTGAAAAATCTAAACACACCCAGAAGAAGAGAGAATAATGTAATAGAGTCTATGACCCACCATCTGGCTTCAACAACTATTATTTTTTGGCAAATCATATTTCATCTGTATCCCCACACACACAGTTGCCCCACCTCACACCTCACCCCATTCTACTGATGTCTTTTAGACTAACTTCCAGACATCATAGCATTTTATCCATAAATTCTTTGGTAATATTTAAACATTTCTTTCATAACATATACATAAAGCCATTATCAAACTTTAAAAAAATTACTATTAATTTCTTTATAGCCTCAGCAATCTAGTCATTGTTCAAAATTTTCCAGTTGCTGGAATAGAAAAGAAAGCCCAGAAATAAACCCTTGCATATGTAGTCAAATGATTTTCAAGAAGGGTTTCAAGAACTTTCAATAGAGAAAGGATAGTCTTTTCAACAAATGGTGCTTGGAAAACTGATATCCACATGCAAAAGTATGAGGTTGTACCCTTATTTAACACTATATTCAAAAATTAACTCAAAATGGATGAAAGACCTAAACATAAGAATTAAAACTATAAAAATCTTAGAAGAAAACAAAGAAAAGCTTCATGACATTCGATTTGGCAATGATTTCTTAGGTATGACAGCAAGAGAAAAATAGATCTATTGCACTTTATCAAAACTTAAAGCTTTTGTATGTCAAAAGACTATCAACATAGTGAAAAGGCAACTCACAGAATGGGAGAAAATATTTGCAAATCATATATCTGATAAGGGGTTAATATCCAAAATAAATCAATCAAGAACTCATACAACTCAACTACTACAACAAAAAGAAACAATCTGATTAAAAAATGGACAAAGGAGTTGAATACATTTCTTCAAAGAAGATATACAGATGACCAATGAACACAAAGATGCTCAACATCAAAAATCAAAACCATAATGAAATAACCATAATGAAATAACACCTCATGCCTATTAGGATGGCAATTATCAAAAATCTAGAAAATAACAAGTGTTGGGGAGAATATGGAGAAATTGGAACCTTAATGCATTGCTGACGGGAAGGTAAAATGGTTCAGCCATTGTAGAAAACAGTATGGCAATTCCTCCAAAAATTAAAAAATAGAGCTACGATATGATCCAGAAATTTCCGTTGTGGTTATATACCCAAAAGAACTGAAAGCAGGAACGCATATTTGTACACCTATGTTCACAGCAGCATTATTCACAATGATCAAGTGGTGGAAGCAACTCAAGTGTTCACTGATGGATAAATGGGTAAATAAAATGTAGCTTATTTAGCCTTCAAAGGGAAGTAAGTTCTGACACATGTTACAATACAGTTAAACCTTGAAGACATTATGCTAAGTAAAATAACCTGCTCACAAAAAGTAATATTACAATATTTGAAATATTACAATATTACAATAAATATTACAATATATGATTCCACTCATATGAGTAGTCAAATTCGTAGAGACAGAAAGTAGAATAGTAGTTGCCAGGAAGGGGGAGATAAGCAGTCATTTTTTAACAGGTATAAGGTTTCAGTCTGGGAAGATGAAAAATAATTCTGGAGATGGATGGTGGTGATGGTTGCACAACAATGTGAACGTACTTAATGCCCCTGAACCGCACACTTAAAAATGGTTAAAATGGTGATTTTTTAAAAATTGAGCTATAACTAACATATAAAATCAGTTTCAGGTATACAACTAATGATTAGATATTTGTATAAATTGCAAAATGATCACCATAATAGTAAACATCTGTCACTTTACATGGTTCCAAAAAAATTTTTTTCTTGTGGTGAGAACTTTTAAGATCTACTCTCTTAGTAACTTTTAAATATGAAACAAAGTATTATCAACTATAGTCACCATGTACATTACATCCCCATGACTTATTTATTTTATAACTGAAAGTTTGTACCTTTTGACCCTCTTCACCCATTTTTTCCCACCCTCCTCATTCCTCCCACCTTGCCTCTGGGAACCACCAATCAATTCTCTGTATCTAGGAGCTTGGTTATTTTGGTTTTTTAGGTTCCACATATAAGTGAAATCATATGGTATTTTTCTTTTTCTGTCTGACTCATTTCATAATGCCCTTGAGGTCCATCCATGCTGTCAGAAATGGCAAGAATTATTTTCTTTTCTTTTTTATTTTTCAAATTCTATTCCCATTTAAGTTGTAACATAATATTGATCAGAGTTCCCTATGATATACAGTAGGTCCTTGTTGGTGATCCATTTTAAATATAGCAATGTGTTCACGTTAGCCGCAAACTCCCTAACTATCCCTCTACCACACACCCTTCCCGCCTGGTAATCATAAGTTCCTTCTCTAAGTCTATGAATCTGCTTCTGTTTTATAAATCAGTTCATTTGTATGATTTTTTAAATTTTAGATTCTGCATATAAGCAGTATCTTGTGATCTTTTTCTTTCTCTATCTGACTTACATCACTTACAGTATGACAATCTCTAGGTCCATCCATGTTGCTGCAAATGGCATTATTTCATTCTTTTTAATGACCGAGTAATATTCTATTGTATATATGTACCACATCTTTTTTACCCATTAGAAACGGCAAGATTTCATTCTTTTTACGGCTGAATAATATTCCATTGTATATATGCACATTTTCTTTATCCATTCATCCATTAATGGACATTTAGGTTGTTTCCATTAAAATGTTAAATTTTATGGTACACTACCACAATTTTTAAAATTTCCAACTGCTTCATAAATTGTTTGTTTGTTTGAATAAGAATCCAAAGTCCATGTGCTGCATTTGATTAACTGGTCTCCTAACTCTCTATTAACTGACACCAATTCCCTCTCACGTACCCACTGTTTTAAAGTCACATGAAACAAAAAGGGTAGCCAACAAGGACCTACTGTATAGCACAGGGAACTCTGCTCAATGTTAAGTGGTAACCTGGATGGAAGGGGAGTCTGCGGGAGAATGGATACATGTTTATGTATGGCTGAATCGCTTTCCTGTGCACCTGAAGCTATCACAACATTGTTAATCAGCTATACTCCAATATAAAATAAAAAGTTTTTTAAAAAGTTCCATGAAATAATCCCCTTTGTTATTAAGACACAGATCCACTAATTTGAAATACATTTGTTTTATTTTGCTTCATTTTGTTTCCAGTTTTTGTGGATTGCCTTATTTGTTGTTTCCATTTTTATCTAATTTTCTTTTAAGATTGGGTAAAAACATTTACATGACTCCAAGGTCAAACTATACCAACTGCATTTAGAGAAGTCTAGCATTAACTTTTCTCCCCACCACCCCAATACCTACCTCCTCACCAGATAACCATTTACAGTAGTTCTTTGTTTATCTTTCCATTGTTTTATTAATATATGCAAATACAAATATATATTCATATCCCTTCCCCCTTCTTAGATAAAAGCTAGCATATTATAGACAGTGTTCTGCCCTTCATGTTTTTCACCTAATAATTTTTCACAGCAGGAAATTGAGATAATTTTCATTCTTTGTAACTACTTCATGGTCCTCCATTGCATGGATGTACCATGGTTTATTTCAACTAGTCTCTTATTGTTGGATGTTTGAGTTGTTTTCTATTTTGCTATTACAAATTAGTGCCACTAAAAATTGCCTTGTATATATGTCATTCCATGCTTTTCCTGCTGGATCTTTAGGAAAGATTGCTCGAAGTGGGGTTGCTGGGTCAAAGCGTAAATACTATGTAATATTGCTAGATATGGACAAGTTTCTTTCACCAAGGCTGTACTCCCATCAGCAAAGTATGGGAGTGCCTACTTTCCCACAGCCTTGCCAACAGAATGCAATTGTTACACTCTTGGATTTTTGCCAATTTGATAGATGAGAGATAACGTTTTAATGTACTTTTAATTTTCACCCCTCTCGTTAAGAGCAAGTTTGAGCATCTTTTTCTATCTTTAAAATACTATTTGTATTTATTTTCCTGTGAATTGTGTGTATATAGTTCTTGTCCAGTTGTATAATGTTGTTTGTTTTCTTCTCACTTTGTAAGACCTTTAGATATTAGGGATATTAACCCCTTTTCTGCAAGAGAAGTTATAAATATTTCCCCAGATGTCACTTGTATTTTTACTTTGCTTTTAGTGGCTTTTTGCCATGTGGAATTTTTTAAAATATAGCCAAAGTTATCAGACTTTTCACTTAACTTGTGAAATTTTCACTCAGTCACGTGTTATAAAGGATTCACCCATGCTTTCTTCTAGTATTTGTATAGTTTTATTTTTTACATTCAGATCTTTTACCCATTTAGAATTTATACTGGTATATGGTATGCAGATGAATCCATTTTTATCTTTTTCATATGGCTATCCAGATATCCCAACATCACTTTTTTAAAACTCTATATTTCTCCACTGATTTCAGACACTGCCTTTATCATGGTCTAAATTTCCAAGTGCAATTAGATTTATTTCTGGATTTTTAAATTTGGTTCTATTAGTTTGTTTATTCAATTGCCAATATAATATCCTTCTAATTATAGAGATTTTGTGATATGTTTTGACATCTGGTTTAAGATTTCACCCCCCCCCACATTGTTTTCTTTTTTAAAGTTTTCCAGGCTATTTATGTTTAATTGCTTTTCCAAATGAAATATATAATCTATTTGTTTAGCTTCAAGAAAAAAGCCTGATAATGTGTATTATCAGAAAAGATATTTTACAATATTTAGTCTTCCTATTCAAACTGATGGTATGGCTTACTATTTGTTCATGTTTCATTTCTGTCATTCAGATATATTTTATAGTTTCTTCATATATGTCTTGGTCATTTCTTATTAAATTTATACTAGGTACTTTTGTTGTTATTTTTGTTGCAATTATGAAAGGGGTCTTTATATCTTGCAACCAGTTATTATTTTTACATATGAAAGCTGTTGCTTTTTATGTATTGATTTTATAACCTGCTATTTTACTAAATTCTCTTAAGTGTATTGGTAGATTTTTTCAAAGATTTTTTGTTTTTCAGATATATAACAATATAATCTATAAATAAAGATTATTTTACCTTTTCTTTTCTAATTCATATGTCTCTCCCTAGGGGCACTGGATGACAATTTGAAAATGGTTTTGAATGGTAATAAGGATATTGGCCATCCTTGTTGTATTCCTGACTTTGGCAGATGTTTGTTTCCTCATTAAGTAAGGTGCTGGCTTTGGGGCTGAGATAACATATAATTTTCTGATGCATTTTTAACTCCTAGTAAATGTCACTCTCTCTTTATTGTGGCTAAGATGATACTTCAGGATTAGAGAAGAAGTCACCAAGAAGAGTCATTTTTCAAATGTTAATGTACATGCAGATTGATCAGCAGGAGATCCTGTTTAAGTACAGATTCTGATTCAGCAGGTATGAGCTGCGAGCTGAGATTCTGTATTTTTAACAAGCTCCCAGGATAGTCTGGGCTGCTGCTGCCCAAAGTGGACCACACTTAGAGTAGCGATGACCTAAAACAGAGATAAGATTTTCTATTTTGATTTTCAAAATAAACTTTAAAATAATTCAAAGTAGAAGAAATAATCATGAAAATTCTGGCTTTCAATTTTAAGAGCCAGACACTTAAAAGAGAATTCAGTGTTTGTTTGTTTTAGAAAATCTCCCAAAGCTGATCTTTTAACTCACTATGGACCAAGCCTGAAGAACTAGTGTAGAGGTTTCCTCATTAGACACAGAGTAGCCAGATGCAAGATATGACAAAAGGGTGGCTTCCTGCCACATAGGAAGGGGAAGAAAGTACTTTCTGCAGCTGTGGGGAGGAGTCTGAGGAGATAGAGTTGAGATGTGTAGGTCCTGCAGCCTTTGTCAGAAAACCTCCCTAGGGCACCGGGAATAGAAAAGCACAGATAGCTCAAAGGAGAATTCCAGGGAAAGAGGGAATGCAGGATTAGGTCCCGCTCACTAGTACATTACAAGACCCTTACAGGCACAAAGGCCAATGTCCAAAGCCCTCACAGAATGAGACTGTTCAGCAGAGATTAGCCAGGCTCAAAGGACTAAGACCAGACACACCTTTCCCAGTGCCAGAATAAGAATTTACTGTTGGTATTGGGTCTGGATTTCAAACATGAAAAAATATTAAATGAATGTGAAACAGAGAGATTCAATCCTTTCACACATCCATTCATCCACTCTACAAACTGAGTATTTATTATGTATCAGGTGCTAGGGACAAAATAAATAAGATAAACAGAGCTTTTGACCTCATGGAGCTTAAAGTCAATAACATCTAACATCTATTAGCAATGGTACTTTACACAGAGGATATATATCTGAAAATCTGCATACCCAAACCTGCTCCTGGTAATCTAATTCGATGGGTCTGGGAAAGACCAGGGAAAGTATATTTTTAAAGTGCCCAGGTATTTCTGATGCTCAATTCTAGCTTCAGCATTTATATATCAGTAGAGTATTTAATTTCTCAACTAATCATTTAAAACTATAAATTTAAAGTTATGAGTATGTGGTAGAATATTTTATATTCTTTTTGAGTTCTAAAAGACATTTCTGGAATATATGAAAATTATTTTTTAGAAGACTTCTTAAATTAGTCATACTTTATTTTGAGACAAAGCTTCACAATCTTTTAAATTCCTAACAGGCACAAATCGAGATACAAATATAGGACATTTTTAAATTAACACTGTTTCTTTTAATAATTTAAGCCAATTAGTATTTGTATATTTAGTAATACTGTGAAAAGGAAGTTCTCGGGTTGAAATAGTAATTCTGTGAAAAACTGTTAAGTGTATATATTTTTATATTTGGGGTGTGAATGCATGTGTATGTGTGTATGATTGTCCTATATTTGCAAATTCTAAATCTTGGCATATATTGATGTTTAGAAAATAAAATTATAAGATTTTCTTATTTTATATATATATATAATATATATATAAATATATATATTTTTCCAGTAAAGACATCACTTTAATCCAGACTTCCTCCTGGAATCTTCTCCAAGATCCACTTTCCCATCCACAATCACACCCTAGATTTTGATTGTGCTGACAATGGCAACAATGGTTGTTGCTCTATTGCGTTGCCTCAGCATAATTGCCCAAACAACTCTGAAAGGGAAATTTGATCACAGAGACCTAAATGAAGTCTGATATCTCTAAGACCTTGCTCAAATGTCATCCTTCTATTAGTTACCATACCCTATTATACTTCTTGCCACATTACATCGTGGCTTACCAGTTTACGGGTCTGTCTCAACTAGACTATAAGGAGAGGCTCTTGATCCTATTTAAGTCTGACACATCAGTAAATCAATAAATGCTTAAGAAATAAATGAATGATTAAACGTGCACTTCCCATCTTCCTTAAAGCTGTAATTTAACCACCAGCATTTAGACAGCCTTCATCTTTTGTGCTCCTAAAATTTGGCTTTATAATCAAGCTCACCTATATAGGGCTTAGGTCTCTTAACTTCCTCTGTGAGCTGTTTCTTTATCCTGGAGGCATAGAACCCACTGGACTAAGCAGTGAAAAGGATAGCAGTGGGAAGGAACCTCTCTACATTCCAGAATCTGCTCTCAGGAAACCAACAAAACCACAGATGTGAAAGCCAGTTAGTGTATCTGTGATATAAGAAAAACAAATAAAATGGAAACTCTTACAGAGTAGTTACATCAAGTGTCTTTACAATAGTTCTACACTTACCCATTAAGCCAACATTATACTCTTTTCCCTTCGTCAAGCCTAATGGTTTTGCTTTAAGTCGTCTTTTTATAATCCAGAGACTAACAACTTTCCTGAGACATCTTTAACTGTTTTTTATCTGAATTGCTTGAGGAAGGAACAATGGAGTTAGGTATACCAAATAAAGTGAAGACCCAAATACTGGAGATATAGAAGGAAAAGAGGCCAAATAGGTGTGCCCAGGTTTTTTCTAAAGCAAATCTTTTCCACAGCCATGAGTAGATTTCCAATTGGTCAGACTGCTTTAACTCAAAATCTTAGAAACAATTAGAGTACTTTTAGAGAGAGTTGAAAAGACAATGTACATGAGGAAATATTGCCCCCCAAATCTGAGCAATCCTAGAGGTGTATGGGGACAAGAATTGAATCCAGAAAAATAAACTAAGGCATGGAAACACAGGAAAGTAAAATTCTCATAACTCTGCACCAAAGTCTGGAAATGCAGAGAGTCAGCAAGAACAACAACAGAAAATAAAGTTAAATTCTATGCCTTAGGTATGAGCTTGATTCAGCTGGGATTTGGCATCTTATACCCTCAGATGTGTACCATCATGAAAAGAGGGTAGGAGGTAATTGTGGGTGAGGCATTATCCTATCTCAGTACTGGGATCACCAAATGTCACCCCCAAAACATAAGCAACTTAAGAGAGACATCAGGGCTTCTGGGGGTCATGGGTAGAGAAGGGATAGTTTAAGCTACAATAGTGAGTGAAAGATTAATATAATGTATACTGTACAAATACAGTTCATTTTTTTTAGCATTTTTGGCATTTGGTAATGTTTTTTTGTGACATATTTGATATGGAAATATCTCCAGAGCAAAGAAATATTCCCCAGAAACAAATCTGTTTCCATTTTGTGTTTTTATATTGACTGCTGTTCTAGAGGAAAACTGTCAGAAAATAACTTTATAGAATATTCTTCGAAGCCATTGCCTTGGGAAAAGTTTTACAGATGAATTTATTGAAAAAATATTTCTTAGATACAAAAATAGTACCATATTAACTGGTACAAAATGAATGTGGAAAGTGTCAGAAGAGGGAGGGAAAGAATTCAATAAGTCAGCTTGATTGGGCCATCGAATGAGAAAAGAATTTGAAGTCTTAAGACTTGGGAACAAGTCCCAGTTCTGCCACTAGTACTTCTATTTACCCATCCGGGGGAAAATAATGATTATACTACATCACAACATTTTATGAGAATCAAATAAGATACTCTGTGTGTAGAAGTGATGTCAAAAAGATGGCAAAATAGGAGGTTCTGCCTTCATACCCTCACAGAAACACTAATCTGAAAACCATCAAGAGATAAGAGTACCTGCCAAGAGCTCCAGAATCCAGATGAGAGATTACAGCACCATGTAGAGTACAGAAATGAAAAGAGATGCATTGAAGAGGGTAGGAAGGACAGTTTCACTCTACCTGCAAACACTTCTTCAAATGCATCTACACCAACACAAGGTTACAAGGATCATGAAGAATCAGAGAAACCTGACACCACCTAAGGAACAAAATAAAGCACCAGTAACTGGCCCTAAAGAAATGGAGGTCTATGAACCACGTGACAAATAATTTAGGACACTCAAAGAAGCTCAGTGATCTACAAGGGAATATAGATAGAAAAGTAAATGAAATCAGAAAAACAATACATGAACAAAATAAGAAGCTTAACAAAGAGATAGATATCATAAAAAAGAACCAAACAGAAATTCTGGAATTGAAGGACCAATAATTGAACTAAAAAATTCAACAGAGAGCTTCAACAACAGAAGAAAGAATCAATGAACTCAAGAACAAGTCATTTGATATTATCCAGTCAGAGGAACAAAAAGAAAGAAAAGGAGTGAAGAAAGCCTATGGGACTTATGAGACATCATCAACTTAACCAACATATGCATATGGGAGTCCCAGAAGGAGAAGAGAAGAAGAGAAGGGCAGAAAGCTTATTTAAAGAAATAATAGGGGCTTCCCTGGTGGCACAGTGGTTAATAATCCACCTGCCAATGTAGGGGACATAGGTTCGAGCTCTGGTCTGGGAAGATCACACATGCCACACAGCAATTAAGCCCATGTGCCACAACTACTGAGCCTGTGTGCCACAAGCACTAAGCCTGCATGCTACAACTACTGAAGCCCACGCACCTAGAGCCCATGCTCTGCAACAAGAGAAGCCACCGCAATGAGAAGCCCGCACACCGCAATGAAGAGTAGCCCCCACTCACCACAACTAGAGAAAGCCCATGCGCAGCAACAAAGACCCAATGCAGCCAAAAATAAATAAATAAATGTTTTTAAAAAGACATAATGAAAGGGACTTCCCTGGTGGCACAGTTGTTAAGAATCCACCTGTCAGTGCAGGGGACATGGGTTTGAGCCCTCGTTTAGGAAGATCCCACATGCCATGGAGCAACTAAGCCTGTGCACCACAACTACTGAGCCCACGCACCACAGCTACTGAAGCCCATGTGCCTAGAGCCTGTGCTCCACAACAAGAGAAGCCACCACAATGAGAAGCCTGCACACCGCAACAAAGAGTAGCCCCTGCTCGCTGCAAATGGAGAAAACTCGCATGCAGCAATGAAGACCCAACACAGCCAAAAACTAAAATAAATAAATAAATAATTTCAAAAAAGAAATAATGGGAAAAATCTACCCAAACTGGGGAGGAAAGTGGTTATCTAAATTTGTGAAGCCCAAAAGACTCCAAATAGTTTAAACCTAAAGGCACCTACACTGACACTTAACATAATTAAACTGTGAAAAAATCAAAAAATGAGAATTTTGAAATAAGCAGAAGAAAAGGGACTTGTCACATACAAGGGAATCCCCATAACACTTTAAGCATATTTCTTGGCAGAAATCTTGCAGGCTAGGAAAGAGTTAGATGATCTATTCAAAGTGATGAAAGAATAAAACGCTGCCAACCAAGAATACTACACCTGGTAAAACTGTTTTTCAAAAATTAAGGAGAAATGATAACTTTCTGAGACAAAGAAGACCTGTCCTACAAGAAGTGGTAAAGTGAGTTATTTCAAGTTAAAATGAAAGGGCACTAAAACAGCAACATGAAAACATATGAAAGTATAAATCTTACAAGTAAAGGTAAATGTATAGACAAATACAGAATAATGTAATTCTGTAAGGGTGGTGCATTAATCACTTTTAACCCTAGTATAAAAGTTAAAAAACAAAAGTATTAAGAGTAACTATGGGGGCTTCCCTGGTGGCGCAGTGATTGAGAGTCTGCCTGCCAGTGCAGGGGACACGGGTTCAGGCCCTGGTCTGGGAGGATCCCACATGCCGCAGAGCGGCGGGGCCCATGAGCCATTGCCGCTGAGCCTGCGCGTCCGGAGCCTGTGCTCCGCAGTGGGGGGGGGCCGCGGCGGTGAGGGGCCCACGCACCGTGGTGAGGAGTGGCCCCCACTCGCCACGACTGGAGGGTGCCCACGCACAGAGGCAGGGACCAAGCACAGCCAAAAATAAATAAATAAATAAATAAATAAAATTTAAAAACCTAAAAAAAAAAGAGTAACTAGGAGCACAAAAATTTGGTTAATGAATATGCAATATAAAAAAAGCAAATTCTGACATCAATAAGATAAATGTGTTGGTGGGGAATAGAAGTGTTGAACTTTTATATGCAATTGAAATTAAGTTGCTATCAGCTCAAAATAAACTATTATAACAATAAGAAATTTCACGCAAGCCTCATGGTAGTCACAAAGAAAAACCTACAGCAGATACAAAAAAGATGAGAAGGATCAAAGTATATCACTACAAAAAAATAATCATCAAATCAGAGAGAAAGATGGAAAGAAAAGAACAAAAAAACTACAAAACAGACAGTAAGCAATCAAGAAAATGGCAATAGTAAGACCTTATCAATAATTACTCTAAATATAAATGGATTAAACTCAGCAATCAAAAGATAGAGTGGTAGAATGGATTAAAAAATAAGATCCTACTACATACTGTCAACAAGAGATCCATTTTAGATTTAAGAATATATAATATAGGCCAAAAATGAAGGGATGGAAAATGATATTCCATGCAAATGATAACCAAATGAAAGCAGAGGTTATACTTATATCAAACAAAATTCAAGTCCAAAACTGTTGCAAGAGACAAAGAAGGTCATTACATAATGATAAAAGGGTCAATTCAACAGGAAGATATAACAAATATAAATATATACGTACCCAATATCAGAGTATCAAAATTTATAAAGCAATCAAAGACAGATCTGAAGGAACAAATAGACAGCATTACAAAAATAATAGGAGACTTAAATAATCCACTTGCAATAATGGTCAAATCATCCAGACAGAAAATCAATAAGGAAAGAGCAGACTTGAACTATGATATAGACCAAACTAATCTAAAAGACATATACAAAACATTCTTCCCAACAGCAGCAGAACATACATTCTTCTCAAGTGCACATGGAACAGTCTCCAAGATAGGTCATGAAACAAGTCTTAACAAATTTAAGAAGACTGAAATCGTTCCAAGTATCTTTCCTAACCACAATGGAACAAAACTAGAGTTCAAAAAAAGAAAATGGAAAAAAATCACAAATACATGGAAATTAAACAACACACTCTTGAACCTTTGGGTCAAAGAAGAAGTCAAAAAAGGAAATTAGAAAATATCATGAGGCAAATGAAAACAAAAAAACAACATACCACAGGCAAATTTATAGCGATAAATGCCTGCATTAAAAAAGAAGAAAAATCTTTTATAAACAACTTAACATTACACCTCAAGGAACTAGAAAAAGAACACACTGACTCCAAAGTTAGCAGAAAGAAGGAAATAATATTAGAGCAGAAATAAATGAAATAGAGAATTTAAAAAAAATAAAATAAATTGATGAAACTAAGGCTTAGTTCTTTTAAAAAATAAACAAAACAACAAATCCTTAGCTAAACTAAGAAAAAAAAGAATTAAATAAGTAAAATCAGAAATAGAAGAGGAGACAACCAATGCCACGGAAATGTTTTTAAAGATAATAAGAGACTATTATGAACAACTATATGCCAACAAATTGAATGTCCTAGAAGAAATAGATAAATTTCTACAAACATACAGCCAACCAAGACTGAATCAAGAAGAAATAGAAAGCCTGAACAGACCAATAACAAATAAGGAGATTGAATCAGTAATAAAAGAACTTCCCAACAAAGAAAAGCCCTGCACCAGATGACTTCATAGGCAAATTCTACCAAACATTTAAAGAAGAATTAATACCAATCTTTCTCAAACTTTTCCAAAAAACAGGAGGGAATATTTCCAAACTCTTTTTACCAAGCCAGCATTACCCTGATAGCAAAGCCAGACAAAGACACCATAAGAAAATAAAATATAGGCCAATATCCCTGATGAATATGAATGAAAAAATCCTCAACAAAATATTAGCAAACCAAATTCAACAACACATGAAGAGGGTCATACATCATGACCAAGAGTGATTCATCCCCAGGATGCATGGATGGTTCAACATATGCAAATCAATCAACGTGATACACCACATTCGCAGAATTAAGGAGAAAATCGCATGGTCATCTCAATAGATACAGGAAAAGCAGTTGACAAAATTCACTACTCATTCAGGATAAAAACTCTCAACAAATTAGGTATAGAAGGAATTTAACCTCAACATAAT
Organism: Leucopleurus acutus; assembly: GCF_964270905.1. NCBI lineage: Eukaryota > Metazoa > Chordata > Mammalia > Artiodactyla > Delphinidae > Leucopleurus > Leucopleurus acutus. The sequence goes on from NC_139152.1 coordinate 37,660,495, forward strand.
AAAGGCAATATATGAAACACCCACAGCTAACATCATACTCAATATTGAAAATCTTAAAGATTTTCCTCTAAGGCAAAGATAATCACTTTTGCCACTTCTATTCAACATAGTACTAGATGTCCTAGCCAGAGCAATTAGGCAAGAAACAGAAATGAAAGGCATCCAAATCAAAATGGAAGAAGTAAAATTATCTCTGCTTGCAGATGACACAATCTTATATTCAGAAAACGCTAATGCAAAAAAATCATTATAACTAATAAATGAACTCAGCATAATTGCAGGATGTGAAAATCAATGTAAATAAGTTGCACTTTTATGCACTAACAACAAATTATCCAAAAAGGAAATCGATAATCTCATTTACAAAAGCATCAAAAACAATAAAATACTTAGGAATAAACTTAACCAAGGAGGTGAAAAATCTGTACACTGAAAACTGTAAGACATGATGAAAGAAACTGAAGAAGACAAAAATAAGTGGAAAGATATTCTGTGTTCATGGATTGAAAGAGTATTGTTAAAATGTCTATATTACTGAAAGTGTCTACAGATTCAGTGCAATCCTTATCAAAATCCCAATATCATTTTTCACAGAAATAGAGCAAAAAATCCTAAAATGTGTGTGGAATCACAAAAGAACCTAAATAGTCAAAGCAATCTTGAGAAAGAACAAAGATAGAGGCATCACACTTCCTGATTTCAAAATATATTACAAAGCTACAGTAATCAGAACAGTAATGTACTGACATGAACACATATATACCCCAACAGAATAGACTAGAGAGCTGAGAAATAAACCCATGCATATATGGTCAACTGGTTTTGACAAGGATGCCAAGAATAAACAATGGGAAAGTATATTCTCTTCAAAAAATAGTGTTGGGAAAACTGGATTTCTTCATTCAAAAGAATGAAATTGGACACTTATCTCACACCATACCCAAAGATCAACTCAAAATGGATTAAACATTTAAACATAAGACCATAAAATCCCTAGAAGAAAACAAAGGGAAAGAGCTTATTGACATTGGCCTTGGCAGTTTCTTGAATATGACAACAAAACACAGGCAACAAAAGAAAAAATAGACAAGTCACATTATATCAAACAAAAATCTTCTCTATAGCAAAGGAAACAATTAACAAATGAAAAATCTTCTCTATAGCAAAGGAAACAATTAACAAAGGCAATCTACAGAATAGAGAAATTATTTGCTACTCATTTGTCTGATAAAGGGTTAATATCCCAAGTATATAAGGAATTCCTACAACTCAATAGCAAAATAAACCAAATAACCCAACTTAAAAATGGGCAAAGGAACTGAATAGGCATTTCTCCAAATGAGACATATAAATGATCAATGGGCACATAAAAAGATGCTCAACATCACTAATCACCAGGGAAATGCAAATCAAAACCACAGTGAGATAACACCTCACACCTGTTAGAATGGCATGCATATATATATATATATATATAATATATATATATATCTTTTTTAAAGATAACAAATGTTGGTGAGGATGTGGAGAAAGGAACCCTGGTGCACTGCTTGTGGTACGTAAATTGGTTCAGCTGCTATAGAAAACAAGTTCCTCAAAAAATTAAAAATAGAACCACCGTATCATTCAGCAAATCCATTCTGGGTAAATTTCCAAAGGAACTGAAATCAGGGTTTTGAAGACATATCTGCATGTTCATTGCAGCATTATTCACAACAGCAAAGATATGGAAACAACCTAAGTGTCCACTGATGGATGAATGTTTAAAGAAAATGTTGTCTACAAATACAATGGAATTTTATTCAGCCTTTAAAAAGAAAACCCTGCCATCTGTGACATGAATGAGACTGGAGGACATTATAGTAAGTGAAATAAGCCAGATACAGAAGAATAAATTCTACCTTATACCACTTATAGGATGAATCTAAAATAGTCAAACTCATAAAAGCAGAGTGGAATGGTGATTGCCAAGGGTTGGGAAGACAGGAAAAGAGGGAGGTAGTAGTCAAAGGGTATAAAGTTTCAATTATGCAAGATGAATAAGTCCTAGAGGTCTACTGTACACCATAGAGCCTACAGTTAACAATATATTATATAAATAAAAATTTGCTAAGAAGGTAGATTTTATGTGGTGATCTTATCACAAAATAATAGTAATAATAACAACAATAATAAAAAATAAGAGGGTGGGAGCGGGCCTCTCACTGTTGTGGCCTCTCCTGTTGCGGAGCAACAGGCTCCGGACGCACAGGCTCCGCGGCATGTGGGATCTTCCCGGACCGCGGCACGAACCCGCATCCCCTGCATTGGCAGGCAGACTCTCAACCACTGCGCCACCAGGGAAGCCCGGTTGTTTTTTTTGTTTGTTTGTTTGTTTTTACAAATGTATACTTATCTCCAAACTCATCAAGTTGTACATATTAATTTGGTACAATTTTTTGTATGCAAAAATTTTTTCCAATAAATAAATAAATATGGTAGGGCCACTGCAAAAAAAACTTAAGTTAGTTTTTTTTGTTTTTTGTTTTGCGGTACGCGGGCCTCTCACTGTTGTGGCCTCTGCCGTTGCGGAGCACAGGCTCCGGAAGTGCAGGCTCAGCGGCCATGGCTCACGGGCCCAGCCGGTCCGCGGCATGTGGGATCTTCCCAGGTTGGGGCACGAACCCGCGTCCCCTGCATTGGCAGGCGGACTCTCAACCACTGTGCCACCAGGGAAGCCCTTAAGTTAGTTTTGAGCAACTTGGATATATAAATCTTTTTTTTCAACTGTACATTTTATGAACTATAAATATGGATCAACTATACCCAATGAAAATTTAGTGTTCTAATTGAAAGGTGTTGTAAATAGAAAATATACACTAGATTTTGAAAGTTTAGTATAAGAAAAAGAGCGTGAACTATCTTACTGATAATTTTTAATATTGATTACATGTTCAAATGTTGATTAAAATATTTAAAATATATATTTTTTAAAAGATACTGAGTATAAAAGCATCTGGGACTATATTTAGCATGATAGCCACTCAAAAATTTTCATTTCTTCCCTAGCATTGAAACTTTTAGTCAAGTAACCACTCTGAGTTTTAGTTTTCTCATCTCAAAAACTGAAGTACTTTGTTGTACTACAAATCAAATGAAAATATTCCAAGGCAGCCTGTAAGCGGCAAAGCATTATTCAGTTCTTAGTTATTAATGTTGTAAGGGACATTTGGCATTTGGGGCTTTTCAGTGTATAAATCCACATTCTGTTTGGGGGAAATTCCAATATAGGAGGGGAGCAGGGCCCATACTTCATGATGGAAGCCAAAGAAGGGTAAATATTCCTGACTCCTGGGAGGTAGAACAGACCCAAGCAGTGGCTCCTGCCTGGACGCTGAAACTTAATGGAGTTGTCGAAGGCACAGGGTCAGAGATTCACTGCAGCAACTGCGGTGTCTTGGAGTAGCCTCTAGATGGCACACACACAGAGCGGTGCTGCCAGCAGTGGCAGTGTCCAGCGGCAACTGTGCCAGGGGCAGTGTCCTCAACGGAGGGAGCCTATAGCAGGATCTTGGCTATGCTGCCTCATCCTGCTTGGAACCTGCTCGAGTCTGTCTCCCCAACCTTCCCCTGAATTCTTTTTGCACTTAAGATATGCAGAGGCCATTTCTATTTTCATAATTAAAAAATCCTGATTAGTACACATACCATCACCTAAAAGATTCAATCCCTAAGCCTAAGGAGTTGGTATAGTATCTGGACTTAATAATCAAAGTGCTGATGATAGAATGATTTATACATATTCGCTTTTTAATATGTTGGCTAAAACTCAAAATAATCAAATTTTTTTTAGTATTTTTTTAGTATGCCAAAAAAATGGCAATGCCCAAAGTAAATCTTCAGTTGAAAGCTTATATATTTAGATACCCACATTTTCTGTAAATTCTATATCAAAAAGCAGTAAAAACTTCACAATTAGGGCAAGTGATTTTGTTCCATCCTCTTCCCTGAATGAACGCTAGCAAAAAAAATAAATAAGTAAATAAAAAGACAAGCCAGTCCATCTTAGACACCATAGGGAAGATATCCGAAATTAATATCTTCTACAAACTGCTTTCTTCATGTCTTAAGAATAGTGTTTCTCAGCCCTTTTTTCTTCTTTTTTCATTATTAACCTCTAAGGAGGGAGAATTTTAATTTAGCTTAACAAGAAAAATTAAATATTAAGGAGTAAGATTTTGTCAAATAGGGGTTGGGCCATGGAGGACCTCCATGGTTATAGCTAAGGCTTTCTGCCCGCAAGAACCAATTTTTGTCTCCCTTGAGAATGCATGCTTTAGAATTATGGTCCTAAACAATAGACTAAGCTTGGAACGATAACATGGTAAGTGTTTTCTGTGCTTCCTATTCAATGCCTAAGTAAATATTTATTTGGGGCCTCAGTCAACGGAGTTTATTACAGCTAAAAAATGTCAGGACCAGTTATGGCTTAAGGTCTACTGTTCAAACTTTTCCTATAATTTAACACTCTGATAATACATTCATGTGTTTGAAACAATAGGAGTTTCTTTGTTAACCTGAGATTGAGTTTAAGTTTAAATTACCTATGTTCTAACAGAGAGAACATAGTGCCTTGTAGGATGGAAAGGATAGGTAAATTGGGCTGCACTCCATACCCATCCCAACTCATTCTGGCCCATGAGGGCAGAGGTACAACCACTTTCTTTCCCTATTCCACAAACTCTCCCCAATCCACTTAATCATGCCTTTAGCTTTAACTATGACTAAATTGCTAATCACCCCAAATTTCTATCATGAATTCACATCCCTTCCCTTACCTCCAGATCCATTTATACAATCTCCAATAAATATCTATAACTGGGATTTCCTCCAAGTATATTCAGCTCAGTGTGTCCCAAACTGAATCTACCCTTTTGCTTTCATTTTGTATTACCTAGATCAGGGGACTCCAATCCCCGGGCAGCGCACCAGTACCGATCTGCAGCCTGTTAGGAACCGGGCCTCACGGTGGGAGATGAGCAGCAGGCGAGCGAGCCAAGCTTCATCTGCCACTCCCCACCGCTCCCCGTCATTCACATTACAGCCTGAGCCACACCCACACACACCCCGTCCTTGGAAAAATTGTCTTCCACGAAACCGGTCCCTGGTGCCACAAAGGTTGGGGACTGCTGATCTAGGTTAATTAATGTTAATCAATTTCCCAAGCCATAATCTGAGAATCATTCTAGATTTTTCTTCCTCTTTGCTTTCCCTCTACAATTAAACTCCAATTCTTACCAATTTTACATTTTTTATTTTAATTTTAGAATTTTATTTATTTTTTTATACAGCAGGTTCTTATTAGTTATCCATTTTATACATATTAGTGTATATATGTCAATCCCAATCTCCCAATTCATCCCACCAATTTCACCTCTTAAGCATCTCTGCAACCCCCGTTGCATTCCAGATCACCTCTCTCACAAGTACTACCACAGAAGCCTAAGAAATTTCTGCCTCCAGTCTTGCTTCCTTTATCCCCTTCTTCATACTTCACACTGGATGTTCTCATTATGGTGAAAAGGGAAACTATGCCCTGACTCAAAGCTTTGCAGTGCACATCATCTACATCTTTTTTCTTGGTCTCATGTTTAAGACACTTCTGCTACAGTAACACATATGTTCTGTTTCAAATGGCCTATCACTCTCAAATCATAACTCTCATGAAAGCTTGAGTGATTTTTCTGGTGAATTTCAGGGACTACACTGCTTAGCCTTTCAGAGTCAGCCAATGTATTGACATACCCCATTTGCTGCTCATCTGTAGGGTCATTTTTTAACGGCAGGGTCTGTCCCTTTGAGGAAGGGGTGAGGCAGTTTAGGAGGTAAATGTAGTTCCGGAAAAAGTACTAAGAGTCCTCGTATAGTCGACTGCACATCTAAGCTACATCATTCAATCCAGTTTTTATCTGTAATAAAGCTACTTTCCTTTTTTTTCCAGAATACACCAAACTCTCACACTTCCTTCGTTTGCACATGTTATTTTCTCTGCTGCTTTTGCATTTGGAAAACTCTTCATACTTCAAGCTTAAGCTAAAATATTACCCCCAGATGTGCTGAAGAGCTCTTACTTTGTTCCTACTGAAGATTATCTGTGTATCCACAGAGAAATTATCATATTACATTGTAATTAGTTGTTTGCATATTTGACTGTAGCTTATAAATTCCTGCAGACCAGGAAATGTACCTTAATTCATCCTTGAGTTCCTAGAACTTAGCACTAAATGACATTGTAGGCCATCAGTAAATAATTATTCAATAAATAGGTAAATAAGTAAGCTTACCATGTACTCTCATCCAAAAAAATAGTTTGAATTAAAAAACACGTTGGCAGTATAATTACACGAATGCTAAAACTGGGTTAAGAAGTGCTACAGTCCTTTTTATAATATATGCCAACTCCAGTGAAAGGAGAATTACTACTCCTTAGATATGTCTCAACAGGCTATCAGTCTAAAAATAAAATCAGCTCTATTTATAATCCCTATTCTATAAACTCTCCCAATTAAGAAATTATATGTCAAATACCTAAAAAAGGAGTGTAATTCTTCTAGATAAAATCAGTCTTACAGAAAATTGTACACAACTGATTTTCAAACTTGCATTACTTGCAGCTTATGGGCTACAAAAACGCTGATCACACCATTTTATGAGATTCGGTCACAGAGAATTGTGTTTTGGACAAAGCATGGCACTGCTATAATTCCATAGGTTAGTAGTATAGAATAAGATTATAGATATATATTAACACCAAATGTTAACCCTCTCAGAACCACTCCCAAACAAGAACTGAGCTATTTTAGAATAAAGGAATACCAAAACATATTTATACATCATCTCCTTGAAAATTTATTGAAAATAGGCTTCAAGTACAACAGAAATATAATTAAGTAAAGAAATCAGGGGAAGGAAAAATAAGTGTCAGAAAAACAAGATAAAATCCTCAGTGAGATTAGGACACAAAATGTATGCCATTAGGTTCTATAGCCTTTCAGAGGTTGCATATAAATTTTTCCTCAGAGTTTGGCAAATTCCTATCAACTTGCATATTGTACATAAGCATAAACACACTTACTTATTAAGCTCTCAGTTTAATAAGTGCATCTTAGCACATAGCTTATTCACAGCAATGGAATGGGAATATAAATAAAAGACCAATAATTTATAAATAATCATATGTCATCCTAATATTTCCTTCTCACAAAATGTTAAAAGATCTGTGGTGAGGTGGCCAAGTTGAAAGCCAACCCGCACTTTAAGCACAATTTTTGGTCTGAGAGGCCCAAACTTAGCATGTAACAAGGAAGGTAGTTTGTATTTTGTAAGGAATGTGCAGAAGCCCATAGGTCAATCATTTTAGAGGAGAAGAGGGTTTCTCTCTTCTAAAAGCAGAAAGGTCATAATCTAACATCAACTTATGAAACCATATTCGTAACATTAATAGAAGCAAACACATTGTAAAGGATCAAACCTCTTCATTGGGAGATGGTTATCAATCATTCAGAAAGTAGGAAATCCTCTTTGGATATTTTTGTTTAAACAATTATAATATCTAGATGTGTATTATCAATAATAACACTCCAGCTAAAACTTGGCATGGGATCTACAGAGTTTAGGGAACTTAATCTTGCTTTGTAAACCCAGAAAAGTGAGGCACTCAGAGGATGAATGAAATCTATACACAGTTAAGTCAAATTCAGGTTTTTCCATATTTATTATTTATTTATATTTATTTCCATATTTATTATATTTATTTATTTATTATACCTGATAATATTTTTTTCAGGTAGTAAAAATAAGTTATATTTATTTATTTCCATATTTATTATACCTGATAATATTTTTTTCAGGTAGTAAAAATAAGTTATATTATTTAAGTCCCACAACAACCTAGGTGACCTATTCTAATCAGGTGTGCTGATTCTAGTGACTCCCAGTGCTGGGATTCGCTGCCTCAGAGCCTAGTGGCTATCTTCTGCTGGCCTTCCTCCTGGCTCACAAGCCATTCTAATTAAAAGAAATTACACCATTTTGCCCAGACTCACACCTGAAATGTTAAAAGACTGGCCATTGTTGAGAGACAATTCCAGACATCAAAATAAAAAATGAGCACATAAGTTGTTGGGACACATGGGTGACCATGTGGAAGAAATAATGTTGGATCAAAATCTCACACTTAACACAAAGCCAAACATAGTATGGTCAAAAATTTAAATGTAAAAAAGTAAACTAAAAGAACTAGAACAAAACATAGAATATTGTTTAAAGTCTCAGACTAGGGATGGTCTTTAACTATGACACAAAACCCAGAAGCTGTTTTTTAAAAAAGTAAATCTAAGCCCATGGAAATCAAAAACAACTGCATAGCAAAACACATCTGTCTTAGCCATTTGGGCTGCTATAACAAATGTCATAAATTGGGTGGCTTATAAACAACATATATTTATTTCTCACAGTTCTGGAGGCTGAAATGTCCAAGATCAAGGCATCAGTTTCAATGTCTGGTGAGGTCAACCCACTTACCCAAAGTCAGCCCTCCCTGTCAGAAGAGAGGGCTTTTGGGTAATCAGATCTATACAACTGTAATCAGACCCATGAAAACCCAGGCTGCCTACCTATACTAATCAATGCGGTTCTTTATCCTTAAATATAAACAGACAACCAAATATTTGAGGGAAACTTGATGCATGAAAGAAAAAGACCAATAAGCAACGAACAACTGATCAAGAAGAAAGAGAAATGATGCAAAGAACAGAAAAGAACCTTCATAAATTAAAAATTGTATTCCCAAAGAGACTTAAGAAGGCGTTGCAAGAATAGAACAAGTTGGGACTTCCTGGTGGTGCAGTGGTTACGAATCTGCCTGCCAATGCAGGGGACATGGGTTTGATCCCTGGTCTGGGAAGATTCCACATGCTGTGGTTCAACTTAGCCTGTGTACCACAACTACTGAGCCTGTGCTCTGGAGCCCGAGAGCCACAACTACTGAGCCCGTACGCCGCAACTACTGAGTCCGCCTGCCGCAACTACCGAAGCTCGCATGCCTAGAGCCTGTCCTCCACAACAAGAGAAGCCACTGCAATGAGAAAGCTGCTCACCTCAACAAAGAGTAGCCCCCACTCGCCACAACTAGAGAAAAGCCTGCACACAGCAATGAAGACCCAACACAGCCAAAAATAAATAAAATTTTTTTAAATTAAAAAAAGAATAGAACAAGAATTGGCTGCTGTGAAAAAGATCAATAAGAAAGAGGTCTTAGGGACTTCCCTGGTGGTCCAGTGGTTATGACTTCACCTTCCACTGCAGGGGCTGCAAGTTCGATCCGTGGTCGGGGAGCTAAAATCCCACATGCCTCGCAGCCAAAAATCCAAAACATAAAACAGAAGCAGTATTGTAACAAATTCAATGAAGACTTTAAAAAAAAATGGTCCATATCAAAAAAAAAATCTAAAAAAAAAAGAGGTCTTAAAATGACTGTTAAAAGAAAAAACAGTAGAAAAGCTAGGTAACAGAATTGAATGAACAAGGCTAAAGACCAAATTAGTGATCTTGAAAATAAAGTTGCAGAAATAGTAGCTATTACTAAAGAAGAGAGTAGAGATAATGCAAGGCAGAAAAAAAATAACATTAATAGGAAAAAATGTCACTGGGAGAAAATCTAGAATCTTCAGAACAGAACAGTTCACTAAGTACCAATGAGCATGAAAGAAAAACACTATACCCTAGACACATCCTGGTAAAATTTTTGAATTTCAAGTATTAAGAGAAAATGCATAAATATACCAGAATAAAAGACTTGAAAACAGGTCATCTACTTTATTTCTAAAGGAAAGGAAATTAAGCATTTCAATAGCAACACTCAAGTTTCTACAAAACTTTAAAAGAAAATTATTTTGAATCTAGAATGCTATACTCAGATTAACTATTAGTGAAGGGTGAGGAAAAATAATGACATTTTTAGGCTTACTGTAATGGCTGATACTTCTTGAACTCTTCCTATGAACCAGATCAGTTTCAAGCTCTTTGCAATTAACTTATTTATTTAATCTTCAGAACAATAGCATTAATTTAGCAATATTATTATCCCTGGTTTTCTAAATGAGAAAACAGAGGCACAGAGAAGATGAGAAACTTGCTAAAGATAATGTCACTCAGAGGAGGCAGAGCTGGGCTTTGAATCCATGGAGTTTGGCTGCAGAGTACACACTCTAACTTACTACACAATAGTGTCACTTTGTTGTTCAGGCACTCAGAAAATTTATGTCCCACAAAGCCTTCTTGAAAAAAAAATTACTTGAGGACATACTACAGTAAACTGAAAAAGAAGTTCAGGAAACAATGGCACTGACCTGGAGTCAAGAGGTTTCAGGATCTCAGCTCTACAGCATGCCTAGAAAATCAGAATAGAAAATCAGAAAGGAAATTCTATTGTACAAATTGTATGATTAAAACCCAGAAGTTCTTAACTGTGAAATGATGGCATAAATTTTCCTTTCAAGAAAAAAGTAAGGCAATTGAAAACTCAATTTTGAGCCATTTTTTGGAGTGGAACAAAAGAGAATGCTTGGAACATTCTCATTCCAAAGGGACAGATTTAATCACACAAACACTACTGTCAACATGAACTCAATCACTCTACTTGCTTCTCCAAACTATAGTAACATACTCAATACTGTAAATATAGCTTTTTGGTTTTCAGTTTTTAGAAGTAATTATAGGAAAAGAATGGAAAACAAGTGTATTTTATATAGAATAGCAAGGAAATAATAGAAGCTTTGTTAATATACAAGTAATGGATTAGTTAAAATAAGATAAAAGAGGGCTTCCCTGGTGGTGCAGTGGTTGAGAGTCCGCCTGCCGATGCAGGGGACACAGGTTTGTGCCCCGGTCCAGGAGGATCCCACATGCTGCGGAGTGGCTGGGCCCGTGAGCCATGGCCGCTGAGCCTGCGCGTCCGTCCGGAGCCTGTGCTCCGCAACGGCAGAGGCCACAACAGTGAGAGGCCCGCGTCCGGCAAAAAAAAAAAAAAAAAAAAGATAAAAGAAAAAAGGGACAGGGGATGTGTATGCAGGGGAAGTAGAGCTGTGCTTACTCTTTCATTTTATAGAGCAAGGAGTTATTAAATACAAATATAAATCATTACAAATTTATAAAGGTAAAAACAAAAATAGGTAGAAAATATACCTAACTAAAACGTGGAGGTAGCAGGGGAAAGCAGAGCAGAGATGAATATAAGTGCACTGAATTCTTCACCTTTCAGAGCATAAAGCCAATAGGTACCACTCAAATTTTTTAAAGCAAGAAACAGAGGTATAATTAGAATGTATAATGCTATCTACTGGAATAAAGTTTAAAACGGCTAAAAGGAGATACATCTGAAGAGTGAAGCCTGTTTTGTTACTATTTTTTTGTTTGTTTTTACCATGTGTATGTATTACCTTTAAAACAGAATTCGGTTGATGGGTGAATGGAAGTAAATAGAGAGCTGCACTATTTTCTGGAAGAAGGGAGAGTCAAGCAGAAACCTGGAGAAAGAGTAAGATTTATTGGCGTTCCCTGGTGACCTAATGGTTAGGATTGGGGGCTTTCACTGCCATGGCACGGGGTTCAATCCCCGGTCAGGAAACATCCCACAAGCCACGTGGCCAAAAAAAAGTAAGAGTTATCTAAATGAGGAGAAAGAGGAAAGAGTATTTCATGCAGAGGGTCCAGCCCAGAAAGAAGCTCACTAGCTGAGAAATGGAGGAGAAAGGGGAAATTTAAATGAGTTTGGAAAGATAGACAGGAGACAGGTCTTGTGAGCCAAGTTATGGAGTTCAAGGGAAAAGCTACCCAAGCGTCCTAAAAAGGAGAGCATGGTAACCACGGGAATGAGCTCTACACAAGGACGCCATGGCATCAGAGTCACAATCTGTAACAATTATCCACACCTGCTGCTCTCCAGCCTCCTGCCTCAACTTCATAGGACACAAGCGTTAAAAAACTATACCTCCATGGGCTTCCCTGGTGGCGCAGTGGTTGAGAGTCCGCCTGCTGATTCAGGGGACGCGGGTTTGTGCCCCGGTCCGGGAAGATCCCACATGCCGCGGAGCGGCTGGGCCCGTGAGCCATGGCCGCTGAGCCTGCGCATCCGGAGCCTGTGCTCCGCAACGGGAGAGGCCACAGCAGTGAGCGGCCCACGTACCGCAAAAAAAAAAAAAAAAAAAAAAAAAAACTATACCCCCAGAGGCCTATAACTGTTCTGATTCCAGGAAGCCATGAACAGAAGGTGGCCTTCAGAACATGCTTAATCCACGTTGAGCATATCATAATGATGTTTGGTCTATGAAATGGCCACACCACCTTCCTCTTAGACTAAGAGATAATATCCGGACTTAACATTTTATGAACTTCTTATTTGAGACCTGGTTGAATCCATCTCAGCCTCTGCTCCAGCCATCTAAGACAGCACACTGGACAAAGATGAGAACTGGGAATATTTCTGATAAGAGGACCCTAATACCCAGTATTCAGTCTGCTGGTTGATACATCCTGAAGGGTAAGCTTGGGAACTTGTATCTCCTGCAGAATGTCACTGAGCAGGTCAAACCTTTTTTAAGCAAGGGAGAGTGGAGTGCCCAAACCAGTTCAGAATGCTTACTAGCTGTCTCCTTGCCCCAAGAGCTCATCTACTGGAATCCATCAGGAAATTTTTTAAGAATATTAATGATGTAGCAAAATGCCCTGGATATAAACCTACATGAAAAAAAAAAAAACTAGGATACAAACCTCCATACAACACTAATCTTATGTCTAAAACACATACACACACACACACACACACAATATACTCCCCCACGATAACATATAGTATATATACATATGTATTATCTTAACAGCGCCATCTCAGGATGGCAGAATTATAGATAATTTTACTCTCTTCTTTGTACTTTTATATGTCTTGTAAATTTTATTAATGGACAAACATGTTTAGAGAGTTTAATTTTAAACACTAAGATATTAAATAAAAAATAAATACAATTAAAATTAAATGAATTAAAACACCATAAAAACTCTAAACATCAAGAATTTTAAATAATAGAGTCAAAATAAATAGAAGGTAATCTATGCCTAGGAACCACAGTTAAAAAGTTAAAACATTAAAGTGATACAAAGCAAAAAAATTTTAGAAATAAAAATCAGAAAATAAGAGTATAAAATGGAATGAAAAATTCTTAAAGTCTAGAAGTGAGGACGTATTGTGAAGTTAGGCAGGTGAAAAGAAGACGACAAAAGATTAAATAGGTAGAAGGTAAATGAAGCATAGAAAAAATCAAACATGCACAGTGTGGGGACTATAATCAATAATTATGTAATATCTTTGTATAATAAAAGACGACAACCAGACTTATGCTGATCAGTTTGAAATGTATAGAAATATGGACTCACTAGTTGTGTGTAAGGAACTAACATAGTGTTGCAGGTCAATTATATTCCAAAAACAAACAGAAAAAAGATTAGACTTGTGGTTATCAGAAGCAGATAGTGGCGAGAGGGTGACTTGGATAAAGGAAGTCAAAATGTACAAATTTCCGGTTATAAGATAAACACGTACCAGGGATGTAATGTACAACATGATAAATGTAATTAACAGTGCTGTGTGTTACATATCAGGGGTCCCCAACCCCCGACCACGGACTGGTACCGGTCCCTGGCCTGTTAGGAACTGGGCTGCACAGCAGGAGGTGAGCAGGTGAGCAAGTGAAGCTTCATCTGTATTTACAGCCGCTCCCCATCGCTCACATTACCGCCTGAGCTCCACCTCCTGTCAGATCAGCAGCGGCATTAGACTCTCGTAGGAGTGTGAACCTTACTATGAACTGTGCATGCAAGGGATCTAGGTTGCGCGCTCCTTATGAGAATCTAATGCCTGATGATCTGAGGTAGAGCTGAGGCAGTGATGCTAGTGCTGGGGAGCTGCTGCAAATACAGATTATCATTAGCAGAGAGGTTTGACTGCACAGAGACCATAATAAATCAATTGCTTGCAGACTCATATCAAAACCCTATCAGCGAGTGGCAAGTGACAATTAAGCTGCATCTGATGGCAGGCTTTAAATCAGAATCCGACACTTATTTTAGTCCATGCATGGCCCGCCCATTATTTACCACTTCCATTCGGGCCTCTTTCCCGCACTGTACGCTTGTCTCAGTCTGTTTTGGTAAGCCCACAAGCTAACCGTAGTCAAAATGAGTAAAAAACAAACCTTGCTGGAGAGCTTCTTTTAAAAGGGGGAAAGATCCAATGATGAGACAGCAGAAGACTCTAAGACTGCCAACAAAAAGAAAGCTGCTGGGCTTCTCCTCTGGTCCTATAGTGTTCTTTATTGACTCAAACCTCAGGGAAGGGAGCCACAAAACACCCTCCTTCTCTCCTCTTTTGGCCACAGCTATATTTTTACCAAGTCCTTGGAAGAGGGCACAGCTCTGACAGAAAGAGGTATCCACCTTTCAGAAGCTTCATCACCTGTGACCATTCAGCCCTGGAACCTGCTGGCCTCTTGCATGACAGAGCAAAGGAATATGCTTCCTCCAGAATGCACATTTATAGCTTAATTTCATTCATTTATTTACTGAAAACTTATAGCCTACTGTTTTCTGACTCGCCACTTCTTCAGAGCAGTCTTCCCTAATCACCCAATCTAAAGAAGTTTCCCTATATCACTTTCTCTCTTGTAATATTCTGTTTTTAACTTTCATGGACTTTTCCTGGTTTGTAGTAATTTATTTATGTACTTACTCTCTTAATATCTATTTCTCTTAGTAGATGATAAGCTTCACAAGAACAGAGATCACACTGTTTTGTTTACCATTAGAGAACACAGTATTGGCACTTAGTAGGCCCGCAAAAGTAATTATTGGATGAACGGATGGATGGAACTAAGGAAGGATCATTGTGTAGGCATACAGGTGGATATGTGAATATAACAAATTCCTAGGCTATTTATATTACCTTTGTAGCCCAGCACCTCCCATAGTGCTTGGTGTATAGTACGGACCTATAAATTTGCTGACTATATCCTAGGCTCTAGGGATGAAAAAATGGGAACAGCACTGTTCCTGACTTTCAGAAGTCAAATTTTAGATAACAAAACATATAAATGAATAATTGCAGCAATGTAAGATGTATGGTTTATTTGAAATACAAACATGGCATTGTGGAAGCACTAAGAGGAATGTACCTGACTGCCTGCAGAGTTCAAAGAAGCCTCCTGAGGGAGGCTGTACTTGAGCAAGTCTTAAAGTATGCCAAGAAATTTCCTGAATAAAGAACAGAGGGAGGACTTCCCTGGTGGTGCAGTGGTTAAGAATCCACCTGCCAATGCAGGGGACATGGGTTTGATCCCTGGTCCGGGAAGATCCCACATGTTGCAGAGCAACAAATCCCATGCGCCACAACTACTGAGCCTGCGCTCTGCAACTACTGAGCCCCCTGCACCGCAACTACTGAAGTCTGCGTGCCTAGAGCCCATACTCCACAACAAGAGAAGCTATCGCAGTGAGAAGCCTGCGCACTGCAACAAAGAGTAGCCCCCGTTCTCCACAACTAGAGAAAGCCTGCGTGCAGCAATGAAGACCCAACGCAACCAAAAAAAAAAAAAAAAAAGCAGAGGGAAAGCATTCCAGAAGATGATACATAAAGATAGAGGATCATTTGAGTAATCATGAGTCATTCAACATGGCTGCAAAACACAAGATGCAACAGAGTCTCAACAGATGAGGCTAGAACAAGGACAAAGGCCAGATTGTACTAAAAAGTTTCAGTTTTGTCTTGTAAATGATGACAAGACTTGGGATGACAAGTGTGAGAATGACATGATCAGACTTGCATCTTAGAAAGGTCACTCCAGTCATAGCAGAGCTAATAAACTGGAAGGGCAAGGAGATCTGGGCACCAGTTATAATTCATGTGAGAAATGACAAGGGCATGAATGTGACAGTGGCACTGAAAAGAGAGAAATTCAGAGGATATTAAAAAGGTAGAAGAGACAGAAGGAGATAGTTACCAGAGGGATGTGCTGATAGAGAGGGGTGTCCTCTTGGATGATTGATAGGTTTTTGGCTTGAGCACCGGGATGAACCATGGGTCCATTAACCAAAAATTGGGAGGGGAGAGAAGAGGAGAACATTTGGGGATATGTTGCCTTGGAGGTTCCCCAATCCAGAATGAGACAGTAATTAATAAGTTAAGTCTGTAACACATGACAGCAGTCAGAGGTGAGGATGAGATCTAGCAGTGATCAGTTCCTGGATGAGAGTTACAGATATGGGTGGAGAATTGCCCAGGGGAACAAAGAAGAGAGAAGGGGACTGAGTGCGGAATCCTGTGAAATACGTGTAATTCATTTAATATCAAATTATGGCTTATTTGGTGTAAGCCAAACTTCTTCCACTGATTTTATTTATTTTAATTTATTTATTTTTTGGCTGCATTGGATCTTTGTTGCTGCACGTGGGCTTTCTCTAGTTGAGGAGAGCGGGGACTACTCTTTGGTGCAGTGCATGGGCTTCTCATTGCGGTGGCTTCTTTGTTGCAGAGCACAGGCTCTAGGCGTGCGGGCTCAGTAGTTCTGGCTCGCAGGCTCTGGAGCACAGGCTCAGTAGTTGTGGCGCACGGGCTTAGTTGCTCCGTGGCATGTGGGATCTTCCTGGACCAGGGCTCAAACCCGTGTCCCCTGCATTGGCAGGCGGATTCTTAACCACTGTACCACGAGAGAAGTCCCTCCCCTAATTTTAATAACTTATTCACTCTGGTTAAAGAATCCCACAACTTAATCTTAGTAACATGTATGTAGTGTTGACACTGTTGCTATTGACAATAACTCACGGCTAATAGTTTACTTTTTTAAATGTTTTAATTATTTGTTTGTATAACCAAAACTTCTGCTGCACAAATCATGGTCATTTTATATCTTTGGTTTAATTAAAAAATAAGCATGTAGGGCTTTCCTGGTGATGCAGTGGTTGAGAGTCCGCCTGCCGATGCAGGGGACACGGGTTCGTGCCCTGGTCTGGGAAGATCCCACATGCCGCGGAGTGGCTAGGCCCGTGAGCCATGGCCGCTGAGCCTGCGCGTCTGGAGCCTGTGCTCCGCAACGGGAGAGGCCACAACAGTGAGAGGCCCGCGTACCACCAAAAAAAAAAAAAGCATGTAGATACAGACAAGCCTAGAAACTGTTTCCTCCTTGCCTCTTCCTTCCTCTGCTTGTCTACTGTTGTTTGTATTATTCAAATATTATCACAACTGTGCTCTGCTCTTAGAGAGAAAGTCACTTGGCAAATTGCCATTTTAAGGTTCTTAAAGTTACTGAAACAAAAATCCACAAAACAGAGCAAGTTAATAGTTATTAGCATATTCATAAACTGAGATATAAAGTCAAATTCAGTATTTTCATTCCAAAAAGTCACCTATGTCATTGTTGATGCTCTTTGTTCTACAGCCAATAGATCAATGCTTGTATGATTTGAATAAATTCTCAGAGGCATTTATGCTTTAAAAAATAAGAACATCCAGAAGAAATATTTTTTAGCAGTTAAAGGTACTCAAAATACTGCAAGGATTTAGGCAGCTCTGTAGACTTCGGGAGAACAATCTGTTGTCTTAACAGCCTCGTAATCTCATGATGAAAACTTCCTTCCATTCATTGATATGTGTAATAAAAATTGTGACATAGTATCATTAAAATATTCAAATTATCATTGTCTTTTATACTGAGAGTTTTCAAAGAAGCACCGGGACAGGGGAGAATTTCTTTAGCAGGATATTCTTCAAAAGATGCAAAACACCTCAATGTTAGTTTGTAGAAAACTTATGAGAAAATTCATGCAGCGTTTAAAAATTCTCTTGGACACTGAAAATCAATATAACATGTACACAAAAATCAAAAGGCAGGGATTTTTGTTTATACCACATACTTTCAGTTGCCTAAAATTTAGGCAAAGATGTAGCCACTTAAAGATTTGAGAGTCAATTGTATCTGACTGATTGGACAAAGGGCTGATGGGAATGAGACAGTGGTTTTCCTACTGTTTCACTTCTTGAGTCCTGGCTTACCCTGAGATAAGTCACCAGTAATGGCTGGAAGTCTTTTTCTCTCCCCCATTCTGATAAAGCCTAGTCCCTAAAAAGATCCTTTGTGCCTTCATAAATATAACTCTTCCTCCCCTGTTCTTTTATGCTATTATCTTTAGTAAAACAGGATTTTTCCCCTTAGAAAAATATCAAGGCACAGTTATTTCTAAAAATGGCTTTGATTCCCAGACGCATTCCCCAAACATCCCAGGTATATTTCTGTCTCTACACTTTGTATGGGTTTCCCTGTGTGTCCCCATGTCTCTTACTAACTTCCAGCATCCAGGACCTCCCCATTCCCAACACTCACCTCCATCACTTAGGGCCAACTTGAATGTCATCACCTCTGTGCAGCTAATTTCCTTTCCCAATCCCACCTCAAATCAATTACTTTCTCATAGGATAGGTGATCTCTTTTTTAGAACGGGGTTATTGTGAAGATTAAATGAATTCGTCTGTATAAAGTACTTCTAACACTGCCTGGCATGTAGTATGTATTAAATGAGTGTTGGCTGTATCACCATCATCATATGTTTCTGAAGTACTTTCTATAGACCTTCACTGTAACATGACTTTCATCCTATCACTTAACATTTCTCCTTACTTCTTACTCAGATCACCTTCTCTATGATGCCTTCCCAGTCCACCAATCTAAAGTTTCAAAACCACCCCCCTTAAAATCCTTTTTCTACTTTTTTAAATCTTTAGCACTCCCACTATATACATTTTACCTCATTATCTTGTTATCTTTTTTATTGGATGTCTCTCTCATCAGAATGTGAGTTCCATGAGAGCAGTAAATAGTTGTTCAATAAATGAGAAAATTAGTTTGTATTCGGTTTCACCATATCCCCTGAGAACCTAATAGCACCTGGCACTCAGTACCTCAGGTAAGTAATGGAAAGGTCTGGAATCTTGAGGCCATTTTAGAGGATGGCACATCTGAATGGAACACCCCAGTGAGAAACAGCCAGTTACATCATGAAGGCACTGAATGTTAGGAGGAGAGGAAAAATTCTCAACATGGACACTACAGCTTTACATCCTTTTCTCAACATTGGTTACTAGGGAAGGCTCTGGGTCCCAGGCACATTGTTTATATTTGATAATGGATTATTTATAAAGATTACTGATGCATATTTGGCAAAGACAGATAAAACTGACATATATAGAGTTTGCTTCAAAACAAATTTAAGGTTAGATGAAACTTCTCGTATTACAACACTGCATGATGGGTACAGTTTTTTAAATGCACAGTCCAAGGCCATTTTTCTCATTATACCGTATGGTGTTTCTGTGTTGAAATTATCTCCAAGATCATACTGTAAAATATTGTGAAAATGTCGTATGTGGGTAGTGCAGGGTCATTTTTAAATAGGGAATCATTTTGAATGCCCATGTAACTTAACATTTTCTTAATAATTGTAATCAAAGTATATCAGGGAATTTGGGAAAGTGTCACAAAATAGCTGCTGAGCAGGAATAGTATGGAAAAAAGCAGGGTTTGTTAACTGGAATAAAATAAACCTACTTGCAACTTGGAACTCAAAATCCCAGCTCACTTGCATGGTGTCTGCCATGCGCTGCTCATGTAAGGTACATTCCTAGCCAGGAATGTCAAGTTCTAAATAATTCTATCCAGAATGACATAGAAACTGATCAAAATAACCTAACAGCTATGGCAGACCAAATGTCCTATCACATAGATCAGAAAGTTTTGTACCTCATCCCACTTAGTGGCTGTGTGACCTCAAATAAGAAACGTAACCACTCTGAGGTTTTATGGCTTCATCTCAAAATGATGATAACACATTAGTGCTGACTTAGTTGTTGTCAGGATCTAATAAAATTACGTGAGCAAAAACATTTGGCAAACTCTGAAGTGCTGTGCAAATGTAAAGTTTGTGTGTTTTAGAGGTCTTTTGCACCCAATCCTTGCCTCAATAAATGACCTTTCTGTCCTCAAGCTTGCTTTTGTTTGATCTTACACTACCCCAAGATTTAATTTCTTACCCATTGAAGTTATTTCTTTAGACCTTCTTTAGACCTTGCCTCCGCACAGCTCTTTCTTGGACTACTAGAACTTTACTTTTCTGGCTTCCACTTGACTCAGCATTTAATTTTAAGCCTACACTGAACCTATCACCATAAGAACTGAGTGTAAACTAAGGGCACACTGTCCTGTCTACTGTAATCCAGCTAAGTAATATGCAGTATTTGAGGGTAGAAGACAAGGTAGCAAGGAGTTTCACTTCTCTTTCAAAGAATTAAACCAACTCCTTATCTTTAAGGAGACTTACTTGAAAAGACTGCCAATTCCTCCTCATGAAATAATGTAGAAACCATTATTCTTTGTCTCTCCCTTCAGCATTGAGCCAAATGCACTTATAAACTAAAACTAGAAGGTATTCTTGTTTGCAAAAGACTTTAATAGGAAACCAGAGCTGATGGCTAACGCTAGCAGTAAAGGTCTATGCCCTAGTTTCTTCTTCATAAAAGTAATATCTGGGCTTCCCTGGTGGCGCAGTGGTTGGGAGTCCGCCTGCCGATGCAGGGGACACGGGTTCGTGCCCCGATCCGGGAGGATCCCGCATGCCGCGGAGTGGCTGGGCCCGTGAGCCATGGCCGCTGAGCCTGCGCGTCCGGAGCCTGTGCTCCGCAACAGGAGGGGCCACAACAGTGAGAGGCCCGCGTACCACAAAACAAAAATAAAAAATAAAAAAATAATATCCAACAGATATGGCACTTACTATGTGCCAGGGTCTTTATGTGTATTATCTCATTTACTATTCCTAACATCATCCCCGTCTTACAAATGGGAAAACCAAGGCACACAGAGATTAAGTAGTTTACACAAAGTCAAACAGCTAGTAAGTGACAGAGCTGGGATTCAAACTCCAGAGTCAGGTTCCAGAGTCTGTAATCTTAAGTCTATGTTATACTGTTTATAATATTAATAGAAATTATAATATTATCTATTGTTATAGAACAAATTACCCCAAAACTTACAGGCTTAAAATATCACAGTGTCTGTGGGTCAGGAATCTGGGTACAACTTAGCTAGATACCATTTCAAGATCTTTTGTAAGTTGAAGTCAAGGTGTCATCTGGGGCTGTAGTCATTTCAAGGTTCAACTGGGGAAGGATCCACTTCCAAGCTCACAAAGTTGTTGATAGCATTCAGGTTCTTGCAAGCTGTTGGATGGAAGCTATCTTAATTCTGTGTCAACATGGCAGTTTGCAAAGTGTACAAGCTGGGAGGGCAATAGAGACTCCAGCAAAAAGGAAGTCACGGTCTAGTGTAATGTAATCACAGAAGAGACATCCTATCACTTTTGCCATATTCTACTCGTTAGAAGCAAGTCCCTGAGTCCAGCCACAGTCAAGTGAAGGGGATTACACAAGTGCATGAATACCAGGAGGTGAGGATCAATGGAAGTCATGTCGGAAGCTGCCTACCCCCATAATAAGTAATAGTAGCTAAGGTTTACTGAAGGCTTACTGTGGGCCAGGTAATAATCCAAATATTTTACATTCATTAATGCTCAGAACAAACCCCATTCAACGTACGAATTAGTAACAGAGTAGGAAAAAATGAAGAGTACCATTTTCTGATACTCCAACAGAAAAATGTTTTTAGAATGCTTCAAAATATTATCACAAACTGACTTTACTACAACCATATAATGGGCCTTCTATAACTAATGGCAACCAGTACTTTCTCAAAGTACTTCCCCCTCTAGCTCTACCAGTCCTGGGGTTGGGGAAGAAGAATTATCCTTAAAAAAAAAAAAATCACTATTTCTCATTCACATCATTTTAAAAATGAATATATCTTTATACTAATTCAGTTTTCAAAACTGAACTAATAATCATCATCTTAAGCTTTCTATATGAAAATCTACCAAGGATTCAAGATATCCAAATGAATGACAGTTTTAATTCTAAATTTGTTCAGGTCCTGTTTCTCTTCAAAAAGTTGAGGTGGCTGGCTCC
Source organism: Leucopleurus acutus (assembly GCF_964270905.1). Classification (NCBI taxonomy): domain Eukaryota; kingdom Metazoa; phylum Chordata; class Mammalia; order Artiodactyla; family Delphinidae; genus Leucopleurus; species Leucopleurus acutus. The sequence goes on from NC_139152.1 coordinate 37,682,642, forward strand.
CAGATGGCCAACCTTAAAGACAGATAAGAAAGAACAAGTATTTCCTCTGAAAGAGTCCAGGCTCTATGGAATTGGGTGGAGGGGGTCACCGAAGCACTCAGACTCTCTCTCTGCAGCCCTGCCCTCAAAATTAGAGGCCTGGGGAAGAGGCAGAATCACTAAGGACAGGAGGGGCTGGCAGTCGTCTTCCCTGTTTTTAATAGGGACTAAAGCAATTGCTTATTATGAGAGTTGCGTGGAAGATATCCCAGATTCCTAGGCCACTGGGTGTGTGTCTATTTTCAAACCTCTGATATTTGCAATGACACATCCTTTAAACATCTAGAACCAGTTCCTGGTCAAGTTAAAAATATCAGCAAGTGAATATAGATTCCAAATCCTAAATGTGAGCAAATGAAATTTAACTGTTTCTCATTAGAAGAACGACATGTACCAAGAAGGGTTATGTCAGTAATGTAGGAAGGATTATTAATATGTTAATGATTTGGGACTTCCCTGGTGGTCCAGTGGTTAAGACTCCTCGCTTCCACTGCAGACGGCACAGGGTTTGATCCCTGGTGGGGGAGCTAAGATCCCGCATTCTGTGCGGCAAGGCCCCTCAAAAATTATATATATATGTATGTATGTTAATGATTCATCACATTTATAAGTCAAAGGAGTAAAACAATCTCAATAAAAGTCAAAAAGGTATTTGCTAGAATGTGACAGTTATTCATAATTAAAGAAAAAGCATCTCGTTAAACTGGGATAGAGGAAGCCTATTTTACCATGACAAAGAATATTTATCTAAATTAATATCATATTTAACAATGAAACACTAAGAGAATTCCCCAAAAGTCAGAGTTAAGGCAAAGACGCTCTTCATTACATTATTTTTTAAAGCACAAAAATCAAAATCTAAATGTTCAGCAGTTGAGTATAAAATAATTTCTGATACACCTATAATATAGAATTATGCAGCTGATATAATCATGCTGTACATATGTATACCTGCGCATGCATGAGATCTATAGACACACAATACAGTAGACCCTTGAACAGCAATGGGGTTAGGGGCCTGGCCCTCACAGAGTTGAAAATCTGCATGTAACTTTACCATCCTATCCAAGTTTCCACATCTGCAGATTCAACCAACTGCAGATCATGTAGTACTGTAGTATTTATTGAAAAACATCCACATATAAGTGGACCCACACAATTAAACTCTGTTGTTCAAGGGTCAACTATATATAGATCTATACATATGTAGATACTATATGTTTGTAAATACAAAATATGTTTATTTTCATAAAGCTTTTGGTATACAATTAATTTCACACAAACTGTTAATAGTGGTTCCTTTAGAAGAGTGGGTTTGCTAGACTTGAAGGAGGATTAGAATGGAAAGATCCTATGTAAAGAGAATCCCGTGTAAAGAGTAATTCTGGGGCTTCCCTGGTGGCACAATGGTTAAGAATCCGCCTGCCAATGCAGGGGACACAGGTTCGAGCCCTGGTCTGGGAAGATCCCATATGCCGCAGAACAACTAAGCCTGTGTGCCACAACTGCTGAGCCTGTGCTCTGAAGCCCACGAGCCACAACTACTAAGCCCGTGCTCCACAACTACTGAAGCCTGCGTGCCTAGAGCCCGTGCTCGGCAACAAGAGAAGCCACCACAATGAGAAGCCCGCGCGCTGCAACTAAGAGTAGCCCCCGCTCGCCGCAACCAGAGAAAGCCCGCGTGCAGCAACGCAGACACAACACAGCCAAAAATAAAAAATAAATTAAAAAAAAGTAATTCTGTACCGTTTGAAATTTCCAATTAAAAAACAAGAGTAAGGCTTCCCTGGTGGCGCAGTGGTTGATAGTCCGCCTGCCGATGCAGGGGACGCGGGTTCGTGCCCCGGTCTGGGAGGATCCCACATGCTGCGGAGCGGCTGGGCCCGTGAGCCACGGCCGCTGAGCCTGCGCGTCCGGAGCCTATGCTCCGCAGCGGGAGAGGCTGCAGCTGTGGGAGGCCCGCGTACCGCAAAAAAAACAAAACAAAACAAAAAAAACACAAGAGTATGTATAAGACATACTAATACATCAAAAAATAATCCAAATACTATACCCCAAGTTTTGACTTTGGTTGTTATTGTTGTATGACAGAATTATGAATAATTTTTTCCTTTGCTTTTTGTGTTTTCCAAGTTTTATTAACCATGTATTCATTTTGTAATTAGAGAAAAGATTAAAGAAAACTATGGCAATGTTTAATTTATAGATTACACTAAATTATTACAGAGTTTATAGGAAAATCTGTTTATCATAATCTGGTTTCTAGAAGGGTCATGATGCCTCCTAACTCTATCATAATCTTATAAAATGCTTGGGAAGGCTAAATGCTTCCATTTTATTAGGAAGCCAGCTCCCTTTTCTGGGCTTACTTAATTTGGTCATTTCTCTGAGGTTCAAACCTTAGAATCAGTCTTCATTCCTTTCCCTCTTTTCCATCTGCAGTTATTCATTAAATTATCTTGATGATCCTTCCTTCATTTCACACAGCTTTTTTCCATTCTGATCTCATACCACATCCTGGTCTAAGCCTTCATTACCTCACACCTGGACGTTGAGACATCACTTTGAGTCTCCTTGCCTGCCAAGATTGTCCCGTCTATTTACACACCTCCCTGTCTTCCCTCATATCCTTCATTGCCTATGTGCACCTTTTATACTATCCAAGTACCCAAGTCCTTGTTTCTCTAACCTGCTACATTCCTACCTCCACATCTGTGCTCTTAACGTGGCTCCTTGCAACAAAGAGTGCCTAAGCTTCACACTTTCTTCCCAATTACCCCCACCCCCATCATGGTCTCTCCTCCTCCCTCATCCCTTTATATTTCCAATCCTTTATTTGTACACATCTCTTAACCATATACTATATACCAGACATTGAACTAGGCACCGGGAATGCTGACTAGTTTTCTACGTTAGTGACTGGACCACAAAGGGTTATGGAACTCAAGTTCACAACATTTTCTGCTTAAACAATATTTTATCATGTTCTCCAATAGAGACAGAATTCTCTAAGAGGCCCATACCTCTCTGCTTCCCCCTGACTCTAGTCTCAAGAAATCTTTCTTGCATTCAACAGTTAATACATGCCTCACATATACTAGGCTTTATGCTAGATTCTAGGAATTTACAGGTGAATAAGACCTGTTTCTAGTGGGAAGCTGCTGCATAGCACAAGGAGATCAACCCGATGCTTTGTGATGACCTAGAGGGATGGGATAGGGAGGCTGGGAGGGAGGCTCAAGACGGAGGGGATATGGGGATATATGTATACATATAGCTGATTCATTTTGTTGTACAGCAGAAACTAACACAACATTGTAAAGCATTTATACTCCAATAAAGATGTGAAAGAAAAGAAAAATGACTTCTGAGTTTCTGGCTTAAGTTATATAGATCTCAGGCAGAAAATATAGTAGGAATTGATGCTTTGTAGGAGAAGTGTATGTAAGTTTGAGCTGCCTGTTAGGCATTGAGGTAGAAGGTCTTGGGGGCTGTTGGATATATATGTCTTGAGTTCAGGATTTTGTTAGAATTAGAGATTTGGAAGTCAGAGTACAGATAGTGTTCAAAACCGTGATAATTTTCTCACGAAAATTCTGGGTAATACTACCCAGAGAAATGTATGTGATGACAACAGGTGCTAAAGACAGAGTTCTGGGGAACACAAACCATTAGGGGATCAGAGTACAGGGAACCAGGAAAGGACCCTGGGAAGAAATGGTCAGAGAAGTAGGAAGAAAGCCAGGATAAGCTATTGCAGGAGCTTCCTAAAGCTGCTGTAACAAATAATTACAACTTTAGTAGCTTAACACAACACAAATATATTATCTTACAGTTCTGTAGGTTTAGAAGTCCAACACACACCTCCCTGGTCTAAAGTCAAGGTGTCTGCAGAGCAGCATTCCCATCTGAAGACTCTAGGGTAGAATCAGCTTCCTTACCTTTTCCAGCTTCTGGAGGCCACCTGCATTCCTGGGCCTTTTCCTTCGTCTTCAAAGCCAACAACAGTGGGTCCAGTGGGTTTCATATCACAACACTCTGACCTTACTTCTGTTGTCACACACCTTCTTTGACTCTCTCCTCTGCCTCCTACTTCCACTTTTAAGAACGCTTGTGATTATAGTGGGTTCACCTGGATAATCCAAGCTATTCTCTGTATCAGCTGATTAGTCATCTTAATTGTATCTGCAACCTTAATTCCCCTTTGCCATGTAACCTTACATACTCACAGATTCCAGGGATTAGGAAATGGCGGGGGCAGGGCAGCGGAGGATATTCTGACTATCCCAGCTGGTCATTTCAGAAACCAATCAACAAAACAAAAACATTAAAGGAATATAGGAGTGGTGATCCAGGACAAATTAGTCAATCTCTCTTTCTCCCTGTGTTTATCTACAAAATGGAGATAATAATGATACCTACCTCATAGGATTTTTCTAGGCTTAACTGAGCTAATGTTTATAAAGTATGTAAAACTGTGTCAAGCTCATAATTTTTAAGAAAGCACTTAGAGATATTAAATAAGTCAAGGACTTAAAACTGGCCATTGGATTTGTTAATTAGGCAATTAGTGGTCTTTATTATTGCAGTTGCAGGGATATGGTGGCTGTAGTCTAATTATGGTAAGATAAAGGTGAGAAATTGGAGAACATGAGTAAATACAATAATTTTGAAGCACGGTTTAGGAATAGGAAAAAGGGGGCTAGAATAATCTTAGCTAGAGGCACGTGGGAAGTTACAGGAAATCTGAACACACTTCCATACTATGGGGAAGAGGCTAGTAGATAGAAAGACTGAGTATATGAGAGCAAGAATACAGGAATAGTTGATGTAGTAAAATCCCGGAGGAGATGAAATAGATGTGATCAACAGCTCAGAAGTGGAAGTTAACTGTGAACAGAAGAAACAATTAATTCTCTGAGTCTAGAGGGAAAGCTAGGAGGGTGAATCCCAGGATTTAAATACAGTTCCTTTCCTTGCTTGCTGTCGATTAGTAGGAATAGACTCCACCTGAGTCCATGATGCCAGAGTTAGAGTTCTCATTCATCATTCAATATCAGTGGGGTTTACCTCCTTCCACAGAACGTTTCTATTGCGTGTTCAAGTTTAGAACTAGCCAGTGAAAATCTCCTCATTTTTTTCAGGGTGGTTAATTTTATAAACAATACCTGTCCCTTTCAAAAGATGTGTCTGACCAAGGTGTGTGTGCTAAACTGCCCCTCAATCATTTTTTCTATTTTTCTAATAAAAAATGAAGACAGAGAAAACCAGTCCAATTAGGTATAAGTTCCTGTTAACAAACAAGCCTTCTTTATTTATTTTTAACTTTTCATCACAGAAATCTTCAAACATACACTAAAGAAAATAATATAATTAACTTCCATTACCCATCACTTCAATAATTACAACCTATAGACAATTTTGTTTCATCTATAATCCTCCCTCACTCCCACCTCCACCCCAGTATTTTAGAGCAAATAGGCTTCCTTAAAAAGTAGGACTTTTAAACTTAGTGATTATACACTTCACATATCTGTTTCTCTTTCATCACCTCACCAAGATACTAGATATAGTGTGGAACCACTTTATGCAAATTGGAAGTAGCACAACAAAAATATTAACATAGTCTCATTTTAGATGTTGATTTAAAAAATTTTTTTAAATACCAAGAATTGTGTAATTATTTAAAATTGTGTGATTTCAGATTTGGTACACAAGTAAATAGTTTTCATGTTTTTGTCACCACAACTGCTCAACAGAAATGCCTGCCTATCCTTCATGAATACCACATTTGTATGGTTTGGAATGGAATAATTTTGATAACTATTTTTCAGATTAACGCTTGCCATTATTTTAACGTAAAATTGTTTTTGTTTTTGTTTTTTTTTGCGGTACGCGGGCCTCTCACTGTTGTGGCCTCTCCCGTTGTGTAGCAACAGGCTCCGGACGCGCAGGTTCAGCGGCCATGGCTCACGGGCCCAGCCGCTCCGCGGCATGTGGGATCCTCCCGGACCGGGGCACGAACCCGTGTCCCCTGCAACGGCAGGCGGACTCTCAACCACTGCGCCACCAGGGAAACCCCGTAAAATTGTTTTTAATAGCCCAAACAAGGCCATCAAGTGCTGATATTGGTGCTTGAAAACTCACTCGCATATTAGTAACTTTGGAATAGAAGTTAAATGTGATAAAGCGCTCTGAGGAAGGCAAAGCTCCTCCATACCCAGTATTGTTTGTTTAGAATAGGGCTTACTGCAAAATATTGGAAATGATGCTGAGACACTTAAATGCAGCAGATACATCTTCAACCTTTAAAAACCCTCTAGTATCTGGGCAAAAATAATGGAAAAAAAATACTGGTGACTCAGCTGCAAAATCAATATCACTGTAATAGATTCATAGGCTCTGAAAAAGAATTCCAGCCCTCACCACCTCCACCACCACCATTTATTTTACATTCATTCCTATTGGGATATTATATCAGATCTTCAAGAATATATCACCCGCAAAAAATGCAACAGTCCAGCTCTCAAAATTAATGCAGATACCTGAACGTACATCATTGGACAACACTATTTTTATGACGTCTTCAAGATAATCAAAAGGAGAAGACAAAAATTGTTTTTAATTTTATTTTTAATTAAAATAGCTTTTACTCACTTCATTTGCCAGCCTTCCTTGCAGTTAAATGTAACCCTTTAAGTTCTGGCCAGTGGGATGTACATGAAAGTCTTATGTGGCAGTTTACAAGACCCTTTCTACAAAAGGTAGTTGGTGTCTTTTAAACAAACGGTGCTGGGAAAACTAGATATCCATATGCAAAAGAATGAAATTGGACCCTTATCTAACACATTTACAAAAATTAATCCAATATGGGTCAAAGACCTAAACATAAAAGCAAAAGTTATAAAGCTCTTAAAAGAAAACATGGGAGGAAATCTTCATGACATTGGATTTGGTAATGATTTCTTGCACTAAAGCACAAGCAACAGAAGAAAAAACAAATAAATTGGATTACATCAAAATGTAATACTTTTATGCATCATACGATACTATCAACAGAGTGAAAAGGCAATCCATGGAATGGGAGAAAATATTTGTAAATCATATATCTGATGAGGGGTTAATGCCCAGAATATATCAAGAACTCTTACAACTAGTAAACAACAAGAAAACAATCCAATTGAAAAATGGACAAAGGAGTTAAATAGACATCTTTCTAAGGAAGATATACAAATGGCCAATAAGTACATGAAAAGATGCTTGACTTCACTTATCTTTAGGGAAATGAGAAATAAAAACCACATGAGATACCGCCTCATGAGCATTAGGATGGCTATTATCAAAACACCAGAAAATAACAAATGTTGGTGAGGATGTGGAGAAATTAGAACCCTTGTGCGCTGCTGGGGGAAATGTAAAGTGGTAAGATTGCTATGGAAAACAGAATGACCATTCCTCAAAAAGTTAAAAATAGACTTACCATATGGTCTACCAATTCCATTTGTGGGTACATATCCAAAAGAATTAAAAGCAAGGACCCAAACAGATATTTGGACCCCCATGTTTCTTAGCAGCATTATTGACGATAGCCAAAAGGTGGGAGCAACTCAAGTTGGATAAATGAATAAACAAAATATAGTTTACTCAACCTTAAAAGGAAGGAAAGGAAGGAAATTCTGACATATGCTACAGCACGGATGAACCTAGAAAACACTATGTTAAGTGAAAAATGCCAGTCACAAAAAGACAAATACTGTGTGATTCCACTCATATGTGGTACATAGCACAGTCAAATTCATAGAGACAGAAAGTAGAATGGTGGTTGCCAGGAGCTGGGGAGAAGGGAGACTGAGGAGTTTTATTTTGTTTTCTTTTGTTTTGTTTTCTATTTTTGGCTGTGTTGGGCCTTCGTTGCTGCACACGGGCTCTCTCTAGTTGCGGTGAGCGGGTGCTACTCTTCCTTGAGGTGCGCGGGCTTCTCATTGCAGTGGCCTCTCTTGTTGGGAGCACGGGTTCTAGGCGTGCGGGCTTCGGTAGTTGTAGTCGCTGGGCTCAGGACCAGGGATCGAACCCATATCCCCTGCACTGGCAGCAGGATTCCCAACCACTGTGCCACCAGGGAAGTCCCGAGACTGAGGAGTTATTGTTTAACGGGTACAGAGTTTCTGTTTAGGAAGATTGAACAGTAATCTGGATATGGATGGTGAAGATTGCACAACCATGTGAATGTACTTAATGTCACTAAACTAACCATACACTTAAAAATGATTAAAATGGTAAATTTTGTGTTCTGTGAATTTTACTACACACATTAATAAATGTAGTTGGTGTCTCCTTGGCCCTCTCTTCTTTGTTCATTTCTCTTCCTGCTGTTGGAATGGCAGATGTAATGGCTGAAGGTGGAACAGTCTTCTTGGACCTCACAAGTTGTGCTTTGCACAACTCTAAGGGTACCATTTACACAGAATATATACACTTTTACATAAAAAAGAATATTTTATCTTGTTTAACTACTGTTCTTTTGATTTCTATTACTTGTAAACAAACCTAATCCTAATTAATACAATAGATTCTAGCTATATATATCTTATAAGACAAGTATTCATAAGCAATAACCTTCAGAGTCCAAAGGTATATGGACTGTTATAATAAAGTGAACAAATTCCAAATGTATGCCTAATCCTGAACATCAGACAATCTGACAGGATGAAAAAACAATACAATAGTACAAAAATCCAATTTTTCAATTTATTTGGGTAATTACCTTATAAATAGTGACAAACATGGTAAAACTATGAAATGGTTCATAATGGATAACTAATGCAATTGTTTTGCAAATATTATGCAATTCGTAAAAAGAACAAAGCAGGGCTTCCCTGGTGGCGCAGTGGTTGAGAGTCCGCCTGCCGATGCAGGGGACACGGGTTCGTGCCCCGGTCCGGGAAGATCCCACATGCCGCGGAGCGGCTGGGCCCGTGAGCCATGGCCGCTGAGCCTGCACGTCCGGAGCCTGTTCTCCGCAACGGGAAAGGCCACAACAGTGAGAGGCCCACATACCGAAAAAAAGAAAAAGAAAAGAAAAAAAAAGAACATAGCAGATGTATATAGAAGCAAATGTCAGAGTTGCTTATATTGCTCTGCATTTGTGTAGGAAAAAAAGCTGACATACGTGGTTACATATGTGGGAAAGAGACATAAAAATAGCTAACATTTGCAAAACACACACTATGTGCTAGCCTCTGTCCTAAAAGCTTTGCCTAGATTATATCCATAAATTCTCTAAACATGCCTGTGAGGTATGGAAATTTATTGTCCCTGTTTTACAGCTGAGGAAACTGAGGCACAGACAGGTAACATACCTTGTCCAAGGTCACACAAATAGTAAATGTTGGAGCCAGAATATTAAGCCTATCTGCCTCTGATGGTTGACAGTAATGGCGAATTGTAGTGAAGGTAATGATTATACTCTTCAAGCCAGTGTGATTTTTTTTATTATGACCATGTATTACATTTATAATAAGTACTTGGGGATGGGAGGAAAAATGTTAAAGAAATATAAGGTAATAAAACCATGGCTATACCCTAGAGAATCAAATAGGGTTGAATTCAGAGAACATATTTAAGATGTCTACGGAGAAAAAAAAAAAGAAATCAATAGAAACTTTTAAAGTGCATTATATGTCAAAAGTCAGGATGATAGCTCTTAATACATTTAGTCCAAGCAGATAGTATTGTAAAATGCAACATTTGTCAAATAATACTTGGATATTGAACACTGCCAGCCACCATAAAAAATAAATACAATATTTAATAACTTGCCTAGAAGACACAAAAGAAAAAAAAAGGGAAAATTACATCAATGACATGGAATTAAAATATCAGACTAAATAAAGTTAAATCTATGCAGAAAGCACCACATGGTGTTGTAAGGGCTATATCTACCCAACTCTAGGGGATTGTAGCAGACTCCATAGCGCTTAGGCCTTTTGTTGTGCTCTGGCCAGCTACCACTCTCAGTGTCTGAAACCGCCCTTGGGGACTCCTTTCCTCCATTCCCCACCCCATCCCAGAACGACAGAAAGCACCAGCCCTTGCTTCCAGCAGGCCAAGGTACCAAGGAATCCACACTCCCCCACCCACCCTAACAGCTGTCATCCAATAACTCGTCTCAGCAGTTGGTATATAAATACTACAGCTTCCTCACCCCAAAGTTGGGACAATTCTGAGGCATGCATGTTGAACCATTTCCCAGAGTTTTCCCATGGAATTAAACTTCAGCCACCCACTGGAGTAGCTGACTTCATAGTGCACCCTTTATTAGCTATCTTCCTTTTTCCTGGTGTCACTTCCCCACCTTCCTGCCCTATTGTTTTCTCCACTTTCTAAATAAACTCTCACTCTTAAATCCTTGTCTGAGGGTCTACTTTCAGGGGAACCCAAATTATGACAGAGGGCTTCATTGATATTGCGGTCTATATGAATAACAGCCCCTGGAGTTGTGCATTGGTCAACCTGTGAAACCGTCCAAAGCAGCTCTGTAAATATGTTAACATCTTCATTTCCACAACAACCAGAGCAAGAAAGAAGATGAAAAGATGCCATGCTTTAGTCATGAATATGATAAATGCAGTTCACTGTTTTAAACTGAAGGCTTTAAAAGAATAAGGAATTATAGTAAATAAGGAAAAAGAATCCACTGGAAACTCAGGAGGAAGATAGTGTGATAGGTCACATTCAATAGAGTAAATCTTACACCACCCGTTTTAACATTTTTATCAAGTGCAATATTTATTGAGCACCTATGTATAACTATGCACCTGACATTGTAATTTGAATATTTAGTTGCCCACATTTATGAGTTCACCTATGGAATTAGGACAAAAAGAAACAAATAAACGAAAAGCACTTAAACAGCTAAATCCTATCTGAGTCTTAACTTTGCTAAACCATTTTGTTCATCTGAGGGAAAGGTGAGTGATGGAGCGTTACAGTGGCCTGCTCTATATATGCCACTACACAAAATACAGAAATCTTTGAGGTTTGGATGTCTTGTAAAATCATAATAAGGATTCTGATGTTTTAAGTTGAATGTTTTGAAAGAATTTTTCCAAATATAGTAAATAAAGTCACTCAATAAGCAAGTAAAAAGAAACATACTGGAGATATGTAAAGCAAGTGAAAAGAAACAGGCCTCTATCACAGACATGCAGATTTAGGTATTTAACAAATAGTAAGCACCTATTCCACATGCAGTATTGTGCGGGGGGGGGGGGGGGGGGGGGGGGGGGGAGCGGGGGGGCGGGGGGGGGTGTCTGTGGAGAACATAAAGAACAATACCATATATTCCTTATCTTAAAAATACTTAGAATTCATGTTATTTTTGTTAGGAATAATACCATTATAGAACCTCTTTCTTAGAAATTATGCAAGCCAGATCAACATGCCAAATTCTTACTTTTAAGAGAAATCAGTTGCTAACAGACACTCTATGTGCCCATAAAATTTAATGTGCAAGTCAAATCAAATACTGTATTTTTGTGTATTTTTAGGTCTCAGTAGATTTAAAAAAAGGAAATGTATTTTCATCAGACACCCTTTGCATATTAATGTGCGACTCCCCTTCAAATCTCATAGATCTAATGTGATGACCTGTTTCATACTTGACATCATCAGGGATGAGGATGCAAGTAGAAGGAGCAGATTTCGTGTTATTCGTTTGTGATATTGTTAGAACTCAACTCTTTTTGAGTATCTTTTTGGGGCACTTTATTTTGTTGTATTTTATACAAAATGCTACTTTTAAACTATTCAAGGAGGCAAGACATATAATACAAGCTCTAAAAATTAATATTTATTGAGCATTTCCTTAGTTCCATATGTAAAGCTCTATGTATCAAAATTTTGTTTAAACTAAAATGAGACACTGTATTGTGGGTTTATAATGTATGTAGACCTAAATAATATATGTATAAGTTTAGTATGCATATAAGAAAACATATTCAGCAATTATATAAAGGCCTGGAGGGGAGAAATGGAAAGTATACTATTGTGAGCTTTTCAATTTATTATTTCCCAAAGGAATAATAAGAAATAATCCCACTGATATTATGCTGACCCTAGAAAATCCTAATTTTAGAAAACCTCTACTTGGCATTGGCTTTTAAAGTCAAGAAGAAAGCCATTTATGATAATCTTGCAATATACCTGAAATGTATCCTATTAAGATGAAAAATAAGGATTAAAATGGTATTGTAGAACACGTCAACCTCAAACACTGGCTCACATTTTATTGAGAGCTACACATACTAAGGAATTAATCTTATACATTGAGCACACACCAAAAAAAGGATTTAGGAAAGTAAGATATAAACCTGCTTGCCCCCCAAAGTTCTTACTAGTCAATTGAAAGTATGACACTGCCTTTGTTAACATAGAAGAGGAGGAAGATAGCTCCTTGCCACAGTCACGTCCTTAAATAAAAGGACCTGAACTGATCAACAGTGTTGGCTCTGGGTCCAGGCTGCTGGGGTGGAAATCCCAGTTTCAAGTGATGGGAGTAAAATACTTAACCATTTCTCAGGCCAAATTCCTCATCTGTATAGTGGGGATAATTACCATATCTCCTTCATAAGGTTGTCGTGAGGGTTACATGACAAGATTAATGTAAAGTACGCAACACAGTGCCTGCCACATGGTAAGTGTGCAATAAATATTAGCTTTGGTTACTATGTTTATTGTACAGATGGGCAGATTGGATGGAGCAACAAAAAACTCTGATGTAGAAAAACAGTTTGGTATAGACATACCAATGTTCTTACAGGGTCAATGGTGACAGAGCTTTCAGTCACAATTTTCATTATTTTATGTCTTGCTAATCCCTTCAACCAAAACTTGAAGAGGAAGAGAGAAAAGTAAGGCATAGCAAAGTTAATATCAATAATAAAACCAGTACTGTGCACTCTTCACCCTCTCCTTACAACTACACTACATAGGGAAACGCAAAGAACTTTATTCCTTTTTTTAGGCAACCCGTCTGTCATTGAATTGTTACATTTGCCCCATTTAACAAATCTTTATTGAGAACTTACTTTGTGCAAAGCAAAATTCTAGGTTCTGGGGAAAATCTGGGCAAAAATCTAGGAAAATTTGCCTTTACTAGAATAGGAACATATTCTATAAAGTTAAAACACTTAGAACTTACATTAGTTATACTACACAAGGTTTGGTGGGCTTAGGATCTAATCTGCAGCCAATGTAATTCAAAGTCTCAAAAATGCAAATTTAGTATACTTTACTGATCAGTATAATACATGTATCAGTCCAATAATGTATCAGCACATTATCTGGTTCTAAAATAGAATTTAAAAATTTAAGCTAGCAACCAAATAAAAATTTGTCAGATACAGCCAGTTAAACTGGGAGAAAAGGCTTAAGATGAATGTTTTAGAGATAAGACATAAACCTAAAATATATATACCCAACATTTAAAGTGTTACTAAAAGATACCAAAGGAGTGTTGATAACAATTAGGATATTGGGAGTTGAAAGGAAGCGTTTTTGACCTGAATAGTATTCTGATACTCTATTTTAGTAATCCATAAACTTTGAGGTAGAGGAAGTGGGGGCAGGCCCTCATGTGAATCAAATCAAAACTATGGATTCGGGCTTCCCTGGTGGCGCAGTGGTTGAGAGTCCGCCTGCCGATGCAGGAGACACGGGTTCATGCCCCAGTCCGGGAAGATCCCACATGCCGCGGAGCGGCTAGGCCCGTGAGCCATGGCCGCTGAGCCTGCGCGTCCAGAGCCTGTGCTCCACAACGGGAGAGGCCACAACAGTGAGAGGCCCGCGTACCGCAAAAAACAAACAAACAAAAAACTATGATTTCTCTTTCCAGAAAAATGTACATGAAGCATGTACCAAAATGTTCACATACAATTAATTTTATTACATTGAACATTGATTTCCCTTACACAACAAACATTTAAAAAATCTTTACTAAGATTTATGTCTTCTTTGTTTTTCACACAAAAATTAACAGCTTCGTTCTGAAAAAAAAAAAAGTAAGTGAACTGTTTGGAGAAAACAAAAAGTTAGCTTTGATTCTGCTCAAAAGAAAATTTCATTGAGCGGATTGTGTTTGTTTTGACCACAAAGTTGACAGTGAGGGGTGGTCTTCGCCAGAGCAACATACATGTTATCTGGAACACCTGGAAAAAATTTTAAGATTATCAGGGGAAGTGATCATCAAAGAGTTTTATAGTGTTTCTTGTTTTTTGTGGATTATTGCCTACAGAAAAATTGATAAAGCTTTATTATTTTTATTTTATTTTTTATTACCTTAATTAATTTTATCAAAAAAATTGAGAGACACATGATCATATCAATAAATGTAGAAAATTATTCTGATTAAAATTCAATACTCATTTACTAAAAATTAAGTAAAATAATAAAAGTAATTTCTAAATATGATCAAGATTTTCTAAAGTAACAAAATCAAACTACAGCCTAAAATTTGAAAATTGCTTTGATATTATCTGAAAAATTTTTAAAAATATATATATTTTTTAACATCTTCATTGGAGTATAATTGTCTTACAATGGTGTGTTAGTTTCTGCTTTATAACAAAGTGAATCAGCTATACATATACATATATCCCCATATCTCTTCCCTCTTGTGTCTCCCTCCCTCCCACCCTCCCTATCCCACCCCTCTAGGTGGTCACAAAGCAGGAGCTGATCTCCCTGTGCTATGCGGCTGCTTCCCACTGGCTACCTATTTTACGTTTGGTAGTGTATATATGTACATGCCACTCTCTCGCTTTGCCCCAGCTTACCCTTCCCCCCTCCCCGTATCCTCAAGTCCATTCTCTACGTCTGTGTCCTTATTCCTGTCCTGCCCCTAGGTTCTTCAGAACCATTTTTAGATTCCATATATATGTGTTAGTGTATGGTATTTGTTTTTCTCTTTCTGACTTACTTCACTCTGTATGACAGACTCTAGGTCCATCCACCTCACTACAGATAACTAAATTTCATTTCTTTTTATGGCTGAGTAGATAAAGCTTTATTAAATCTGTCTACCTATCCACCCCCACTTCATTTGTAAAAGCACTTTCTCCATCACTGGACAGTTCACATGGTTATTTCTCTCAGATATCCTCTCTCACAATCTTAAGCTACATTAAAAAATTTACTTCAGTAATTTACCAAAGGATACACGAATGGACTTTTTCCTCTCAGTACTGTTCTGAGAATGGGCTTTCCCCCCACCCCCATAATAACCAAAGCAAAATATTTGTCTGTCTGAAATTCAATGAAGCTCTTCAAGACTGCTCTTGGGGAAAGTCCACCAATTTCTGTGTAGTTGAGAAGAGTGTCAAATACTAACATTTCTTGACAAAGTTCTTTTAAAGGACTCACTGGCCTTCCTGGCAATAGGCAAAACTACTGATCGCTGAGGCTTTGATGGCAAGGCACCAGGAATAAGATTCATTGATGCATGGAGCTTCTTTCTTCACCAAATATCACATATATTCTGGAGTAAAGCATCCTTGCCTTTGTGCCTGAATGGGTTACTGGTGTCCCAACACGTTTCCCTTCTATCCTTGGAGCAACTGGACAGGGACAGTCTCCTCTGTGAGCAACCATTTGTCCCATTTTACCATACAAAAAAGATACTATTTTCTGTTTGTGCCAAGGACATAATGGAAAAGGTTGGGAAGCACAGTTGAAGTTTTGCTTGACAAAAAGGTTTTCACCATTTCAAAGATATCGATTGCTTTTAAAGTTTCCAAAAGGGGTTCTTCTTTTGTTTTGTTTTGGGTTTTTTTTTTAATAAATTTATTTATTTATTTTTGGCTGCGTTGGGTCTTCATTGCTGACCGCAGGCTTTCTCTAGTTGAGACGAGAGGGGGTTACTCTTCGTTGCAGTGCGCGGGCTCCTCGTTGTTGTGGCTTCTCTTGTTGCGGAGCACAAGTTCTAGGCGCGCGGGATTCAGTAGTTGTGGCTCACGGGCTCTAGAGCGCAGCCTCAGTAGTTGTGGCACACGGACTTAGTGTCTCCGCGGCAGGTGGGATCTTCCCCAACCGGGGATCGAACCTGTGCCCCCTGCATTGGCAGGAGGTTTCTTAACCACTGCGCCACTAGGGAAGTCCAAAAGGGGTTCTTAAAATAGATGCGTTTTTGTTTTTTGGATGACATGGTATGCATATAATAGATGGAAACCAGGAGTCGGCTGCCCTCAGACCTGTCAGTACTAGTTTCATTCAGTGGTATGCTAAAGGAAACTGCAGTAGCTGAAAATTCCTCCATGACCTGCTTCACAATAGCAGAAAAAATGCCAGCAACTTTGGAATGGATAACATCATTCAGCAGAGATATTACTTCTATTTTCTTCCTCTGCCTCAAATCACGAACTACGTTTATCATTTCCAGGGCACATGACTTCAAATTTTCTGCAGTCGTGTGGCTTCTTTTACTTCAAACCCTGTTGATCCTTCAGGAAAAGTCTCTTTTGTTCAGGGTAGAAGCCAAATTTGATAAAGTATAAGTCTTTTCTCACTCCCTTTAGTTTCTCTCTTTAAAAAACAGGCATAATTCTTTGTTCTGTTTTGTGCGGGCTTGATAAGAGCACTTTCAAACACTAATATGTTAACTTGGTGCTTAGCTAATTAGGAAATTGTAGACATCATCATTTTGATTTAAGAGGGGAAAGCAGAGGCATAAAATGGTAATGGCTGTCCAAAGTCATGGTTAATGAAAAATATTTATCAAGCACGTCTGTTCTTAGTATTGTGTTTGATATTATACTATATGTATCAGAAAACATACTGATGTTTTCTGCCTTCTTAGCCAGGCCTTGATTTAGAGACTAGCTTGTCTATTTTTCAAATTAAGAATATCTTTATGAAATGAGATGATATTTTATTTCTAGTTACTATCAATTTGGTTTTTAAAAAATTCCCAACTATATTGAGATATAAGTGACAAATGATTATATATGGTTAAGACGTACAACTCGATGCTTTGATATACATTGTGAAGTAATCATCACAATTAAGCTAATTAATATATTAACCAAGTATATTAACTTTACTTCACATTGTAACCATTTTCTTTTTTTAAAAAAAATTTTGTGGTAAAGGGCTTCCCTGGTGGCGCAGTGGTTGAGTCCGCCTGCCGATGCAGGGGATGCGGGTTCGAGACCCGGTCCGGGAAGATCTCACATGCTGCGGAGCGGCTGGACCCGTGAGCCATGGCCGCTGAGCCTGCGCGTCCGGAGCCTGTGCTCCGCAATGGGAGAGGCCACAACAGTGAGAGGCCCACGTACCGCAAAAAAAAAAAAAAAAAAAAAATTGTGGTAAGAACACTTAAGAGCTATTTATTTAGCAAATTTCAAGTATACAATATAGTTAACTATAGTCACATTGCTGTTCATTATAACTCCAGAATTTATTCATCTTGCATAACTAGCATTTTGAAACCCTTGATCAACATCTCCCCATTTTCCCCTCCCAGGTAATGGTCCCAGGTAACGGTCATTCTACTCTCTGCTTCTACGAGTTTGACTGTTTTAGATTCTGCGTATAAGGGAGATCATGCAGTGTTTGTATTTCTGTGTCTGGGTTACTTCAGTTAGCTTAAGGTCCTCTAGGTTCATCCATGTTGTAACAAGTGGCAGGATTTCCTTTCTTTTTTAAAATCTTTTTTTTTTTTTTTTTTTTTTTTGCGGTACGCGGGCCTCTCACTGTTGTGGCCTCTCCCATTGCGGAGCACAGGCTCCGGATGCGCAGGCTCAGTGGCCATGGCTCACGGGCCCAGCCGCTCCGCGGCATGAGGGATCTTCCCGGACCGGGGCACGAACCCGTGTCTCCCGCATCGGCAGGTGGACTCTCAACCACTGCGCCACCAGGGAAGCCCTCCTTTCTTTTTAAGCTGAATAATATTCCATTGTGTGGTATGTGTGTGTGTGTGTGTGTGTGTATGTATATACACACACACATATATATGTCATATTTTCCCTTTTTCTCCAGTTTTATTGAGATATAATTGACATACAGCACTGTACAAGTTTAAGGTATAGAGCATAATGACTTGACATATATATAGTGTGAAAGGATTACTGCAATGAGTTTAGTCAACATCCATCACCTCATTTAGTTACAACCCCCCCCCCAAAAAAGTATTTTTTTCCTTGCGATGAGAACTTTTAGGGTCTACTCTCTTAGCAATTTTCAAGTATCGTATACATTACAGTGTTAACTACAGTTATCATATTATACGTTATCCTATACACCAGTGTTAACTACAGTTATCTTGTAACTGGAAGTTTGTACCTTTTGACCACCTTCATCCAATTCCCCCATCCCCTACCCCCCTCAATACTGTTCATTGTAAACGCAGTATATGATATCCCAGATCTTAAATTCAGAAGGATCAAAGGAGTTGACTTTTGCTAGTACCTTGTCAAGGAGCCCAAATAATAGCGGCAGCATGGGTCAGGTCTGGAATTTGAAAGAGTATCCATTTCATTTTTTGAACATTGCTGCTCTATACCCATGTTTTATTTTCTCTATCTACTTTGTTAAATACCTGAGCCTCTTACTGTTGCTACTAGAGCATTGAAAGCTTAACCTAGAATCTTCATTGATAACGCTAGGACAAAACTCTGTCCCATGATATAATATCAGATGCAGTGTGTATGCACCCTGTCACCGTAAAACATCTCCAGGCATCACATCCAAGTGAAAGAGTAATTGTATATGAGATACAAATTTATCTTTGTGTATATCCCCCCTCTCGCTAAGATGTGCACAAAACTTCAATGATAAAAACCGGAAGCACATTTTTGGATTCTTCCTTACATTTTACAATCTTTTGAGAAAAGGTATCCAGCAGAAAACCCTAGAAAGTGCCCAATTAAAATTCCAGCTGAGTGAGCAAAATAGTTTTTGCTACTACAAAGAATTATCTAAACACATTAATAGATGAACAAACAGCTAAATGTTTTACTAATACCAAAATCATTGAATATCTCAAATGGAATATCTATCACCGTTTTAAGATGAAATCTTGAACACAACTATTCTGTAAATCTACTAGGACAAATTTGGAATAATTTTCCTGAGTTATTGTGGTGTGTATTACTCCTGACTGCTTATGGATCTGAACTATAAATTTTACTTAGTGTTCTACAAAATTAACATTCTACATTTTTATTGATCTAATATACACGCAGAGATGTTTAAAAGAAAATATGATAGGCTCCAAAAAGAGACATGTGACAGAAAAAATTATTGTAGGGAACCTTTATCCTGCACAGCAAAGTTTCCTCTTCTTTTCCATTTTACCATGGATTTTAGAAGCTAGAATAGTTCCTAACTTCTAGCTGGTATCATTACAACGTAAGTGTTACTTCTTTAAAACAAGGATTCTCAATGTTAGGCCTTCAGCTATTTAAAAAGGACAGTTTAATTTTTAGTATTTTAATTATTTTCTTGGCCATATATAAAAGGACACATGCAGGGATATACCTGCTTTTATTTTTTGTATATTTTATGCTCAGAACTTTTAAATTATAGTGTCAAACTTACAAGACCTATAGAAAGAAACAGCAAAGTAATTTGTGTCCTCTATGCTTCATTGGTTCATTTTGCTATTTTTACATTCAATGTTTAAATTTGTGTACATACATACCAATTTCTCTAGATATCATTTCTACTTGCATCTCAGACTTTTCTTCCAGAAATGCATCCTTTCAGAATTCTTAGTAGGGTTTGTTGATTATAAGCTCTGTTTTTCTTTATCTGAAAATACATTTATTCCACTTTCATTTTTGAAAGTTTTGCTGGATACACAGTTCTATGCTGAAAGGTATCTTCTGTTAGTACTTTGAATATATTATTTTACTGTCCTCTGGTTTCTATTGTTGCTGTCTAGAAGCCTGCTGTTAATCTATTTGTTGCCCTTTTGAAGGTGTGCTTCTTTTCTCTGGCTTGCTACCAATGTATCTATTTGTTTGGGTGGTAATGCAATTTCATTACAATGTCTAAGTGTGGATTTCTTATTAAATTTATCCCATTTGGAACTCACTGGGCTTCCCGAATCTGAGAGAGAATGTTTTCCTCAATTCTGGAAAATTTAATACTTCTTCTCTCCATTTTCTCTATTCTCTTTCTCATTCTATCCTCATATTTCTTTACTTTTCTTTCATATTTTCCATCTGTTTAAAATTCTGATTCATTCTGGGTAATATCTTTAGGCTTATCTTCCAATTCATTAATTTTCTCCTTTACTATGCCTAATCCACTGTTTATCCTCTCTATTGCTTTTTTTTTTTTTAAGCTTTTTATTTTACATTGGAGTATAGCTGATTAACAGTATTGTGTTAGCTTCAGGTGTACAGCAAAGTGATTCAGTTATACATATACATGTATATATCTATTCTTTTTCAAGTTCTTTTCTCATTTAAGTTGTTAGATAATACTGAGTAGAGTTCCCTCTGCTATACAGTAGGTCCTTCTTGGTTATCCATTTTAAATATAGCAGTGTGTACCAAATGTAAAATAGATAGCTAGTGGGAAGCAGCCACATAGCACAGGGAGATCAGCTTGGTGATTTGTGTCCACCTAGAGGGGTGGGATAGCGAGGGTGGGAGGGAGACACAAGAGGAAGGAGATATGGGGATATATGTATATGTATAGCTGATTCACTTAGTTATACAGTAGAAACTAACACACCATTGTAAAGCAATTATACTCCAATAAAGATGTTAAAAATATATATATAGCAGTGTGTACATGTCAATCCCAAACTCCCCTCTCTATTGCTTTTTAAATTGCAATGATTATATTTTTATTCCTAGAAGTTTTATTTGGTTCCTTTTAAAATCTGCCTGTTCGTATATTGATAGTTCCTTTTTTTCTTACTCATGTTTTCAGTTCCACCTTTTACTTAAACATTTCTTATTTACTTTATATTCTGCACTTCATAACTAATATCTGAAGTCCTTACAAGCCTACATCTGTTGTTTGCTGTTTCTTATCCTTGTGCATGTTTAATTTTTTCATGGGTGAACTCATATTTGGCTGAATTTATTTTTAAGAAATCCTGAGAGGTTTAGATTAAAAGATACTTTCCTGCAGAAAAGATTTCTGTTTATTTTTCCTGGGTGTCAGGAGATGCTACTAATCTGTAGGCATTTTAATTTCCTGGCCCCAGCCATGAGGAATGTATAAATTTCAACTCCATACCCATCTGATAGTAAGTTATACATTCCATTATTTTTACTGTTTTACTCTTAAAGCTATGGCAATGATAAACAGGCTTTCTTATTTGCTTATGTTACTGCAGGGGATTTTCTCCAGTTCACCCATTCACTGAGGCTGTAGCGTTATTCAGTGTTGGGAGGTGTGGCAGGTGTCACACATTTAGCTCCCCCCCAAATTTGTATGGACCTTGGGACCTACTTTCTTGGACTCCTGAATGCTGAATAATACCCAAGACTCTAGGCTCCTGATCTTAGCATAAGCCCCCAAAGTAGCCACAATTTCTCATTTAATTACCTCTCTGTTTTCAGGTTGCTGTTTTATTTTATTTATTTTTGTTGGGGGGTGGGTAGAAATCTGGAGGATTTTCCTTACTTTCTTGCAAGCTCCACAATGCATTTAAAAGTATATTTGTGTATTGTACTTTATCCAGCGTCTAGGTGTTCAGCTAGACACTGGATAAAGTATCTACCTTACTATGCTGCCAGCAGATAAGTCATAAATAGTTTAACTTTCAACACTTTTTTTTTTTTTTTTTTTTTGTAGCACCATGAGACATGCACATCTTAGTTCCTTGACCAGGAATTGAACATGGGCCCCCTGCCCTGGGAGTACAGAGTCTTAACCACTGGAGTGCCAGAGAAGTCCTTCAAACGCTTTTTTGTTAAAAAAGAAAAAAAGTCAAGAGTTCTTACCCAGTGCAAAAACCTTAGTGTTAGTGATTTGTAAATTGTAAAGGTAACAAAAATAATGGTAGGTGAAATTTACTGTGTATCTAACTATTTGCCAGGCACTGTATATATGTTGCCTCATTTACTCTAGGAATTAGGTTATAGTATCTCTAAGCTACAGAGACCTAGGATTTAGAGAAGGTGAATAACAGGATTTGTCTGATGATAAATTTTTGTGTTATTTTTTTTCACTAAGCTGATTGCCTCTCTATTCACGCTCTGCAATCATAGAAGATGAAACTATTTGAAAAATGTTATCAGCCATATTTTGTTTTAAGGTGGCAGCCTGATCAGAGATCATCTCTTAATAGTGTATCAAATCTGATTAAAAGCTGGCAATCTCTTCAAAATATCATGCATCGAAGAAGTAGACAAAAAATGGGAAACATTAAACACTCAAGGTAAAAAGAAAAAGAGCTGTTTTACAGTCATTCAAGAATATCAGATAAGTTCTAGAAGCAATGTGTTTGTTTCGTCCTTCTTTGTTCACATCGATGTCTCAAAAAGAATTCAAGATAAGTGACAAACATGCATAAAATTCAAGATATAAATTAGAAATAGGTGAGAAAAAAAGGAACAAGAAGAAACAAAAAGGAAAAACAAAGGAATGAGATTAAAGTAAAAATATATATTATTGAGCTTGTTATGAGGCAGATGGCAAATTTGACCCTAAGCTTTCTAAGGTCAACTGTAAAAGGGTTACTTGAGTAGTTATGAGTCACCATGTGTAAATAATAAAAACAACCCACTTGCTCAGAAGCAGCACAGATATGACTGATCACCATGAACAGGATCAAAAGTTTCTCACAAAACCTCATAAAAAGGGCACTGTATAATGAAAAGAACAACATCGAGATCATGTAACTGTGGCAACTTTTGAGAGTGAAAGCGGAACTAGTAAACATTATAGTAGGACAACATGTGTAAACTGGAACTGTGTCCTCAAAATCAAAATGTACACTCATCCCACTTACAGCAATCACAACTATGTGTTTTATGAATATATTTTATTATTGTATCCTCAATACAAGCCAATGATTGCACACTAAATAGCAATTCAGTAAAAGCAGCTCTATCTGAGGTTAATGTAATACAATGATCTAGTTAACACATAGATTTTAGAGTAACAAACTCAAATGGGTTCAGCAGTAAGGGAATTAACACCTGGTCAAGTGGCCAGGTGTAGGATAATAGGGAATGGTTAGAGAATAAAACATTCTAAAACAATATTTTGGAAAACAAAATCCATCTATGGTTTCATCTAGTTTCCAGCTAAGTGACTGACAGGTGGGAATAATGACCTATGCATATAGTATGCTTATTTGATGTCTATGCCCTCTGCATTCAACATTACATAGATATTTTTAAGCATTCACCAGACCAACTAATTTTTCAACTAATTTTTTCTTGTGTCTGTCACTATGTTGAAAATATTTAGAAGGGTTTTCATTTAAACTTGAACAATTTAGAATTAATTCTTGACTTTTATCTAGGCAGACCCCATCAAGTGCAGAGCATTGTGGGTGCCTCCACTACCACAGGGAGACACTGACAAAGCACAGGGACCCAAATGGCAATGCTGCCATTTCCCACACTTTCTAGGTTTCTCCTCTTTTCAAGGAACATTTTCAAGTTCCTGCACCTGGGTCCTGCTGTCACTCCCCTTATCAACTTTCTTTTTTTTTTTTCGCTGTACGCGGGCCTCTCACTGTTGTGGGCTCTCCCGTTGCGGAGTACAGGCTCAGTACGCGCAGGCTCAGCGGCCATGGCTCACGGGCCCAGCCGCTCTGCGGCATGTGGGATCTTCCTGGACCGGGGCACGAACCCGTGTCCCCTGCATCGGCAGGCGGCCTCTCAACCACTGCGCCACCAGGGAAGCCCTTTTTTTTTGTCCCTTATCAACTTTCAAAAGATGACTTGGCCTCAGAGATATCATCAAACAATTCAGGTCTACTCTCTGTTTCAGATGTACCTGTGTCCACGGGTACACCTTGTGGGTGGAAGAGGTGTCCTTTCTCCTGTTTAAGATACTTTTCTCCACAGCATGTCACCTATTCTGTCTTCTCAGGAATCCTTTTTTTATTATTTATTTACACTCTATTCTATATCTTCAACTCTCCCTTTCTCCAGACTCTTTCCTGTGGACATAAAAAGGTCAGGTATTTGTGATCTTTAAGTAAACCAGACCCTGACCTTCATCCTCCATCTTCTACATTATCTCTCTTCCACTCTTTACAGCTTCTGAAAAGGGAGCCTCCAAACATCATCTTCCTCACTCACTTCCTATCCACTCCACAATCTCCGGCAATCTAGATTCTGGTCCCTTCATTACTTTGAAACAAATCTTGCCCAATGACTTCTTAGTTGCTTAATTAAAAGAACAATTTTCTCTTATCCTCTCAGCATTTGTGACTGTTGACTTTTTACAAACTTCTCTCCTCTCTTAGTTTCTGGGATAGTGCTATTTCTCAGTTGTCCCCTAATATGCCTAGAAATTCATTCTCAATCAACATTAAGAGCTGTTTGATCACCCCTTAATGTTAGCCATCCTCTATACAATCTATACATGGTGGCTTCAACTAACACCTGTCAACAAATCCCAAATCTGCAGGCCTAAACCAATCCTAGACTCCTGATTTGAAGAGTCAAGTGCCTAGCCTTCCTGAAACTCAATATGTCTACAGTTGAACTTACCTGCCCCCAACCATTCTCTCTATAAACCAATGTCGTCACCTTCCATGCAGTTACTCAAGGCAATCATTTAAGAATGATCTTTGACACCTTTTCTTCTTCTTCTCCTATAGCTGCATTTCGTTGGTCATTAATTTTCTCTCTTGAATTAGTCTTCTAGCCAGTCTAAACAACTGAAGTAACCTGAATACATCACGCTCTCTCCTCCTTCCCTATGCCCTTCCCATCCCCACTATTTAGTCCTGCAATATGGAGTTCAGATGTCTCCTCCTGCAGGATGTTTCCCTATCATCTATAGCCAAGGTTAGGTGTTCCTCTGGTGTATTCCCGTAGCACCCTATGTTTACTTCTGTTGGGACATTCATATCAACCCTGCAACTGTTAATTTACTTATTGGGATCCCCCTTTAAACACAGGAAAAACAATAGCTCACATTTGTTGAAAGCTATGTACCAGGCCCTGTATTAAGTGCATTACATGCATTATTCATTTAATCCTCACAGTGATCCTAAGAAGTAGGTATTAATACTACCCTCAATTCCCAGAGGAGGAAACTGAACTTAGGTTAAGCAACTTCCTCAATGTTGCAGAATTATGTCCTAAACTTGAGGGCAAGGATCATATCCTATTTGTCTATGAAGAGAACTTGGCACATTATGGAACATTGCCAAGTTCCCCAAGAAATGTTTATGGGTCAAATAAATACATGAAGAGCTCAGCGGACAAAACTGGGATCAACTAATAGCTATTCAAAAGAGGCAGATTTTAGTTTAGTCTAAAAAGGACTTTATCTTAGCTAGGATTCTCCAATGGAATTGATCACTCAAAAAAAACAGTTAACATGTGGCACTTATCACACTGAAGAGTATTTATACATTTGCATTTTCCCCCTTGTGAATAGGGGCTATATCTTACTTTGTTTTCATTCCTCAGAATCCAGCCAAGGGCTAGAGATACTCGGTATTAGTTGAATGAATTGAATTGAATTGAAAGGCCCTGTAAACTAAAAAGTGGATATTTGTCTTAATACCATTCATTGGAAGTTAGACTCCATTGGTTTTTATTTCTTCCCATTATTCTGCCTCTTCTTTCCAAAGAGCTTTGAGATTAAAGAAAGACTAGGGAAAGAGTTTAGAGAGGCCACTTATTTGTAAAGTTCTACCAGACTGTAAGCCCTGTGAGGGTATGGAATGTATCTTTTATCACATTATATCTATAGCCTAGCACATAATTGTTTATTTGTTGGATGAAATACAGACACAGAGACAGAGACACACACACACAGGCACACACAAACCAACAGTATGCCCATATTAGAAGGGTCCAATGGAACAATATGTCATGTAAGGAACTCCTGCGTTAGGTGGGAGATTGGACCAGATCAGTGTTGTTACACTGAAAAACTGGTGAAATTATATACTTTGGACCCCAAATGTGAGAGAAATGGAGAAGGGAAGAGAGGAGAAAAGCACTAAATCACAATTGTCATTCCTAACATTGAGGTAAGAATCAGAGTAGTTAAAAATTTTCCTCAAAGCTCCATAGACATAATAAACAGTGGGCTGCATGACCTCTGAGGTCCCTGCTAAATTTAATATGATTTGACTTTCATTTATTGATCCTAAATATCAAATTGAGAGCCTATATTTCAAGACACTGATGTTTAGATCTAGAATTCACTTATTAAACACTATTCTGGGCACTGAGGATAGAGCTGAGAAAAAAGAGAGACAGAAATTCTTAACCTCACAGCGTTTACATTCTAATGGAGAGTGAGTGTGGGAGACAAATAATATTTCAGATAGTGTCCAGAAAAGGTAGCAAGAGGCCAGGAAGTGGCAAAATTAACGGGACTGCATTACAATGCTTCTATCTTCAAGTGCTGGGCTGGGTCATAGGTACTACTCAAAGGGCCTGAGGGGAATTCTTGACAGTAATCCCTTAACAATTTCCTTTCTCACTGTGCTATTATCTAAATTCCCCATCAAAGTTGTTAGCAACTGCTACCACTTTCTCTTGGGCTTCCAGCTTTCCTTTCCTCTGTGCAGATAAGAAGCTACTAACTAAAAATTTCTCTTAGGTGTTATATAGATCTTTTATTCTTTTTAAAAACCCTCGACAAATCTATGAAGAAGCCTATGTCAATTTTATCACCTATCTAATTTTCTTTCCTGCCTTTAGCTCTCTCAAGTCTATTGCAAACTCTTCTAATACTTCGTTAGTCTTTCTCTCTCGTTCCTTTAATAAACCAAAATAATCTCTTTCCATGTTTTCCAAGCAGTCTTTATCTCCTGGTTTGAAACACCCTTATATTCTTTTTCCTCCATAAAAACTTTTCCTAACCTAGTATAAATAACGTTAAACACCACGTATTAGCAATTTTACTATTACATCAGGATTAAATAATAAAACAGCAAAATACGAAGAAAAGGATTATACTTGAAGTTTGCATGTTTTATATTCAAATTGAGCTACCAATGTTTACTTTTCTGTCTAAGTGTAAGACCTCAAGAAATCAGACTGTTTTTTGAGCTGTGTTCCTGTGCTTTCTAGCACAGGAACACAAAGGCTCTAAATAACATTTTTTTTTTGGCGGTACGCGGGCCTCTCACTGTTGTGGCGTCTCCTGTTGTGGAGCGCAGGCTCCAGACGCGCAGGCTCAGCAGCCATGGCTCACGGGCCCAGCCGCTCCGCGACATGTGGGATCCTCCCGGACCGGGGCACGAACCCATGTCCCCTGCATCGGCAGGCGGACTCTCAACCACCGCGCCACCAGGGAAGCCCCTCTAATTAACATTTGATGTCCTGACAGGTTTCAGATTCACATGACAGAGATGACTTGTCTGCCATCGAGGAGTCAATACACGAGAATCACACACAAACACCCATGTTTTTATTTCTCTCAAAGAACTAGAAAGACCAACATTTGCTTTTAAAAGTACAGTTCTGAAATAAAGGATTATCACTCCTAGCAAAGGAGTATTTTTTTAAAGTCCTATGAGGTTGAATGTCTTTATGACCGCCTTTTGTATATCTTGCAACCTAAAACATTTCCCTCTAGGATATACTTTTAACAGTTATCACTTCAAACTCATATAGTACCTTATACCTAGGGCTCTCAAACATAGTTGGAGGAGGTCATCAGGAAGACATGACCATAGGTTGGCCCACCAGCTGGACCCAGGCAATGGGAGGCTCTTCGCCTCCTCCCGGTCCTTGGAATGTGCATTCTGCTCGCGGTCCTGATCCCAGAAACTGCCCCAAGGATCCAGTCTTGAGATAGTAATGTGATGATCAGACTATCTAGACTGAGTACATGACTGAACCCAGTTCAGGCCTCTATATAAACTTTTAAGATACTGGTGGGCAGGTGCAGAGATCTACTTGTCTTGCAGCTGCCCAAGACAAGCTTTATAAATAAGTTCCCTTGCTTATTAAACCTGCCAGCTACCAATCTGGAGTGGGCTGCCTCTTTCTTTGGTCTCTCCCTGCCCTCTGCATACAGGGGTGGGGGGATGGGGATGGCAGTTTCAGATTTCACCTGGGAAGCTCCTGAGGTTTTGAAGCAACAGTTGTATTCAGTAAGAAATCTTTTCCTTATTTAAAAGAGAAACGAGGTTAGACGTATGAAATTGTTCACTCAATGTTTCAGAGTAAACTAGTGCTACAGCTAGTAAGATCCAGAGCTCCTATTTTAGTTTTGGACTATTCTTGTATATTTAAACATTTACTATTGCTAGAGTTATTATAAATTATAATAATTACAAAAGAAAGCATTCAAGCTCTAGGGTTTGATCATATTGAAAGAAATATAAATTTATTCACTTTGCCCAAGGAGTGTATGAGGAATATCCAAATGTTTTATAACATTTTCTTTTAAATATAATAAATGACCCTGCTGGAAAAATAATTATTTTATAGTGCTGGGTCTCAAGGAATAATAATCTCAATCATCTGTGAGTGACTGAATGAAATCTCCCACATGGACATGCCTGGCTCAGGATAGGCATTCTGTGCACATGGTTGGATCTGAATCTAGATTCTATCCTTTAGGAAAAGTCACATGATCCAGGATTTCCCCTGCTCAGATACCTAGATGCCACGACTGAATCAGGACGTAGTAGTTAGAGCGAGATAGCAAATCAATAAACGTCCAAAAGTGTTTAATGTTTCTCACTGCTGCATGTGTCTGACCCAACCCTCAAACAAATATATGCTTTCACTTACTATTTTTAAATTGTGGGTGATAGTTGGTTGCAGTTAGTTTCTGCAATACCTACATTTCACCTGGCTTTGAAGTTCATTAAAAAAAATATAGCTGTTGAGACTGACGTTTTAATTTCAAGGTAAGCCGTAAGCTTACATGAATTCATAAATGGTTGGGATCTCAGTTATAATGCTTTAATACTTCAGTTATGGTCAACTGAAGTGGAGTCTTGTCAAAATACTTTTAAGCTAAACAAACACTGAATTTAGCAAATGACATCAAAGAGTTTCTATAATGTATTTAAAATTATTTTCCTATGCTATTCAGGTCTTCCAGGTAATGAGACAGAAAACAGAATGACTCCCTATACATCTTCAACAGCACTTGGTATTTGATATTGGTACTTTGTACATTTTTTACTTTCATAAGTGTAATGTAAATTTCTTGAAGGTAGTATGTAATGGGCAATTAATATTCCTTGAATGAATAAATGGACAGGAATCCAACGAGGCTATAGGAGAGGACAGGTAAGTGACAGATTTGCTTCTATGTGCATGGTGTAAGGTACACATTTGTAAAAAGTAATCCAGCTACGCTTACACAATGACTGGATACATTGAAAACTTCAGTAGTGACAAAAAAAATACCACTTAGGTAACACATGTGCACGAGTGTGTGTGTGTCTGTGTACAGATTACAAACAAATGCAGAGAAAAGTGCTAATAGAACATATATCAAAGTGATAACAGTGATTACTGCCAAGGAGAGGACCATGATTCCAGGTGCAGGGAGGGTCTTGCACTATGATGTTTTAACTTTTTAAAAGAGGAACATATCTTTATTATATTACCAGGAACAAATATTGAACTGCTTTTGATCTCCTTTTTCACATTTATAAAATGTGCAGGTAGGATTAGCTGATCTCTAAGCTCTGTATTTCATGATGTACTGTGAACTATTATAAATCATTGCTTGAAACCACTAGACCAATGGGGTATTAAAGTCTAAATACCAGCCGAATGGTTTAGCCTTCAGAATAAGAAACTAGAAAGCTTTATTCTACTCTTGTACCAAAGCATGGTATATCTGCACAAAGAAAACAACAGGCAATTTCAGGTGTTGCATCCTTGAAAGACAACACAGAGCTGGAATAAGTCTATAAAGGGGATATTAGGAGAATCCAGATGAAAAATGGGCCTCCGAATAAGGAAGAAAAAAAAATCAGTACTAATGTGTTTGGAAAAGAGAAGGTAACTGAAGTACATGACATTCTAAAGTATTCATTTTGATTCAAAAGACATTGTGAAGATGCCTAAAATGTTGTGCTTTTTGATTTAACCAAGTATGTGTGCAACGGATACTCATCATCACTTCTCTAAGGTGTACTTTATCTTTTAAATTCAGAGGTGGAGAGAAGGATGAGATGATCAAGGATAAGGAATATGAGGGCCAGGATATTTGTTGAATACTTGTTCACTAAAAAAAAAAATGTGTTTTTTTTTTTTTTTTTTTTGCAGTACGCGGGCCTCTCACTGCTGTGGCCTCTCCCGTTGTGGAGCACAGGCTCTGGACGCGCAGGGGCAGCGGCCATGGCTCACGGGCCCAGCCGCTCCGCAGCATGTGGGATCTTCCCGGACCGGGGCACGAACCCGTGTCCCCTGCATCGGCAGGCGGACTCTCAACCACTGCGCCACCAGGGAAGCCCAAAAAATGTGTTTTTAAGCAGCCGTTTCAAAGAGGCATGACCACATTTAAAACAGCTACAGGAAAATATCCTGTTTTAAGGGAGAACGGGTGAAGTAATGGTCATAGCAGTGTGGAGGCAAGTGTGGCGTAGTAGATAAGTAGTGTGTGTGTCTTGGATGAGTCTTGGAAATTAATCTAGTCCTCACAATTTACTTTTGCACTATTTCTTGAATCCATCCTCTCTCCTCTCTATTAATGAAGCCCTCACTTCCAGTCTCCTATTATGTTGTGATAGTTTATCTACATTCCTCCTGTTCTCAACCTATGTCAAGACAACTGTTCTTACCAGTTGTGCACAGTAATAAAGTCAAACATATGTTTAAAAAGTCAAATCTGTATCTGTCTGTAATTATAATAATTTCCTTTCTTGTATTCTCATATGCTTGAATGGGATGGAAATGACTGTAGAAAAAGCTAGGGCCTAGGAATTGTACATATCCTTGTATACATGTACATCTATCATTTATGTGACAAAAGAAAAATGGCTGAGAATAACAGCTTTCAGGGAAAAAGTCCAAAGTCTTTAATGTCATAGATGCCTCTCCCAGACTGGCCTCAATATAGCTTTCTGGCCTCTATTCCTTTTCATGGTCACCCCTGCAAAATGGACTCATTCACAGTGGGCTAGTCACCATCCCCCAAACATGCCACACGCTTTCATGCCTCTAAGCCTTCCCCACCAACAACTATGAACATCCTTATTTTAAGATGCACTCAAATATTCCCTATTCCATAAAGCTCCCAGACTTCTCCAGGCACAGCCAACACCTCCATCAAACTCCTTGATCATATTGCAGTAGAATTCTCTGTCCACTCTTTCCTCCCATCACTCATGAACTCCAAAACTTTAAGGGAGGCCCTGTACCTTCTTCAAACAGCTTCCTAACTTAGCACTTCTCCTTGCCTGGATGATAGTTTTCCATCAGTGGTAGTCTGAATGGAGATAAAAGAAAAAAAGAGCAACAAAACATCTGGTCTAAAGGGACTCTCCTGTTATTTACAAGATAAGACATTCATTTATGCTACTCTATGAATATTTCCTATTTCAAAAGGACTTCAAGGAGGGAAATCTAATTTTTATCAGGAATACTTCTGTATCAGTCTCTCACACAGGAAATTCTTACAAAATTCTGCAAAAAGGTACCTAAACTGTCAAAATACAAATTTCACACTATTAAGGGTCCTCTAAAAAGCATAATCAAATTGAGAAAACGTATGTTTTGCATGTGTCTATCTTAAAAGTGAGTTAATGATTAGATAAGAGTATTCTTTCCTTTTTTTTTTAATTCAAAGAATTTGTTCATATATTTTTCCTTTACCTATTTGCTCCTGATATCATATTATGGCTATGGTCTTTAATAGCAATTAAATATCTAACTGAAATCTACAAAAGTCTTAAAAGCCTTAAAAGCCTTAAAAGCCCCTAAATCTCCAAGGAACCCCCAAATTTCCCTTTCTCCTAATACGAAAGGTGGCAAAGTTCACTGGATTCCTATAAATATGCATCATTCTTTGTAACTGAGAGTCTCCAAAACATCCTTCCTTCAGTGGTCTGAGGATCTATTACTACCTGCACAGTGATGAAGTCCCTTCATTTTGCTATATGTGTACTTAACACTTTTTAGTACATCCAGAAAATCCTCAAGAACCCCAAGGAGCCTCTGGTAGATGAGGCAGGAAACCTGTGGGAAAACACTGGTAGAAGATATATAATATGAAGCAACAGTAAATGGATCAGGGGATTCCACGAATTCTGGGAAATTATATGGACTCCAAAAAGAAATGGGAACATCGACAAATTGTCTTCTTGGGAGGTACGAGTGAAGAGTGAAGAGTGAAGAAGGAGGATATGAAAAAAGTTTTAGATTCCCAGAGGAATGTTAGGGTGAAATGAAATGAAGGTAGCAGCGAATTCTCTGATTTCTGTACCTAGCAATTTTGAAGTGCTTCATGGTTTATTAACAGATCTAGTATGTGGTTAGGTCTACATCTCTTCAACAGAGATAAAAATAGCTGGTCACCATCCTAAATATAAAACTACAAAATAAACCATTTTAAAATATTCTAATTCTTCTAAGTATGGAGAGGAAAAAAATAAGACACAATAAAATACACAAGTTATTTTATAATAATTAACTTTAGCAAATTAGAAGCTTAACTAGGCTTGCCTTTAAAAACAAACTTTCAAGTTACTAGATGTATATTAACTTATTCAATAATATATACTAAGCATTATATTGGTTATATGCAATATGGGATTACAAAGAATAGGTAGGGGTCCTTGCCCTGAAAGAGCTCACACTCTAGTGAAGGATTAGGCACCTTTTGTTTTAGACATATGTATTCAGTTTTTAGCAATGTTTAGACCAGCACTTTCCCATATTTCCCATGGGACTATCCTATCAGAAGGCCAAGTACATTTAGAAAATGGGATATACATAGAGGATAACATAGGAGGATACAGAAGGCCCTAAGAAGTCTTACAGAAAAAAATTTAACTTAACTTGGCATTTCACAAAATTATGTTACTGCATCCTTTATCACCTAGCACCTATAAACAGATCACGGCACTTTAGAAAATGTTGATTTGGGCACACAGTTTAAAAAATGTATTCCTATATATTTCCTAAGGCACTGAAAACACAAACTTTTAACACTTTTCACATTTTCAGAAAATACATGAAAGAGTAAGTTTACAAATTCTTGGGAATTATAAAAATAATTTGAGGGATGGGGTTAAGAGGTAGGAGGGAGAATAACAAACAGAATAGCTTTCCCAGACCATGGAAAACTATCTGTAACTGTAAACTATGGTCTATAAAGACTAAAAATATCCATACAATTTAAAGAACAGGTGATTTAAATACATAATCATTTTACCAAAATCTGTGTTCGGTGAATACACTGTTTAGACTGTTTCAAACAAACATAACTTAAACTGCAATAAGCTTTACTTATATTCTTGATTACATGTACAGGCAGGACATTACATGCTCCATGTAATGTCCAATATGGACATTAATTCTCCATATTGTTAACATTCATTATCTTTCTGCCCTCTTCTGAATTTTAAGTTTGTAACTGATCTTCTCTCTTGATCTAGCTAATGGAATTCTGGTATTTAGGCACTTCTAACTGCTGGTTTAATAAAAGAATCTTAGCAAGATTCAAATGGGAAAATGTACCCTCTTCCTTATAGCTGCAGAAAAGCAGGTAGAATTCTATTCTATATCATAAAATTGCCTTTACAAATACTATTTTTTAAAAAATAGTACTGTCAGAACCCGGATTCAGTGTTGCTATATACTTTGAAAATAACATAACTTTTAATTAAAGTCTGTAATTCTGATTGTCTGATTTAATAATTTGTGGCCTTGTTAATAATATTTAAAATAGCATTCTGATTTCTGAAAGTAATAATAATTTGCGGCCTTGTTAATAATATTTAAAATAGCATTCTGATTTCTGAAAGTAATAATAATTTGCGGCCTTGTTAATAATATTTAAAATAGCATTCTGATTTCTGAAAGTTTCTTTGCAAATTTATTTAAGCCGAGGAAGAAAATCATTGGCACATTCCTTTTCTTGCAAATGTATGGTCACATACACACACACACACATCTGGTTATGTATGATTTCTTCTTTAAAGGAAGAGTTTTCGCTCTCTCATCTTGTTTAAATTAGTAACAGGTGCTGTGACTAAAACAACA
The DNA here is from genome assembly GCF_964270905.1 of Leucopleurus acutus. Classification (NCBI taxonomy): domain Eukaryota; kingdom Metazoa; phylum Chordata; class Mammalia; order Artiodactyla; family Delphinidae; genus Leucopleurus; species Leucopleurus acutus. The sequence goes on from NC_139152.1 coordinate 37,717,033, forward strand.
CTTGCATATAATATTGAAGAGGGAACTGGCAGCTCAGAAAAAAAATAAATTGGTCTCTGGATATGCAGTCTCTTTTTAACACCAGGTAGTAAAATTTTGCTTTCTCCATATTTTCCCTAGGTGGCAGAAAGTGTTATCCTCACCTGAGATTGTACTTTTACTTCTCAAAAGTCATTAACTTACTGATTCTGCTCAAGCTTTCGGGTAGTTCTTGTAGACAACTGCAAAAACAATAAAGGTTTCCTCACTTCTGGAAGAGCTAAGCTATCTAGCAGCCTTAGAGTCTCTTCAGCTGTGGCTATTACAAAATGTTATTCTCACTAAAGTAAAGCTGTGGTGATTTCTCGTTCAAGGCATCGTTGTTCTTATCTTTATTAACCAACTGGTTTCCTCTGCTAACTCATTCAGATGTTACTCTTTTTCAAGATCAGGCAGCAAACTAAATTTAAAAATTGAATGAATGAATGAATGAATGATTAAATATATAAATAAAATTCATCCCCCTTGCAAGCCCTCTGCAAATATTCAGGTTAATTTTATATATGTGTTGTTCATAAGAATATGTTTTAGTGATTATTTCCTGTCAATAGGGAGGTCTTGCCTCTGACTTCATCTGATGGTTCTTAACTGGATTATAATTTGTCTCCTTTAAGTACAGCCCAACTTTTGCTTTTATGCTTTGAGGCTTGGTCCTGGCCACTTCTGAACTGGGTCCAAAGACTACAAAACTTCTAAGGCAGGTTTTCTGCTCTGAAAATCTTTCTGCAAGGAACCTATTTAATCACTTTTCTTGGAAAATAAATCTTTACTTGAGACCTGTCCGTCAACACGAGAGAAACCAGGACTGCTCACTTCTCTTTCCCGGAAGAAGACTGGCAAATGACCACCACTAGAATGACAGGTGCATGACTGAACAAGCACGGTGAGGGTTGCTACTTGCTACACTCCCCTTCCGGAACTTTCTGGCTTGATTATTGCCTCAATTATAAATTGAGGGACATCTATTACCAGACTAAGTGAAACTAACTTTACTAAAAACAATGGACCTGTACCTAGGTATTGCTCTTATATTCTTGGCTTTGGAAACTCAAAAAATACAATAATAATACATTCCTTAAATGCTGTTTGTTCTCAATTACCACAAAACACTAAGGGAGAAACTCCTTTGATACCAGTGTCTTTTACCTGAATAATATGTGCCATGTTTGGACAACTAGAGGTAAAAACCTCCTTTAATGTTCAGAGTATAGCACTGGTTTATCACAATAAAATTTGTGGGAAAATATGCAGGTCCTTTCCTTATATTTAGCAACTGATGTCCCTTAGTTTTTGTACTATGTTGATGGGAAATGAGCTGCTTATTCTAGGCTGATAAAAAAATGCTATCTGGCTCTCTGATTTTGTGTAAACCTCCAGCTTTAATCTGTGAGTTTAAGAAAAGGAGTATGATAACTTGCAAAGATACTGATTTCATTGTCAAGCTTACTCTCACTCACGGTCAATACACATTTGCCCTGGCTTTGTATCTTCCAGTATTTCCCAGGGGAAAATAGTCACAACATCTGTGAAGCACAGTGGTTTAGAGAAATATTATTCCCAAGTGAGGTTATATATAATCTCAGAAAGATAAAAAATGATTAAAATAAGGTAACAATAAGACTACTTCTCAACTCTGCTCACTGAGTGATGGCCATTGCACTAAGGTCATATACAATAGAATCCAATAGCTCAGATTTCACCTTAGCCAGCAAAGAAAGGATGTGTACTCTCACTGGCAAGGAACGATGCCCCTATGCTCCTGGCAATTCAAGCTATGTCAAAAAGATGCCAAGCTGCACCAGACTGAGAGCTAGGCTCTATCTACACGGTGTACATGAAAAATGTCCTGTCAGTAAACAAAGGATGTTGCGGCCATCAAGCCATTAGGCACTGCAGCCACCCCCGACTGTGCACCTTGAAGGGACTGGAGAAAAACAGAATACTAGCCCTCGATAGTTAAGGTGTGTATCAAAGGAATGATTTCAGTGAGCCCAGACTCTCGCATCTTCCCATACATAGAAAAGCACTAAATTCATTAACTTGAGATGTCTGGTTTTTCTTTAATTATCAGTAATCTTTTGACGTTCAGACTACCTGCTTTTTGTTGCAAAAACTCCTATATATTCTGGCTTCTCCGTTTCCTCTTTGGAACAGTTCCTCAGAAGCTGAGAGGCTGTCTCCTGGGCTTAAGTCCTCAGCAAGTCCACCAAATAAAACATAATTTTCAACTTTTATGTTGTGCGTTTGTTTTTTTTTTTCAGTTGACAATGGGCTGATAGCCTTTTATAGGGCATTTAGCAGTTATAAAATTGTACAAGGTATTGTAGTGAGACTAAAAATGTTAGTGTATGTATAGCAGCAATATTTATAAATATGTTATATAAGTTGTAGCTTTAAAAGACTCATTACAAATGTTCTTACCTGGTTACTAAACAAGTAGTGTTCATTGGCAAAGAAAGTCTAAGTGATAAGGGGAGTTCCTGTAGATTCTAATTTAAGATAAAGTGTTGCCTAAGAAGTCCCAGACCTTATGTTTGAGCTCACTTTTCCCAATAATTCCCTAAAGAAAGGCCTTTTAGCTTATTCTACCGGAATTCCAGTTTGATTTTGCTTATTTTCTGTCACTTTCACTGATCAACGAATTCTGTTTAAACTTTTAGACACTACTCTTTAAATAATAAGTGATTCGGATAAATTTATGGTTTTATGCATATTTGCTTAGCAATTATGATTCTGTAAATTGGATTTTATTAGCAAGACAGAAAGGATGTTTAGTAGAAAAAGCACTGATTTGTGAGCCAGGAGACTTACTGTAAGACGTTTACCTTTTAAGAATGAGCTCAATGTATGACATAAATCAACTGCATCGGCCTAATTACTGGAGTCTGAGTAAAGCACATGTTTTCTTTCAAATATGCTCTTTCTCTCTGGTTCAGTAGGGAGTGGGCCAAAGTCGTAACGTATATGTATATGTAAAACATAGGGTGGGGCAATAACCTTCCCCCTCTCTCAAAGACAATGCATGGAATTGTGGACTTTGAATAAGTATGCATACAATGATCTACATACCAAAAACAGGCAAAGAAATAATTAACATATTATAATATCCATTGAGCAATTTGGAGTATGCATAATTTAGGGCTGAAGTAGTTTAGCCTTTTTTAAAAAGGTTACTGCTGAACTGCAATCTGCGGTTAGTAGCCTTAAATTCCAATTAACATACATTGGGCCGTCAGACAAGCTAAAAGAACCTGCTGTGGGATAAAGTAGCCCCGATGAAAGATCTCTACAAAAGCAAGGTCTGGGCCAACTCCTAGGTTCATTCCTCAGAAACTGCAGCAAAGAGCAACACAGCAAGTAAGCACAAAGGAAAACAGGAAGATGGCAGTATCTTTGGAAAGATCATTGGAAAGATTCTGGCTATATCATTGGAAAGATTCTGACCAATGTCACCCATGACCACTAAGCACATGCTACCATGCTCACAATGGTAATAAATTCATATATATCCACAGGTATTCTCAATTAGTTAGTTGAAGAATTATAGTAGGGGCCTATTTTGAATAAATTTAATCCCTTATCCATACATTTTCAATAGAGGACAAACTGAAAAATGATTAAAAGCATTTAAACTTTCTTTAAAAATCTACTGTAGTTCTTTAGAAATAGATTTTTGCTTGTTTGCTGTAATTCTTACAATTTGATGAACTAAAACATTCCTTAACTAAACTTTCAAAATGCCTTTCTCTAGACGCCAACACACACAAAATAAAAACCAGCCCCTGCTGAGGTGATCCTCTAAACTTACTACCTGTCTTTAGAAAATAGAGCTTTAAGTTTTCGAATATCACAGGGTCCTTTAAGATGCCCATGCCTGCTGAGACCTTCTCCCTAAAAAAATGCAATAAACACATCTTGTTTCACAGGGATTGAGGACTCCTTGAACACTATCGATAGCCCACAAGTTAACTCTCTTATCTAACTGGGAATATACTATTATTTCAAGACTCTTTAGAAATTGACACAGAGAACAAAGATAGGGTAGGAAGGAGAGTTATCAGCTGTGAGCACAAACCCACCCAGGGCGGTGTATTCCTGATAGTACTACTCCTATTTTTGGTGGCCCCCTGCTTTAATGCATCAGAAAAAATAACTGAGGTAAGCAAACGACAGTGTGAAGGATGGATTTAGTTCAGTGGGAAGAGCGCAGATTCCTGCATACCCTAAAGAGGGAAGCTTCTTTTCTGTTTCCAGAGGAACAGGAAGACCACCATTTAGCTGCTGATTAACCCTGAGGAAATCTGTCTTTAAATGCAGTTAAAATGAATAGATATTAGAACAGGACCTAATTTCCTATTTATTTAGGCTATCAGTAATCACTAATGGCTGTTATTAACATTAGTATTGTTAATAAGAGGGAAATTTGGTTTTAAAAATGTAGCATAATACTCTTAAAATTTTCATCTTTGTTTTAAACATCTGGAAGCATTGCAGCTAACTGCAAAATATTGTCAGTTATTCTGTACCCCTGAAGAACGGTTTATAAGTATTTCTCATGTACATTAAAACACAATGATAATGAGAATTCTTTTGAGTTCTACATACTACATATTATGTCAAAGAACCATGGCACTTTTAAAAAAATTGTTGCCACTGAACTATTGGTTAGAATTTCCCTTGATGTTTAGCAATAAGCCTCAACAATTTACCCTGGCCCTGGTGGTTTTCAGTTTTGATGCTGTACATGAATAGTTTGTGATATGTTTTCAGAGAAAAACCAAAGCTAAATAAATTAAACGATTAAGTTAATACTACTCTGACTCCTATAGTTATGAAGGAAAAACTGTATATACTTTAATGGAACCTAATTATTACATAGTTTTGCATTTCAGCTTAATTCCTCTTTTATTGTTTCACCAACAAGACTGCCAACTCCTTAAGCTTTACAGCTAGTCAAGAATTAAATCTGCATTAAATACAGAATTAATGTGTTTTGGGGGTTTAATTTTTTTTAATTAATAGCAAAGTCCAATGTCAGAAGAGTCAATGTACCAAAAAATTGAAACAGAAAATCAAAACTCATTAAAACAATTCCTGTTTGCTCAGCAGTGTATTTTTTACATTCACTGAACATCCCCTCGTCTTTCCCATAATTAAATTTGACTATTGGAATCATGTTTTTTGTGGATCTGAATTTTCAAAGAATGTGATTTAAACGCTGTTAACAGTTTTACCACTTTGAGTACTACTAATCCTAACATCGATCCTAACAAATGTGATGCTGTTTTGTACACCATTATATTCAACTGTTTATATTCTAAACAGAATTTTGAACGTAATTCAGTGCTAAACATCCTGCTTAAGTATTATAAATAAAGAACTCTATGGTCTGAACATTTCAACATAATCTTTTAAAGGTACAGTTAAGGAAAACCTACTACTGGAGGTTTCCTTGAGGGCCAAGTCAATTTCTCTTCCCTCACCTTTTGCCCAAGGTAGGCATTCAACAAATATTTACTCGATGATTTAGTAATCTGCATTGATAAAAATAAACAAATATTTCTTTGGTTTAGTATTTACGCTCTTCTAGTTTTCAGAAGTTACTAAATACCATAAACAAAGTGCTAAACTACTATAAATGGTGATGATACTATAATAAGCACAGTTTGGGGTCTACTTTTCCTTTCAGTGATCACAATAGATGAAATAAATAAGAACACACAAACGAACACCTTAACAATTTTAAAAATTCAAGATTAGATAATTGACCTAAACAACCAATAGAGACCAACTCCCTCAAAAAGCACATTTGGGACTGCCTCTCCAAAGAATATTATAATTGGCTAAAATTTAATTTTCTAGCTATTATGTCTTATTAAAAAGTCTTTTTTAGTTGAAAATTATCACTTTCGTTTTTTTAAATAAATTGCACTGAATTTACATACAAAGCATAACCTCTAATATATACTGAAAAGAAACAACTACAAAAAATCCGCAAAAGGGAAGAGATATGGGAACATATGTATATGTATAACTGATTCACTTTGTTATAAAGCAGAAACTAACACACCATTGTAAAGCAATTATACCCCAATAAAGATGTTAAAAAAAAAAAATCCTCTAAGCACCAGACCCTACAAGGATACATCATTCAGTAATCTGTCAATAGCAGATTCATATCTACATTCAATATCTACATTACAATTACCCTAATCTGCAGCAGAATAAACTATTACCTCATCTTTTAAAAGCTTATTACCAGTACTCCTTTAGTCATTTGAAGGAAAGTCCACATCTACTATTTGGTATTGTAATCAAATGTTCAAATACGACAAGTTAGTCCACATAAAAAAGTACAGCAGTAGACACAGCCTTAGAGCAGCAAGTGGTGAAAGCGTTCTCACATCTTACCAACAGTTCCTTTCCTAAGATCATCTTTAATGAAATATAAACTTAAGTTCAATAGGCTTCTTCAACCAATTCTTTTAAACCTGGGAGTAACCTAAAATCCAAAATTAATCCAATGAATCAACATACCAATTTCTCAATTAAGTTATTTCAGCTGTTGTAATCATATCTGACATGCTTGATTTGAAATTTGGCATAGTTTTTTAAAGCTACTTAAATGAGGGAATTTTAAACCTCACAATTTCTAAATAATACTAAAACTGATAATATTAAAACTGATAAGGATCACAGATTTCGTATAAAATAACAGAAACCTCTAATTATGGTGCTCAGGGTTTGCAGTTACTATTAAAAACAACTTTGCATTTTTTCACATCAAAAGGGCTTTGTCTGTCAACATTTCTCATCACAACAGTAAACTACACTGAGTTTCGACATTTCCACTATTATCCGTAATTTTTATAGGACTATTTTCCATTAATGCTTGAAAACTATGAACTACATTTTATTTGTATCTTATCCGATTAGAGAATATCTATTGTAAAACTGCCACAGACCTCTAGCAATTTCTTTTTCAGGATCCAACCTGCTCTATGCTGCCCACTATAGGAAATGCAATACGGTACAGAGAAATGTAATACTACGCACTAGGGTTACTATTAGTGCAATCCCATTAAAAAATTTTTCTCTGGGTACTTGGGTATTAAGATAGGGTATTCTTGCAAGAGATACAGACTGAGTAGTGGTATCCAAATTTATTAAATTTAAAGAACATCAGTAGGAATAGACAGCACCAGAAACTATATCTTGGTAATGCATGCGCCAGGAGTAGCAAGCTGGTGCAGCAGGGGATGTGGCATGGAACTTACTGAGGCACAGCCTGCAGAAAGATGCAGTTCTGCACTACAGAGGGAATATGAGGGTCAAAATCAACATAAACAAAACACCTCAAAAAAATGGCATGCAAAATACAAATGACTGCAGTAACTGGAAAAAAAATTTGGAATAAACTATTCGTGTAATGCATACTTAAGTTTCATAAAACGAATCTCCTCTTTTCTTAAAACTTTACATTCCTCTTACAAGCAAATGCCGTTAATAGCTTACTTTGGCCTTACATTTTTCTAGCCTTGGGGAAATCGAACCATGTTGTAACCTGATAAACATCAAGTTTTATGGTTTTGTTTTCTCTGACTAGAGCATATCCAAAGTGTTCTGATTTTAAATTCTATCCATCAAATATGCTTTAGGACTCCATTTTGAAGACGACAGCTTCTCCTTTTTTCTCAGAGTCGACTGTCCCGTTACACATCACATTTTAAATGTTAATAAAAAAGGCATTAAAACGTTAGAATCACACTCCAGGTCTTTAGCCTTTTCTATCTGTACTGCAAAGCAAAACACATTATTGTATACACATGTGTGTATACACATGAACATACATTGACAACAAGCAGTCAGTGGCTCAGAAGTGGCAACCTCCCCTTGAAAAACAAAAATATAAAATGTCATCCCTCCATTCTGCCCTTCGAACGAGAAATAAGGCAACCAGATTTGCCCACTGCAGAGCTGGATACTAGAAAAGGCATTCTAACGTTTAACCTGAGACATGGTTAAAATATACAACCCTAGGTCCCGACTCGGACGACTTAAATTTCAGTGTACGTGCCTTCGTTCCCACTCCTGCCCCAGTAGCACCATCCAGGGCCCGGGTCCCGACGGCGACCACCCGGCGCGCCCGGGCTGCGGGCAACCGCGAGGACCGCCCGCTCCGGGAAACCGGGCACCCGGCTCAGGCCGACCGCGAGGCCCCGGAGCAGGGGCGTCCGGGGCGCCCGATGCCTACGACTCAGGCGAGGGGTCCCGGCGGGGCTGTGGACTCTGGCATTTAAAAACTACCGAAAAGTCTCGCTGCATAAGTGACGCGGCGGAAGCCACCGCCGCCGCTTCACGTCGCCCGGTCCCCTTTCCCTCGGAGCGGGCCGGGCGGCCCAGGCGACCCTCTGGGAGATCGCTGTCAGCTGCCGGGAACGTGGAAGAGCAACCAAAGCCACCAAGGCGCCGCGGCAAGTCCCCGGAGCAGTCAGCCGCAGTTTTCCCTTCTCTCCTTAGTTAGAAGTCCCCCGGCAGTTTCGGGCGCATCCTTCGGGAAAATGGAAAAAGGGAAAAAGCGTGGAGGTGCTACAAGTCGCTGACATTTTCCGTCGAAGGAGATCCCCTCGGCTCCATCCCTTAAGCAGGATTTCCAAACTCGGACGCATCCTCAGCGGAGGCATTCCATGTTGACAGATCTCTCGCCTCCCACAAAATGGGGCGGAGGAGGTGGCCGCTGTCTCCGGTATGGGCGCCGCCATTTTGTGAGGCGGTGGCGGCGGCGGCTGCGGCGCGGAGGCAGGAGCTCGGGGTGTGTGTAATGGTTGAATAGAATGACCCCCTCTAGGGAATCCCCGGCGCTGACAGTTACGTAAGGGGCTGTGCGCAAGTGCGGCGTTTAGGGAATCCGCACAGCTCGGGCCTCGCGGCTCTGCGGCCCACATCTCCACCACCCCTAGGAGGACCGGTGGGGGAAGGGACAGATGAACTGGTCTCCCTCCTGCCCCGCCCCCCCTCGCCTCCGGCCCCGGCCTCGCTCCTCCACTCCCCCGGCTGGGTCTCCGCCCCTCACAGGCTTCCGAGACACTTAGTGGCCCTCGGGTGTCAGGAACTTCCTAGCCACAGCCTTATTCCGACAGCATTTAAGAGACAAACTTTACTTGGGAAAGAAATCCGTTTCCTAGAGTGAGCACCGGAAGCATGCCGGACTGTATTACATAATTCTTTTCACCACCAAATAAATGGAATCACTACCTGAAATAACCCAGCCAGACCTTTACTAGCCTGTGACCTTGGGTGTTGGTGACTTTGCCCGTAGTGGCCATCGCGGAAATGGGAATAATGATACGTTTCACATCTCGTGAAGCTTAATTAACATTTGTAGCAAAGGGCTGACTGCAGCACCTCTTGTAGATGCAAACTTGTGGTAATATTTGTTGAGATGTTGCGTCTCCCATTTAAACAGCCTATTTTAAGCTTCAAAAATATCGCATTTAAGACACGGGAGAAAGCAAAAACATAAGGTTTTATTCAATATTTGTTTTAAGCGCACTATCTTTAAGATAACTTAATATAAAAATATAAACGTTAATTATTATCGTCAAAGTTCAAAAGATTGCTTCCCAACCAGTTTAATTACTGTTTGCATAACTCAACATAATAATCTTGTCTGAGAAGTGAAACCAACCAAAGTCAAGATGAATTAAGAGCATGACTCTATTTCCACAGAACTAGGACAGGCAGTTCACATTGTATTTAATTTATAGTTTGCTAAAGTTAGTTCGTGGATAATTCATGGAAAATGTGCTAACCAGGCCCCCAAATACTAGCACAAGGCTCAGAAAAGCCGATTCTTTTAGACCTTAAAAGAAAAAAAAAAAGGTGACAGATTGACTTTATTCCGATCAGTGAATGATGCGTAGCGTGAGGAGCTGCCCCTCTGGGATTCCTTTCCCTCCCGAGCGCCACACCGGTTCTGTCGGGCGGGCGGGGATTCCGAGGCGACCCTTCCAACAGCCGGGCCGGGGACGCGAACATCGCCTCCACCCCTAACCCTGGAACAACCGGTAGTGGCCGTTTCCCCGCGCCTCCCCCCTTTCCGCCGGCTTTGTGTGCGTGTGAAATGTGCGGCACATTGCAGATGAACCCTAAGCCCGGCGAGCCGAGTCTATTGTTCCCCGCGAGGAGCTGCCGGGGCGGTGTGGAGCCCGGCGCAGTGCCGCGGCCGGCCCTCGGGGGTCGCTGTGCGGCGCTGGCTGCCCGGCCGTGGCGGCGGCGCCGGAGGCGGCAGAGAGGGAGGCTGGCGGGGAGGGAAGCGGGCGGCCGGCGCGCAGCGGCTCTGCTGCCGCCGGTGCCTTCTGCCCGGGGACGCCCCGGCCGCGAGGCCGCGCGTGAATGTGTGCGAGGGCCCCGCGGAGCTGCGGCCGGAATACACGCTGTCACCCCGCTTTCCACAAACCACCACACAGACCTCCCCCTCCCCACCCCCAGCCCCGCCTGCCCCAGCCCCGCCGCCGCCGCCGCCGCCGCCGCCGCCGCCGCCGCCGCCGAAACTCTAGGGCCTCCGGCCGCCCCGGCCCCTCACCGTCGGCTCGCCTTTCCCCTCGCCCGCTCGCGCGCCCCCGGCAGCAGCACCATGTTGAATCGCGTCCCCGGGCCGAGCCGCCTGGGCCGGCGGCGCTGAGAGGCGGGCGAGAGCCGGGCCGCGGGAGGGAGGGAAGGAAGGGGTGGGGGCCGCGCTCGCCCCGCGGCTTCGCGCGGATCCGGCAGTCGCCTGCCCCTCTAGTTTCGCTCCGATTTCTTTAAACTTTTTTAGAAATTCCCCTCCCTCCTTCCCTCCTCTCCCCTTGGCCTCCTGCTCCCTCCTTCCCCTCCTCCTCCTCCTCCTCCCCCTCCCTCCCTCCCTCCCTGCGCCGCCGCCGCCGCCGCCGCCGCCGCCGCCGCCGCCACCGCCGGCCCATGACTGAGCCCCGCCGCCGCCGGCCGAGGAATGGGCTCCGGGCTCTGGTAGGAAGCGCAGGGAGCGGGGGGCGCTTTTAAAACACCGATCTGGGTTTTTTAAAAACCTCCTTCGAAAAAATAATGGCAAACTCGACGGGGAAGGCGCCTCCGGACGAGCGGAGAAAGGGACTCGCTTTCCTGGACGAGCTGCGGCAGTTCCACCACAGCAGAGGGTGAGAGCAGAACCGGGGGGGCAGCGCCGGGGCGAGCCGGGGCGAACGGGGCTCTCCCGCCCGGGCCGCCGCGGGGTCCCGGCTGACAAGTGCGGGGCTTTCTCTCTCCCGCAGGTCGCCTTTTAAAAAAATCCCTGCGGTGGGTGGGAAGGAGCTGGATCTTCACGGTCTCTACACCAGAGTCACTACTTTAGGCGGATTTGCGAAGGTGAGTGGAAGTTTTAATTTGTATTTCCCTCTCACTGGTCTCCTCCAAAAAGTCTCCTTTGACCCCGGAGTGGGCGCTCGGGGCCCGGGGGGTGGCCCGCGGGGGCCAGAGGCGTTCTTTTCGCTCCCAGCCGGTGGCACGGAGGCGGACGGCGGCGGGGCTGTTTTTGGCCTGGTGGCTCGCGTGCGCGCGGCGGGCGCGGGGCTCGGCGGGCGGGCGGCCCGGCGCCGGCTCGCGCCCTGCCCGGTGCCCGGCCGGCCCGGCGGGGTCTGAGCGCCGCGGCGGGGAGTGCGGGCGTGCGGGGCGCCCGCCCGAGCCCCGCGCCCGCCCCGCGCCCGCGCCCGCCCGCTCGCTCGCGAGTCAGCTCTGCCGCCGCTGCCGCTCTAGCACAGGCGGAGACACAGAGACACACAGACTCTGAGAGCAGTTTTCGTGCAACTCAAAATTAGCGCGGGCAGGTTTAACATCGATAATCGGCTGCGAAATGATCCCGGCAGCCGGGGGCACAGCCTCGGCCCCTTCGCTCTCGGTTTATACAGCTAACAAAAGAAACCAGGACCTGTCTCCAAATAGCCATCTTAGGCTTCAAGGCTAGGCAGAAGCTGTAGGCCTCAAAGAAGGGCCTATGGAGATGGATAGATCTGGGAGAGGGATCGGAATCGGCCCCGGCCCCGACCCCCCCAGAACCTGCGGACGTCGCTCTCCGGAACAGTATTGATCCTTTTGAACTTTTTTTTTTTTTTTTTAGTGTAAACGGACCGCGTTGAGATTTAAAAGGGGGCGACAGAGGGACTTGCGATTGGTTATTGTCCGGGCTTCAAAAACAAAACAAACCCACCAACCCCCCCCGCCCCCCAAACAAAACAAGTGCTCTTAAATACTGGGCTCTCTGGTGAAAACACGGTGATTCAAGCAGCCCTTGCTTAGTTACTCTTACGGATCGAGCCGAATCACCCACTGATGCCTGAGGTATCTGCAGATCTCTGTAGAATGGGTATTTATTTCAGAGTTAGGTTAGAGTTTTCTTGAATTGTGCACGTTCAGACAAGTGTGGCTGTGTTTTTAACAGGTTTCTGAGAAGAATCAGTGGGGAGAAATTGTTGAAGAGTTCAACTTTCCCAGAAGTTGTTCTAACGCTGCCTTTGCTTTAAAACAGTATTACTTGCGGTGAGTAGTAGTGACTCTTCCAACAGTGTTTGGGAATAAGGGACTTATGGGGAGATTTGTTTTAGCAAAAAGAAAAAAAAATCCCCAAACAAGAAACAAACCTTGCACACCAGTCTAAACTTCTGTTAATTTCAGTCTGAGAAACATTATCCGTAAAGTGAGATTATAATAAGGTGAAAGTTTTCCTCACCTATTTTAGGATTGTTTACATTTTTCATACAGAATCATTACAGGTGACACCCCACCCCCATCTTGGTAAACATTCTTTGGTGACATTGTTATTGATTGTCTGATATCCACAGAGGGGCAGAAGGGTGATGCTTAGTAAGAGTTAAGATAGTTAATGAAACTTTGTATCCCTTGGGAAATTTTTTTCTTTGTTTTGGAAACTCCTTTGCCTTTTAAAATTCTGACTTTAAGATTTTTTAAAAAAATGAAACCTCTGTGTGGAACCGTGTCACTGAGTAGCTTTTCAGTAGAATATTTCTGCATAGCATAGCATGTTGGTGCCTTAAGTGACCAGGATTGTTTTTAAAATAAATATATATATATATAAAAAAATATATAAATATTTTTTTTGAATTTTTGAATGACTTAAAAAGCTTTAATAGGATTCTTATCTATTTAGGAAAATTAGGGATACTACAAAATAGAATACTTTGATTTCGATTTTCTTTCATTCTTCCCCTTCTATTTTGACTATTTGACAAAGTAAATTTCTTATTTAGTTGGCATGGGATACAGTTTAGATATATATTTTGTGATTTAGCCTTAATTTTTTCTCAGTTTTTCTCCTAGGAATATTTTTATATTGTAATTTATTATGAGGTCATCTTTTATTTTTAATATTTATTTTACTTATCCATAAAGGCTCTTTGGTTGGTGTTTGTTATTTAAAACTAAAATAATGCTCTTCATATTTATTGCTTTTTAATAATGATGTTATAGGATGGCCTTTTAGGTAATGTGGCTTCTACATAATTCGAGTTTGGCATTTATCATTGCTCCAAATGCAATATCCAGATGTACATATTCTGTGTTATGTTCAGCATTCTGGAATAGGAAATGCAGTAATTGCACAGGTGTACTTTCTGTTGGCTATCTTAGATTGACTTCAGGCTTGAAGCTGAAGAGTTTGCAGAACTTTGTGAGTAGTTACTGAGTTACACAGAAGTCTAGAAAATATTAAATATGGTTAGTTGTTATCTCTTGTGAGGGTGTGATGGCATGTGTCAGAGTGCATTTTAAAATAAAAGACTGAAGCAAAAAACAAAGTAAAACAAAATTAACCTTCAAAATTGTTGATTTAGTAATGTGGTGAGAAGTAGAAAATTTTTTATTTATGGTGATACTTATTTGCTCATTTTCATTTATAATATTGAGGGGAGTACTGTTAATACATGTCCTGGTTTTCTGGTAATCAGTTTGAACCATTTGGATTTTAGACCGTTTAAAATACATGTTAAGTTATGCCTGATATTTATTGGATGATTGATTGATTGATTTTAATATCCAGAAGGTACTGTATGATATATATGTTTCATGGGATGTGTGTTTTTCTGAAGAGTTTACATTCATACTAACAGAGCTTTAGCATAATCAAATGGCTAGACTCCCAGTTTATTATAAGTTACATAAATATTGTTTTTCCAGTTGTGATTTCTATCTTGGGATCTATCATCCATTGATGATACTGTTTTTTTTTTTTTTTTTTTTGATGATACTGTTTTTAACTATGTAGTTTCAGGATTGTTCACAACTCTATATTGTTCTCGGGTCAGTTTGAGTTTTATGCTCTTATTAGAAGCTACATTTTGAACTATGTCCTTAGCTAAACTTGTTTTTCCTCCATATGTCACTCTCCAGGTTTGTTTTTGTAGGGTTGTAGCTAGGCTACTAGGAAAAAAGTTGAAGTATTTGTTTTGGAAAATAAAACCATGTGAAGATTTGCATGGCTTGTAAAGAAATACAAAAGAAATATGCTGGTCAAAAATTGGGTACTACCAACCTTGGAAGATTTTTTTCCATAGTGGTGTAATATTGCACAGTAAGAGGACATGTATTATGATGGGTTTTACACCTTCCTCTGAAAAATCTTAACTGGCAGACAGGATGCCAAACTTTCACAGTAATTCTGTTACTTAACCATGAGTGCCTCTTCATAGTAACCAACAGTAATCAAGTGACTTTGTAAGTTCCTTCTTTGATATGTCAAATTGAGTATCATGGTTTCTGCTGAGTAGATAATGCAGTGTGTTTTATAAATCACAGGTGGACTAATTTTTTTTTTAAAATGAACTGCTGTTTCATTTGACTTACTGTAAGACTGTCATTACATGTGTTCTTGTTTAGAAGTTTAAAATTTGCTGACATTCCTCTGTAGTTAGATGGGTAGCCGTTAGCCCGGTATTTTATGATATATTTTCATGATATTGCAGACATTTAAATAAAGAAGAACAAACTAATATGCTGGCCATTGTAACAGACATAGACATCAAATACAGAGACTTGAGTTTAGTGGTCTGCCAAAAGTTAGTTTGATTGTGTCAGACATACACTTATTCAGTTGTAGATTGTCTACAAAAATTTCTCAAAGTCTAAAATTGAAAATGCAATTGATTATTTGTTTTAACATTGACAGTTAATTTTTTAAAATAAAAGTGCCTACTGATAATGTGTAAAAGTACTATATTTAAAGCTTGGATATTACTCATCTATTATGTCTATGTATTTTGTTTTCAGTTAGTTCCATTCTTGGCATGTACATCACAATATATTCCACAGATGTTCATCATTAGAATATCTTTATAATTATATAAAGATAAGTTAATAATTTCCCACATTTTGTAGATGAAGAAGTTAAAGTGGAAAAGTATCTAAATGGCTTTAGGGGCATTTGTTAATTGGAAAAAAAGTTGTATTCTTGATATGTGTTCAGTAATATTTAATCAGTCTATTATGAATTCACTTTGTTAGTCAAAGTGATTTTAAGAAATTAAAATATAATTGGAAATTACTTATGGTTAAATTTATGCCTGAGTGTGTTTATACCCAGTATGTTCCATATTTACTCAGTTAATTTTATATTTTCATTTTGTTTTGGTACTAAGATTGGGAACAATTTACTCCTCTTACTTTTTGTTAAGAATTTGAAGCCTTGGTATGAAGATTTAGGTAAATATTTCAAATACTTAGTTGAAGAATTTTGTTTTAGCTTACTGATGCCAATAGTACAGCTATAGTCAAGGTTAAGTTGATGTTTCCATTATAAAACTTGATTTTTGAAAAAGAGGTGAAATACCTTGGACTTAAAAAAATTTGTTGTACAACACTGTATGTTACTGATTTTCTTATAAAATGATTTTTTTACATGTACCTACCTTTGGAATAGTCAGAAACTTAATTGTAGAATTGTACCTGCTATAGTGAATTTTCAGTTTCATTGTGAATTTATTTATTTTTTTCCCCCCTTGGTGGATGAAGCCCTGCCTTAAGTTATACCAATTAAAGTTTATATTTATCAGGTAAATAGAATGAATACACTTGTGTGCTGGGTGGTTAGTGTCTACCATGTAGATCACTTTTTTTAAGAGAAAGCCTTTTATGAATCACTTGAGGTTAAATGAAAGAATGCTTTAAAATTGTAATAAATAAGTAAATAAAGTAATACATTGAGTTTGTGTATCAACAGAATTGATAAATGGAGATTGCTCTCCTTATTTAAGGAAGGAAAATAAAAGTAATATGAAGACTGGAAGAAAAATTGTATCTAAATAAATTATTCGTATATGCATTTTAAAATTAATTTTGTAAACTGTAACCTTTCATTTTGAACAAACCTGATTTTGATATCTTCTCATATTCTGTTACAGTTTAGAGGGTGTGCAAACTTGTTGAAAGGAGGAGTGGAAAGTAGAAAAAGTTGAAAGACTTATGAGACCTCAGCTAGGTTAGTGTTGTGTCTTAGAAACCATGTTTTAAATAGCTTAAATTTGCCCTCAAGTAGAAATAAATCTAACTCTTTCCAGGGTGGATAGTTTTCACTGAGGACACAAACTAAGAACTTAACTGTAACTCCCAGAAATGTTTATATGCTTTTTTGCATTTAAATTTTCTGCCTTAACTGTCAACTAAAATTGTCTGCGTCTAAAGAGGAGCACTCTTATAATCCTACCTCTTCTCTGTTGTTGATTTAGTATTTTCAGTTGGTTGTGTGTAAAATCCACTATGACTGATAGAGAAGTATATCACGTCTGTGAATATTTTATAATCTGAAATGAAATGATATTGGAAGTTGGAAAAGGAAGGAAAAACAAACATTTTAATTCACTGGAATTTAGGTGCATTAGTCAGTGAGTAAGTACTCAATACTGCATGTTTTTAGGTGAAGTATTTAGAGTTTTTTTCATTATTATTTGGGGGAAGGCTGCTTATTGGGCATTTTCCAGAGTTGTACAGTCCCTCCTCAAGTTTGCTAGTAAATGTAGGGTTTGTTTGAATTAGGAAGTAGAGGACACATGGGGGGTGGATCTCTTTCTACTGCTTTCATCTGGCACCACCATCGTCACCACACTCCTGGGTATTCAGGATCAGTTAGAGTGGAGATTCCCAATTTGTGCTGTATGAAGCATTTGTTTTCCTGAAATGTCAATATGTTTCCCTGAAAAAAGGCTAAATGAATTTGAGTAATAACAATAAATTTGTGTTACTTCATTGAAGGACTTCGTAGAGACTGTATTTTGTTAGTGTGAGTTGTGGATCTCAAGACAATTTGGAGAAACACTGTTTATTACCTCCCTCCCTCCACCTATGGTAAATGATGGTTCCCAAACACTGCCGTACATTGCAGGGGAATGTTGGCGGAACATCTACTAAGTTCTGTGGAGCACAGTTTGGGAAACCCTGAGCTAGAAGAAATGAGGGTAAAGGAAGAAAAATTTTAAATATGGAAAATGAGAGGTAACTGTGTATATTTATATAGATATATATACAGATTTAAATGATTTTTATGGTGCTATTATTTGCTTATCTTTATCAATTGCTGTGCAGAATTATATTGGTAATACTTAAATAGTTGTTCGAATAGGGGACATTAAAATTATCTTGTGTTCATTGCCAGGAAGAGGAAGGTAGCCAAATCATTGGTCACATTGTTTTGCAGGATAGTAATTACTGTTGTTGAAATATGATAGTCATGCTAAAATCTGTATTTGCTTCAGTTCTACCATTTTAAAAACATAGGTCATAATCATGAATTTTGATTTTAGGGAAAGCTGTTTAGAAGTAGATCTTGGTATAAGGACCAAACTTACTGGAGATAAAAATGGAGATGTTAGAATTAAAGATTGTCATCAAATATTTTATGGTTTGAAATTATAAGCATAATTGTTATGAAAAGCAAAAGTATTGGCTTTTGAATTTAAAATAAATGTAAATAATATGGTTAGTTCAGTTATCCATAGTAGAGCTCAGGAAATAGGCAGGTTGATTCTTTTTATTCACAAAGTACACAAAAGTGTATATATGGTGATTGATACTAGTATTGGTTACCTATCATAAAGGTTATTAATGGATTCACTTAGGATATAAAACTTTTGGGGGACCTGGAATAAAGAGATGGTTTACAGCAAATTGTCACTCTCAGTAGCGTTCAAATTTTCTATGAATTTTATTGCACTTTCCAAGAATTGTGTTATTAAAATAGAGTCTAACATACAATTTTTTGTTTCAAACATTAAAAATATCACTTGTGCTTGGATACCTTTTGAGTATTCATTATGCTGTGAATTCAAAGTTAATTCTTTTCTACAAGATATATACCCTTGTGACTAAGTATATTGCAGTGATCTATGGCTAGAACTGGAATCTCTTGGTGATATGTAGGAATAGATACTGCATTATGAATTATTGTCCCCAAATGATAGATTCATATTTCCATTAATATCTAAGTTAGTGTTTGCAGGTCCACCCCATCTTACTGCAAGAGAATTTTATGGTGAGGCTGAATCTCTTGTTTTGGCTCTTTTATCCCATTAGTCTCTTAACAGCTCCCTTTTCCTATCATGCCACTGATTTATTGAAGTGGTGGGGTCAGTTGTCCTTTAGAATGCCCTAAATTCTAGATTTGGTTGACTGCTTCCTTCTAGTGTCAGTTAACTTGTTCCTCTATCCCCTGTATCTATTTCCTAAAATCTATTAGATTTAAAGATTGAAAAAATTCAAGTTTAGTATTTTAGGTGTACTTTAATAGGTAGTGCTGTGCTTTTCATCATATTATGAGGCATATAATGTTTAGTTGTCCTGTTTTAGTGGTGCTAAGATTGATCAGTGGTTTTATGACTTAATGGTCTAAAACACTGTATTTTTTTAAAGTGTGCCCCAGGTGATTCTTAAGTACACTGAAGTTTGAGAACAGCTGATCTAAGTGTTGGAATTAAACCAGTTGAGTTGCTGAGATAACTGGTTTAACTTGGCACCAACATGTTGGCCAGGGCTGCATCCAGAGCAAAACCTCTAGGTGACATCTGGTCTAGGGGCACCTGCTCAAGCTGCACCTGTCATCTCTAAGCAGAGCGTGGACACACCCTACTTTGTTTCTGGGCTCTAGAGAAGATAACAAGGGCTCCACTTAAGGGGGGAAAAAAAGGGGTAAATGAACTACCAATTTGAGCTTATCATAACTATTTGCATAGTAATTTGGATTTTAAAAAATCAATTAAAAATAAAATTTCTTAATATCTAGGTTTTGTTTTTAAATAAAACTTTATAATATTTTCCAAATGGAATGCCTTTTATTTTATTGAATTTACTGACCACTTTTTCTCTTTGTGAGGATTTTGTTGGTCTATCTCAGTACTGCTTAGGGGAGTTCATTTATAAATATAAATATATTTATATATAAATATATAAATATAAATATATTCAATATAAATATACATGTTCATTTATAAATGAACATGTATAAATTCCTTTAAAAATAACAATACTAACAATAGCTTGTTTTGTTTAATGCACTTTATCTTCATGTTTCAAACTTTTCATATGTAAGATTTTATTTTTATCATTTCAGATTTCAGAAGTAATTGATGTTATTTAATCTCAGAAAAAATAACACTTAGAAAAGAATTTCTTTACACCACTCAGACTCTTTTCTTCTGGAGCATAGGGGCTACTAACAAAAAACAAAAAAGGCTGTAGGTTATTACCCAACTTTCAATCTTAAGTGTCAGCCATAATTGCCACTTGGTAAGGTTTATTTTATAT
Organism: Leucopleurus acutus; assembly: GCF_964270905.1. NCBI lineage: Eukaryota > Metazoa > Chordata > Mammalia > Artiodactyla > Delphinidae > Leucopleurus > Leucopleurus acutus. Next base: position 37,736,884 of record NC_139152.1, read on the forward strand.
ATTTTCAAGCCACACTTTCTCCCCTTTACCTTTCCATTCTTTTCCCTGGTGATAGACCTGCTTTACATTTCACAAAGCTTTGTTTTATACATAACCCTCCATTATCCACAGTTGTTAAATATCTTCAGGTATATTCCATGCCCTAGTATGTTTATCTTTTGCTTCTTTCAGTAAATGAGTTTTTTCATTACTGTGTAATGGGACCAAGCCAAAGCATTGCTTTTTATGAAGTAGGATTTGAATAAAGTTGTACAAGAATGTATTATTTGAATATACATCTTAATGGGATACATGGCAAGTATCTTTAATTCTTTCTTTCTGAGTTCTTAACTGTTGTACTTGGTAAATTGTTCAGTGGTCAGCTGCTCTGTGCACAAAGATGATGTTTATTATATAATTATAATATACACATCTTTCATGGTGACGTGTTTTCAAATGAAATTTGTTTTTGCTCCTCTCCTAGCCCACTGGTTATTTTAAATAAATAAAATGTTAATATAAACATATATGAGGTCAGTAGGAACATTCTTCCATTAAAACAAGACAAAGCAGAGACCATAGTTAGGGTCCTAACCTGTTGTAGTTTAGAGGTGGGGTTGAATTTAAATGTGTCAGTAATAATGCCCAAGTTGATCACACTTTCCATAATGGTTCATAGGTTAAGTGAATTTTCAATGTACTTGAGCACAGATCAGACCATTTAGTACCTCATAAACAGTATTTAGTACCTAAGCAGGCTGTACCTCCAAGTGCACTCACAAGTAATAGGTCAAGAGTGCTTAAGTGGTTTGGTATAATCTTTTTAGTTTACACCATTAAAAAGTCAAACTTCTGAATTTTTGAGTAGTTTTTGCCAGGTAGCCCCACATTGCGATGTATTAATTTAGTAGTAAAAAATCTGGTTGAGAGAGAAATGATAAACCTATCATTTTTTTTCCTTCCTATGTTTTCTTTCTTCAGAATTGTTAAATCTTTTTTTTAAAATTTTATTTATTGATTGATTGAGTTTTGGCTGCGTTTAGGTCTTCATTGCTTTGTGTGTGTTTTCTCTAGTTGCGGTGAGCGGAGGCTATTCCTCATTGCGGTGCGCGGGCTTCTCATTGTTGTGGCTTCTCTTGTTGCGGAGCACAGGCTCTAGGCACGCGGGCTTCAGTAGTTGCGGCACGTGGGCTCAGTAGTTGTGGCTCACAGGCTCTAGAGCACAGGCTCAGTAGTTGTGGCGCACGGGCTTAGTTGCTCCGAGGCATGTGGGATCTTCCCGGGCCAGGGCTCGAACCCGTGTCCCCTGCATTGACAGGTGGATTCTTAACCACTGTGCCACCAGGGAAGTCCAGAATTGTTAAATCTTTTTTTCGCTTTCTGTATGTGAATTCTTGTTTACACTTTATTTATATTGACCAGTTGTTATTTTACCACATTTGTTTTGTGTTTTCCTTTTTATATGTGATGGTGTATATACATATATACACATTATTATAATTGTTATTATTACTGTTGTTTAATCATTTGCTGTCATTACAGTTATAATGCCCTTTCCTCCTAAATGTAAGTGTATATTACTTAAGAATAAAAACATTCTCTTATGTAACAATAGTAAAATAATCAAATTCAGAAAACTTAACATGAATATAATCATATTATCTGTATTATATACAGATCTTATTCAGATTTTACCAGTTGCCCCAAAGATGTCTTATAGCTGTCATACCCAACCATCCCTAATCTGTGATCTTGTATCACATTTAGTTATCTGTAGTTTTTCAGTCTTTTGTGATACTACCATTTTTGAAGAGTATGGGTCAACTGTGCTATAAAATTTGGATTTTTCTGAGGTTTTTTTCAGGATTAGATTTAGGTTAAGTATTTTTGGCAGGAGGTATGTGATGTCACTTTGTCCCATTATTGCTGACATTAACTTTGGTTAAGGTGGTGTCCTCCTGGTTTCTCCACTGTAAAGTTTCCATTTTCTGTTTTGTAATTAGCAAGGGACCCGTGGAGACATACTTTGAGACTGTAAATATCTTGCTCACCATCAAACTTTTACCCAGTGGTTTTAATATCCATTGATGATTCTTGCCTTATTCAGTTATTATGATGGCTGTATGATGTTTATTTTCTAATTTTATCATTTCTTCTACGTCTTATTTCTTATCATCTTCCAATCTACGATATGGAAAATATTTTTATTTTTTATTAGATTTTTATATTATACAATGGATTAAAATCTATTGCAGTTATGCATTTTGCTGCTTCCGTTTGGCCAGGAGGAGCCCTTTCAAGCTGCCTTCTGTGTATTTTTATCAAGTTACTATTATTTTTGAGCTCTTTCTTGCCTTCTGACAAAATAAGATCTTCTAGAGTCAACTTGTGTTTTGCTTTCCCTGATGTAGCATCAGCTATTTCTTCAAGAAGTCCTGGTTCCTTTTAGTGTGGAATGCTATATAGAAACCAAATCTGGGTGGTAGATGTACCCATTGTTACTAGGTTATCTTTTCTTCTGGGCCCTTTCAGAGGACAGAGCTAGGAAGTTTACTTATTTTAAATATGAATATACACATCTTGAAAATCATAAGGCTATACTGATATCTCTAATTACAACCCACACACGTTTTCTCTTGCCTTCTTCCATTCCACGTATCTCCCTTTAACTGCATTGAGAATCCTAATTCCTAACACCAGTGTATTTACTTATCTTGTTAGTTTTGTAACACATAGAGAATAGTTTCAGAATTGTTATACCCATACCACTACAAACAACAAACCTGCCAAGTAGAGTTACAAATTTGTTTGCATTTCTTTTTGTGTTCAGACTGACTTTATATCTGTAAATAATTGTGTTAAAAAAGGTTCACAGTGACTGGATTCTATTTTTCTGGGTATTGTTATTCACTTAAAACAGTAAAGTTCACATTTTCTCCATTTGTATTCAATTTTGTGTTTTCCCCTTTATTTATTCCTTTAATTTTATTTATGAATATATAAAACCCTTAAGATTCTAAAATCAAAATTTAAGCAAAGATATGCTTGGAGTTTACCCTCTACCCTCTTTTCTTCCCTGTCACTTCTGCCCCATTCCTACCCATGCTCTTTTGGTAACCAATAGTTGCTGGTTATCCTTCCTGTTTTTTTGTTTTTCTTTTGTTTTGTAAAAATAAGGAGATATATACATGCATTTTTAGTTCCCCATCTTAACATTAAGAATGCACACTATTTTTTTATTTTGCTTTCTTTCATTTAATATATTGGGTTGGCCAAAATGAAATTTCATATATTGGTTTGTGCGGGTTTTTATATGATGTTACGGAAAAACCCAAAGGAACTTTTTGGCCAGCCCAATATCTTGCCTATCACTCTTAAGTAAGTTCATAAAATTCCTTTTTTTTAACAGCTGCATAGTATTCCATTGTGTGGATATATCCTACTTTATTCATCCAGTCTCCTACATAATGACTTAGGCTTTTCCCAGTATTTTACAATAACAAATAATGTCACATGAATAATCTGCAAATCTAGTAGCCTTATGCAAACCAATTTTCAAATTTTTGGAGATGTATCTTCAGAGTAAATCACTAAAGTGGGAATTGATGCAATAATCAAATAATAAAGGCATATGTATTTGATTAAATTCTGCCCAATTCCCACCAGATTCTCTCCAAGTAGGAGAGAACTATTTTGCATTCCCATCAGCAGTATATGAAGGTACCTGTTTCCCGTAGCCTTACCATGTGTTTGTCAAGCTTTTGAAGTTTTATCGATCTGGTGGGTTAAGAAATGGTATGTCACTATATTGTAATTATTGTGGCTTTATATAGCATGTTTTAATATTCGATAGTGCCATTCCCATCTCATAGTTCTTTTTTTACAAGGTTTTCTTGGGTATTTGTTTATGGTTTTTTTTCCATATGAACTTTAGCATTAATTTGTTCTAGTTTCAGAAAAAAGCTTTTTCTTTCTTTCTTTTTTTGAGTGGGGATTGCATTAAATTAAAAACAATTACCTTAGGAGAATGGACATGATGATACTGAGTTTACCTCACCAAGAAAAATGAGTCTTCTATTCAATCTTTTTGTGTCATTCAAGAGTCTAAAGTTTTCCTTTTACAGGTTTTTTTAAAAAAAATTAATTAATTAATTTATTTTTGTCTGTGTTGGGTCTTCGTTTCTGTGCGAGGGCTTTCTCTAGTTGTGGCAAGCGGGGGCCACTCTTCATCGTGGTGCGCGGGCCTCTCACTGTCGCAGCCTCTCTTGCTGCGGAGCACAGGCTCCAGACGCGCAGGCTCAGTAGTTGTGGCTCACGGGCCCAGTTGCTCCGTGGCATGTGGGATCTTCCCAGACCAGGGCTCGAACCCGTGTCCCCTGCATTGGCAGGCAGACTCTCAACCACTGCGCCACCAGGGAAGCCCCTTTTACAGGTTTTTGACATTTCTTAAATTTATTCTTAAGTATATTATCAATTTTCTTGCTATTGTAAATTTGGTTTTCTCTTCCATTATATCTTCTAGTTATCATTTATATGAAAGTTACTGATTTTTTATATTGTAATCTGGCACCTTAATTGTTTTGCCACTTGTATTAGTTTTATCATTGATTAAAAATTTTTTTTAGACATACTAGTATGTCATCTGCAAATGGGGATAACTTTACTTCTTTTCTAAATTTTACGCCTTTAATCATTTTCTTTTGTCTGATTGTATTGGCCACTCTGAAATAGTTAGGGAGATGAGGGCATCTTTGCCTTGCCTTGATGCTCGATGTTTCTATCATTTCCTCATTGAGTAGGACACTGCCTGCTGTGTGCTCTTGATGCAGTCTTAGCTCTGTATGTTCTATTAACATAGTATTTCTATATCTGTTTATGGAATGAATAATACTGTTAGACTTAAAAGTCAGATTTAGTGATATCCTTCATATGTTTATCTACTAGTGTTTGACTTTAATTTTTTAAAATCTGTGATTATTATCAGTGTTCAAGAGAGGAACTAATACTGATTATTAAAAATTTTAAATCTTATTTTGCCGCTTATGCTTGAATGTGAATATTTCTCATCTTCTAGGAATTTAATATATAAATAAAAATCAGCTAAAATGCTAAATGATAACTTTGGAGGAAAATTACCTTTGTCTATCTGTCCATTAAGAGCTCTTCACTATTTCATTCTTTGCTGGCCATTGCATCACTGGTTATACAAAAACAAGGCAATAATTTTGTTTTTGTTTTTAATTCATTGCTTGATTTTTATGTTATTAAGACTGGGATAAACTGCGATTTGATAGTTGTTTGATTTTTATCTTCTCAAGGTGAGAAGTAATTGTCTTTATTTAAAAGTCGTCTTTATAGGTTATCTACCTTGTGGAGATGAAAAGCAAATTCATGCTTTAGTTACAACCAGAAATCTTAAATGTTTGGGTCTATCCATTCAAATCCATTATCACTAAATCAAATGTGTTATGTTTTTACATTGTATATTTGATCCTCAGAATTAGATATAATTTGGCTATTAAAGTCTTGCTAATTCTGAGAGTTGCTTAGAACATTCCTCCTTCTTTATCCCCCTGTTTATAAACTCTGGGGGTTAGTTTAAGTGGATGTGTGTGTATGTGTGCACACATGCAGCACTATTTATTAGCTTTAAGCAAATTGCTTGGTAATTTCTTGGTCAGTTTTTGGTCATACCAGATCTTATAGATATTTACCTTACACATTTAAGTCTTACACGTTTCAGGAGCTAAGCTGTGGTAGACATTAAATATTATATGCAAATTTGATGTTTTATAGAGGCCTAGTAATATAGCTTATGGAGCCTGAAAATTTAGATTCCTAAAGATAGGAGCAGGAAGTATGTACTTAGCAACAGTTGGATATGACTACTGAACCTATCAATTCATAGCATCATCATTCTTAACTAGAAGGGCTCTTAAGAAGGTGGTCTAGCCCCAGGCTTTTTGGTAGGCTAGAAATAAGGATGTTTTTTCTGGTGGACCTGCATAAGGATAATTGACTTGTCTTAGGTCACTATTACTGAATGATAGGAGGGGGAATGTGGAAGCCAATTCAGAGCTGCCTTTATTACTCTAGCTACTCTGTTGTGATTTAAAAGAAATAAATGTGGAAAATTGTTGAGATTTCTTTGCTACTACAAAACATGACCTTTACTTTTACTTTAAGATGACTTTACTGACTTATACCATCTCTGAGGCGTAGGTATTAAATTGTTGGCCAGTAGCGGTGATAAATAAGCGCATGATTTATCATTTGTATCCAACAGTCATATCTCTTTCCCTTTCCTGTACAGAGGATTATGTTTATAAGAGAGGTGAGTATTATTGGAGAACCCACAGCAAAATATAACAATCACTGGGAAAAGTCACTTTTTCTTCAGATATTCCTTATTTTTAAATGTTTTTCTTGGAAAAAGTTAAATTTGCATATTTGATAATGCTGGCCCCTATTTTTTTTTTAAATAACAGGAATACTAATTTAAAGTTTTCAGTCTGATAACATTATTTTTTAGATGGAGACCTCTACTGGAAGTATGAAGCAATAGATGGATTCTATTATACATTGTAAAATATCTAGACAAAGGAATGGTAGGGAGATTTATTTTTAAAATAGTGTAAAGTATCCTAGACATCTTTAAAAGAATCTTTCTATGATACTTTAGATGATAATGTACTTTTGGTTTATGACATCATCTTAAGTTTTTAAAAAGCAGAATTTTGTTTTTTCTTAGCTGTTTATGAAATTTGCCATGTGCCAAGCACTGTACCAAATGATTATAATAATTCATTTCTTCTTCATACCTCCCAATCACATAGGTACTGTTACTATTATCCTGATGTTAAAGAAGAGAAAACAGGACAAAGGAGTTTAAGAGTCTTGTCCAAGGTCACACAGTTAGTAATTTTAGGAGCTAGTATTCAAACCTGGGCTATCTGGCTCTAAAAAAGGCGCACTGTATTGTTTTCCTCGAACTCCACGTGGTTTCATCTTTATTAAAAAAAGTGTGTGGAAAAAAAAAAAAAAGTGTGTGAAGAGAAGCACCTGAAGGGAATATTAGCAAAATATGAAAATGGTTGGGGTAGTTGTGGGATTGTGGCTTTTTATTTAAAAATCTTTTAATAAATCTTTTTACAGAAGACTTGTTTGCTGCAGTACAGTTTATATAGTATAGCTCATTTTTACAAATATGCATCTCACTGGATTTTTACAGCTTTACAAAATAGGTATCATCCTATCTTATAGATGAGGAAAAAAGCCTTTAAGTATCATTGCTGATAAGTAATGGGGTCAGAATTAGAGTTTAGTTTTGTGAATTATAATTTGCTGCTCTTATTTTATCACCAGAGTCTTGGGGGCCAAGTACTTAAAAAAAAATTTTTTTTTATTTACCTCTTAAAGCTCCTCATTTAACACTGATACATTGTAGTTGTACTGAATCAGATCCCCTGCTATGGGGAGGTTCTTATGAACTCTGGTGGGTATGGTGGGCCTCTCAGCAAATGGGGAATCTAATTTGGGGAATTCTGAATGAACTGAAAAATTCTAAACAGAATTAGTAGTATAGTATCCCATTGATGTGGCCCTAAGCTTAACCTTTTCTTGTGCGGTTCTATGAAACAAGCACCGAGAGTCAGTTCTAGTAGAATGTATATTAGCATTGTGATAAATGTGGCATTTTGTGCAATTTTATGTAGCACTTAAAAATTTTTTTTAGGTGAAATAGACACCCATCTCTTTTTATAAGCTAAAACAGAAGAGAATCTTGTGTAAGGTAAGAGTTGATCCAGAGTAATACTGGTTTTGTTCAGACTAGCATGTGAAGATCCAAGGATTTTGCAAACAACTATTGTTTTTGAAGAACTGGATACTGGAAATGATGTGATAACTCAGTGGAGGCACTTTGGGCGTCAGGAATGTTCATTATCATCATCATAATAGCTAACATATATTGAACATTCACTGTTTTCCAGGCATTTTGCTCAACCTGCATTATTCTAATCCTCAAAACCATCCTGCAAGATTGATATCAACATCATCATTTTATAGATAAGGAAACTAAGATTTAGAGAAGTTAAGTTAACTTGCACAAGGTCACACAACTACAAAGTGGTGGAGCTGGAATTTGATCCAGGTCTTCTGGCCACCAGAGACCAAACGTTTAACCATATGCAGACTACTGCCCTTTATTCATTCAGTGAATAATGGCTGATCATTTATCATTTTTCAGACACTATTCTATGCACTGGACATACATTAGTAATGAAAACAGAAAAAACTTTCCCTGTTGGAGCTAGGGAAAGGAAACATAGTAAACAAATAAGTAAAACCAGGTATATTAGAAAACAAATAAGTAAAACCAGGTATATTAGATAATAATAAGTGCAAGAAATAAAAAGCAGATAAAGGAGATAGTTTTTGGATGGGGAGAGTGTTACATCTTTAGATAGAGTGGACTGGAAAGTCTAAGAGGATGGCATTTGAATAAAGACCCAAGGAAGATGAAGGAGCAAACCAGGTGGATATCTGGGATAAGAGTCTACAAACAGCAGTGGGGCATGCTTGGTGTGTTCAAGAAACAGCAAGGTTCATAGCTTTTGAGGTGGTGTGAGTAGCCATATTTTGGATATTTGAAGTTCCAAATCTAAAACTTTTCAGGCTTTAATTAGCAGATACCTACTCAGACATTTACTGGGAACCTATCAGCTGTCAAGTTTCATACTTTTCCAATTATAAACTTTATTTTCCTTAATTATCATAGTATAGTAACACATGCTCATTATGTAAAATGTAGAAAATAGAAGGGGAAAATAGTACTATTAATATAATTTTTTCTTAGTTTTCTCTTAGTCTTTTGTCATAAGGATTGAACCTAAAAATCTATCTACAGTAAACTGACTCTCTTTTCTTAGTAAAATGTTAACTCCATTAGAGCAGGAGCCATGCTCTTTATTTCTCTATCTTGGGTACCTAACACAGTGTCTGCTTTATAAGTAAGTGCTCAGTAGTGCTTCTTTTGTTTGAATTAACTGTGCTAATCAGTTGGGTACCATATCCTTGCACATTTTTTGAGGAGATACTATGGTTTTTTTTTCATTTGTTTTGAGGTTTGGTGAATGGACAGTCAGTAAGTGTTGGTAGACTTAATGTACTCTGAACACCAGCCATACTTTTCTATTTATAGTTCTCTAAACATGCCAAGTTTTTCTCCTTTCTTTGCTTTTGTATGTGCTGTTTTCTCTGCCTGGAACTCCTTTCCCTACTTCTGTGCCTGACATACTCCTACCCATCTTTGAAATTTAACATAAATGTCACCTTCTCTAAAAAGCCTTTTCTTATCTTTTCAAACGGCTTGAAGTGATCCTTCTTTATGGTCCCACTTTCCCGCCATTTATACCTCTATTATAAACACTGCTGTAATGACTTTTTCATGTCTGTCTTTAGAGCACTGTGAGCCCAAGGATTAGGGACTTAGTTTTATGTATCTTTGTGGCCCCCATCATCATAATACAATGCTTATTAGTGCGTAAGAGTTACTGTGTGGCTAATGGAATCAATGAATGAGTGCTGGAAAGGGTCATCGGAAGTCAGAAAAGAAGGAAATTAGTTTGGTTTGAGGGTAGAGAGGAGCTTATTTTAGAGGCCTCGAGCTTTGCATAAAAAGGCTAGTTGGATTCAGGTAGAAAAAAAAAGAGGGACAGGAAGATGGAGGACTTTTTAGATATGAGGAAAGTGGGAAATGAAGGTATACACAAATGTGTATTAGTTTTGTAAATGAACCTTGCTGAATCACAGGGTTTGTGCATGTGATTGATGGAAGGTAAGATGGAGACCAAAGATTGGTACCAGATCATAGAAGATTTTCAAATCAGGGTAAGGTGTTTGACCTTTATTATTCTATGTATAGTGAGGATGTGAGATTTCTGTCGTTGTTTGTTATTGTTTTAGCAGAACAAATTCTTGATGAAAATGATGTTTGGGGAACATTAATCGTACATTGGTGTAGATGTGAGTTAGGGGAAAGTAGTGGCAGGAATGGCAAACACACCTGCCTAATTTGATCAGAAAATGGGATATTATTTTTATCGAGTATTCAGACAAAATATTATCTGAATTGTTTTTTTCATTTTTAAAATTGAAGTGTAATTGATATTAACTGTATATTAGTTTTGGGTGTACAATGTAAATGATTCAATATTTGTATGTACTGTAAAATGATCACCACAATAAGTCCAGTTAACATCTGTCACCATACATCGTTGGTTTTTAAATTTTCTTTATTTTTTTATTGAAGTATAGTTGATTTACAATGTTGTGTTAGTTTCAGGTATACAACAAAGTGATTCAGTTATATCTATCTCTCCATCTATCTGTCCTTTTTCAGACTCTTTTCCATTATAGGTTATTACAAGATATTGAATATAGTTCCCTGTGCTATGCAGTATGTCCTTGTTGCTTATCTGTTTTATATATAGTAGGGTATATCTGTTAATCCCAAACTCCTAATTTATCTCTCTCATGTATAGTTGACTTTTTTCCCTTCTGATTAGAACTTTCAAGATCTACTCTCCTAGCTTCTTTCAAATATGAAATACAGTATTATTAACTATAGTAACTATGCTGTACATTACATCCCTATGACTTACCCATTTTATAACTGGAAATTTGTACCTTTTGACCCCCCTTCACCTATTCCCCACCACACCCCCACCCCGAGGCAACCACCAATCTTTTGTCTGTATCAATGAGCTTGGGTTTTGTTTTTTCTTTTTTGTTTGATTCCACATATAAGTGAGATCATATGGTATTTATCTTTTTCTGTCTGACTTATTTCACTTAGCATAATGCCCTGGAGGTCTATCCATGTTGTCATACGTGGCAAGATTTTATTCTTTTTTATGGCTGAATAATATTCCGTTTTATATATATATATATATATATATATGTATATATATAAAAAATGGAATGTATATAAAGGAATATATATATATAAAATGGATATGGATATATATATATATATATATAATGGGTATATATATCACATTTCTTTTATCCATTCATTCATCCATTGATGGACATTTAGGTTGTTTCTGTGTCTTGGCTACTGTAAATAATACTGCAGTGAACATGAGGGTGCATATGTCTTTTTGAATTAGTGTTTTCGTTTTCCTCAGAAAATTCTTACTTTACCTAAAAAGTAACAGACAGGAAAGTCATATTCAGAAGTGTTTCAGAATCTTGTAAGTAATATCTTTAAGGTTATTGTAATAAATACCAGTTTTTATCAGACTGTCAATTTACAGAAGAGCAGGTTAATAGAGAATTCCAGTTGTTTTCAAATTTGATAAACCAGGGCTTCCCTGGTGGCGCAGTGGTTGAGAGTCTGCCTGCCGATGCAGGGGACACGGGTTCATGCCCCGGTCCAGGAAGATCCCACATGCTGCAGAGTGGCTAGGCCTGTGAGCCATGGCCACTGAGCCTGTGCGTCCGGAGCCTGTGCTCCACAACGGGAGAGGCCACAACAGTGAGACGCCCGCGTACTGCAAAAAAAAAAAAAAAAAAAAATTGATAAACCAATTTTTGCTGCACTTTATTTTTTTAAAAATTTTTATTGGTTTATAGTTGCTTTACAATGTTGTTTTAGTTTCTACTGTACAGCAGAGTGAATCAGCCATATGTATACATGTATTCCCTATTTTTTGGATTTCTTTCCCATTTAGATCACCTCAGAGCACTGAGTAGAGTTCCCTGTGTTGTACAGCAGGTTCTCATTAGTCATCTGTTTTATACATAGTATCAATAGTGTATATATGTCAATCCCAATCTCCCAGTTCATACCACCCACTCCCCCCTTTTCCCCCTCGGTATCCATACATTTCTTCTCTGTTTTCTATGTCTTTATCTCTATTTCTGCTTTGTAAATAAAATTGTGTATACCAATTTTTTCAGATTCCACATATATGCGTTAATATACGATATTTGTTCTTCTCTTTCTGACTTACTTCACTCTGTATGACAGTCTTTAGGTCTATCCATGTCTCTACAAATGACCCAATTTCATTCCTTTTTATGGCTGAGTAATATTTCATTGTATAATGTACCACATTTTCTTCATCCATTCCTCTGTTGATGGACATTTAGGTTGTTTCCATGTCCTGGCTATTGTAAATAGTGCTGCAGTAAACATTGGGGTGCATGTGCCTTTTTGAATTACGGTTTTCTCTGGGTATATGCCTAGTAGTGGGATTGCTGGGTCGTATGGTAGTTCTATTTTTAGTTTTTTAAGAACCCTCCATACTGTTCTCCATAGTGGCTGTATCAGTTTACATTCCCACCAACGGTGCAATGGTGTTCCCTCTTCTCCACACCCTCTCCAGCATTTATTGTTTGTAGATTTTGTGATGATTGCCATTCTGACCAGTGTGAGGTGATATCTCATTGTAGTTTTGATTTGCATTTCTCTAATAATTAGTGATGTTGAGCATCTTTTCATGTGTTTGTTGGCCACCTGTATGTCTTCTATGGAGAAATGTTTATTTAGGTCTTCAGCCCATTTTTTGATTGGGTTGTTTGTTTTTTTGATATTGAGCTGCATGAGCTGTTTGTATATTTTGGAAATTAATCGTCTGTCAGTTGCTTTGTTTGCAAATATTTTCTCCCATTCTGAGGGTTGACTTTTCGTCTTATGGTTTCCTTTGCTGTGCAAAAGCTTTTACGTTTCAGTAGGTCCCATCTGTTTATTTTTGTCTTTATTCTCATTACTCTAGGAGGTGGGTCAAAAAAGATCTTGCAATTTATGTTAAAGAGTGTTCTGCCTATGTTTTCCTCTACGAGTTTTATGGCGTCTTACCTTACATTTAGGTCTTTAATCCATTTTGAGTTTATTTTTGTGTATGGTGTTAGGGAGTATTCTAATTTCATTCTTTTCCATGTAGCTGTCCAGTTTTCCCAGCACCACTTATTGACGAGGCTGTCTTTGCTCCATTGTAAATTCTGGCCTCCTCTGTCATAGATTAGGTTACCATTGGTGCATGGGTGTAATCTCTGGGCTTTCTATGCTGTTCCATTCTGTTTTGTGCCAGTACCATACTGTCTTGATTACTGTAGCTTTGTAGTATAGTCTGAAGTCAGGGAGCCTGATCCCTCCAGCTCCATTTTTCTTTCTCAAGATTGCTTTGGCTATTTGGGGTCTTTTGTGTTTCCATACAAATTATGAAATTTTTTGTTTTAGTTCTGTGAAAAATGCCATTGGTAATTTGATAAGGGATTGCATTGAAACTGTAGATTGCTTTGGGTAGTATCGTCATTTTCACAATATTGAGTTTTCCAATCCAAGAACATGGTATATCTCTCCATCTGTTTGTGTTGTCTTTGATTTCTTTCATCAGTATCTTACAGTTTTCTGCATACAGGTCTTTTTCCTCCTTAGGTAGGTTTATTCTTAGCTATTTTATTCTTTTTTTTTTTGCAAGGGTAAATGGGATTGTGTCCTTAATTTCTCCTTCTGATCTTTTGTTGTTAGTATATAGGAATGCTATATAGGAATAGTATATAGGAATTTTGTATCCTGTGACTTTACTAAATTCATTAATTAGCTCTAGTAGTTTTCTGGTGGCCTCTTTAGGATTTTCTATGTGTAGTATCTCTACACTTTTTTTTTTGAGTGTAGGTCCACCATCATTAGTTTACAGTCATGTGGAATTTTGGATTTTACGTAGATTATTAATTCAGTTTATATTCTGTCTCTATGCTGGAAGGAACTTTTTACAACTTCATTTCTAAGTTCACTTTTTTCTTTTTTCGGTTTATTAACTCCAGTAACTTAGCAATCTTTATTCCTTTCTGTTTTTCCAAAATCATGTGAAATAGGGTCTAGTGTGGATAAGTATATACACTTACGATGAAAACAAGCTGAACTGAAGACAGCTGTACATCCATTTAGAGTTCTTTATTAGAGTCTGTTTTCTAATATTGGGTATTCCTGGGCACACATTTGTGTGACTAGTATGTGTGGATTATTTTGGAAGGAGTGTTTGGGAGTAAGGAAAATGGTCTAGTGGAATATGCTTAGGGTCATATCTTAATAAAAATCTCCTGAAAGGGCTTTGCTGTTACTTGAAATCTTATTTTGACACTAAACTGATTTGATTTGGTTTGGACATTTCTATATTTTCTCCATTTGTGAGTGATTCTTAAATAGTGATCACAAAAGTTAGGGCTAGTAAAAATTGCCTCTACCCTAACTCATGTTAATGTGTGAAGAAATATGTAACTGAGCAACATTCTGACTACAAATAGAGGACAGGCATTCCCAAATAATAATAATCCAGCATTTTGAATGGCATTAATTTTTTCCTAAACTTCCTTACCTGTAACATCCAAGGCATGGGTTTACCTTTGCCTGTAAGAGCAGAGGAGGTTATAACATTGGTAAAATATGGAACTCTGTCTCTGATATTCAGAGAAAATTCAGGAATATTCCCTTTGCTGCCTAACAGGGAGGTTTCAGCCTTCCAAACTGCAGCCCGAATTAAGTAGAAAAGCTCAGCCCATTCCTTTCCCTGTGTCATTATTACAAGGAAAAGGAGTTGAAACTCCTAAAGAAATATCTAGTCCTCTTTCATTGCAGAGTTTGGGATGATTGGCTAAGGACTGGTTTCCTTCACAAAGATCCCTAAGTCAGCATTTTCACATTGTTAATTAGGTAGGCTGTGCAGAAAAGTGTTCTTACTTAAATACAATTTGAAGACTTTGTTAAAGTTTTTAGTGTTAAAAGCTGAAGGTTATGAACCCAGATAGGTGAATTAGCAAATATTTAGTATGGAGTGTTGGTAGGATTAGGCTTTATTTAATATTAATACTTCATTGCAAATTCTTCCTACTGTTGTCATCTGAATGCAGTTTGAGAAAGCATTTCAATTAGACCTCTAACTTGTGGATTATTTTATATTCTTGGACTTGAATAGCCAATGTGGTTCCTTAACCGTTAGTAAGGACATTCAATGAGAAACGTATTTACTCTGCAATAGTTTTTCTAATATAGTCACTGTATTTCCATTGACAAAGTGATCTCTTTAAGAAACACAAGTTTTGTTTTTCTGGAGTCTAAATAGGCAGAAAGCTTACGCTGTCTTTTGACATAATACATAGTCCTTTCTTGAGAAAAACATAGAATATAAATAATTGGATATATATTAGGAAATTATTAATATGGAAAACAACCATTGAGGACATTTCATTAAATCAGGGTAGGTTTAGTCCAGCTTCTTAGATTTTCTGATAGTCTACAAGAATGTTCTGTGTAAGTTCACAAAGAATATAATTTGTTTGTTGTAATGCCATATGTTATCAGTCTTTCAAGGTAGCATTTTTCAAATCTTTGCCCTTTTTTTATTGCTTCATAATTTTTCAAAGGCAAGTTAAGAAGCTCCAGTTAGAATTGTCGATCTATTGCTTCTGCACCAAATTTTTCAGTTGTTACTTATGTACATTGAGGTTGTACATACACATTCACAACTCATTTTATCTTTTTAACAGTATATAATATTCATATTTGTCTCTTATTGTTCCTACTCCCACCCCCTTGATTTTTAGTTCTTTTGATATTAACAGTGGCTTTCTTTTGGTTCATACTTCTCATGTACTTTTTTCGTGTCCCTTAATTTTTCATTTTTCTTGAATCTTGGTTTTACATTTAATCTAAGAATACATCTTCTGGGCTTCCCCTGGTGGCGCAGTGGTTGAGAGTCTGCCTGCTGATGCAGGGGACACGGGTTGGTGCCCCAGTCTGGGAAGATCCCACATTCTGCAGAGCAGCTGGGCCTGTGAGCCATGGCCGCTGAGCTTGCGCATCCGGAGCCTGTGCTCCACAATGGGAGAGGCCACAACAGTGAGAGGCCCGCGTACCGCAAAAAAAAAAAAAAAGGATACATCTTCTGAGTTTAACCCATTTATATTTAATGTGATTATTGTTAGCTCTCCCATTTTATACTGTATGTTTTCAGTGTCTAAATTTAATCTGTATGTTCTCTCTCACCTGACCAGTAAATTCCAAGAACCTTCGCATACTCTCCTGCCACCCCTGTTTTGTTGTAATAAGGGTGATGTGATGTTTTAATAATGTATTCTTATGGATATACATTTTTTAAGAAGATAAATCTTCTAAGATTTTTCCTTAATTGCCATATTTTATTTTATTTTTTCTGGATTCATTTTTCTTCTTGCTAGATTACATTCTTCAAAAGTTCTTTGAAAGAAGGTATTTTTGTGGTCAACTTTGAGATACTGTATGCCTAGAATATCTTCATTTATCACTCATATTTAAGTGATATTTACCTTCATATAAAAATGAGTATGGCTTTTTTTCCCCTCAGTATTTTGAGGATAAGATTTCATTGTTCTTTTGTTGTTCTGATGTTGCTTTTGAGAACATTTGATCGTTGATCTTGTTCTTTTTTTTTTTTTTTTTGCGGTATGTGGGCCTCGCACTGTTGTGGCCTCTCCCATTGCAGAGCACAGGCTCCGGACGCGCAGGCTCAGCGGCCATGGCTCACGGGCCCAGCCGCTCTGCGGCATGTGGGATCTTCCCGGACCGGGGCACGAACCCGTGTCCCCTGCATCAGCAGGCAGACTCTCAACCACTGCGCCACCAGGGAAGCCCGATCTTGTTCTTTTGTGTGTGATCTCTTCTCACCTTCCTTGTCAGAAGCTTTATTTTTCTCCAGTTTTATTGAGATGTAATAGACATACAGCAAGTAAGTTTAAGGTGTACAGCATAATGGTTTGACTTGCATCATGAAATGGTTATCACAGTAACTTTAGTGAACATTTCATATAGATATAAAATTAAGACATAGGAAAAAACCTCTTTTTGTGGTGACAGCCTTTGAGGTTTACTCTCTTAACGACTTTCATGTATAACATACAGCAGTGTTAACTGTGTTTATCATGTTGTACTTTACATCCCTAGTACTTATTTATCTTATAACTGGAAGTTTGTAGTACCTTTTGATTGCCTTCATCCAGTTCCCCCTCCCCCCATCCTCTGCCTCTGGTAAGTGCAAATCTGATCTCTTTTTCTGTGAGTTTGTTTGTATTACAGTTTGTTTTTGAAGTATAGTTGACCTACAACACTACATTAGTTCCTGTTACACAGCTTAGTGGTTTTTTCCTATATATTTCTAAATGATTACCACGATGTCTAGTTACAATATGTCACCATACAAAGATATTACTTGGTTATTGACTGTATTCCCCACACTGTACATTTTATACCAGAGACTTATTTAATATTTTGCAACTGGAAATTTGTACCCCTTAATCTCCCTCACCTTTTTCTTTCCTCTCCCATCCCTGTCCTATCAGGCAACCACCTGTTTGTTCTCTGTATCTATAACTCTGGTTCTTTTTTGTTATATTTGTTCATTTATTTTGTTTTTTAGATTCCACATATGAGTGAAATCATACAATGTTTGTCTTTCTCAGTCTGACTTATTTCACTTAGCGTAATACCCTCTAGGTCCAACCATATTGTCACAAATGGCCAGACTTCATTCTTTTTTATGACTGAATAATATTACATTGTGTGTGTATATATATATATATATATACACATATATATACATACCACATCTTCTTTATCCATCCATCTGTTGATGAGCACTTGAGATGCATCATATCTTGGCTATTGTAAATAATGCTGCAATGAACATAGTGGTGCATATATCCTTTCTAATTAGTGCTTTTGATTTCTTTGGATAAATACCCAGGAGTAGAATTTCTGCATCCTGTGGTAGTTCTATTTTTAATATTTTGAGGAATCTCCATACAGTTTTGCATAATGGCTGCACCAAATTTCATTCCTACCATCAGTGCACCAGGGTTTAGTTTTCTCCACATCCTCACCAATACTTGTTATTTGTTGTCTTTTTGATGACAGCCATTCTGAAAGGTGTGAGGTGATATCTCATTGTGGTTTTGATTTGTATATCCCCAGTGATTAGTGTTGTTGAGCATCTTTTCATGTACTCATTGGCCATCTGTATTTCTTCTTTGGAAAAATGTCTATTCAGATCCTCTGCCCATTTTTTGTTGTTGTATGTTTTTTTGATACTGAGTTGTTTGAGTTCCTTGTATAGTTTGGATATTAACCGCTTATCAGCTATATTGTTGGCAAATATGTTCTCCATTCAGTAGGCAGCCTTTTCATTGTGTTGACAGTTTCCTTTGCTGTGCAAAAGCTTTTCAATTTGATGTAGTTCCATTTGATTGTTTTTGCTTGGTTCCCTTGCCTGAGGAGATATATCCAAAAAAATATTACTAAGACTGATATCAAAGGGAGTATTGCCTATGTTTTCTTCTAGAAGTTTTATGGTTTCAGGTCTCATATTTAAGTAAATTTTTAATCTAGTTTGAATGTATTTTTTTGTATGGTGTGAGAGAGTAGTTCAGTTTGATTCTTTTGCATGTAGCTGTTCAGTTTTCGAAACACCTTTTATTGAAAAGGCTATCTTTTCTCCATTGTAGATTCTTGTGTCCTTTGTTGTAGATTAATTGTCCGTATAATTGTGGGTTCATTTCTTTCTGGGCTCTCTGTTCTGTTCCATTGATCTATATGTCTGTTTTTGTGCCAATACCATACTGTTTTTTTTTTTTTTTTTCCGATACGCAGGCCTCTCACTGTTGTGGCCTCTCCCGTGACGGAGCACAGGCTCCGGACGCGCAGGCTCAGTGGCCATGGCTCACGGGCCCAGCTGCTCTGCGGCATGTGGGATCTTCCCGGACCGGGGCACGAACCCCTGTGCCTTGCATCGGCAAGCAGACTCTCAACCACTGTGCCACCAGGGAAGCCCCTACCATACTGTTTTGACGACTGTAACTTGTAGTGTAGTTTGAAATCAGGGAGTGTGATACCTCCAGCTTTGTTCTTTCTCAAGATTGTTTTGGCTGTTTGGCTTCTTTTGTATTTCCATACAAATTTTGGAATTATTTGTCCTAGTTCTGTGAAAGATGCCATAGGTATTTTGAAAGGGGTTGCATTGAATCTGTAGATTGCTTTGAGTAATATGGTCATTTTAACAATACTAATTCTTTCACCCCAGGCACTCGGTATATCTTTCCATCTGTTTGTGTTGTCTTTAATTTCTTTCATCAGTGTCTTACAGTTTTCTGAGCACGGGTCTTTTACCTCCTTAGTTAGATTTATTTCTAGGTATTTTGTTCTTTTTGATGCAGTTGTGAATTTCTCTTCCTGATACTTTGTTGTTAGTTTATAGAAATGCAACAGATTTCTGCATATTAATTTTATATCCTGCTACTTTACCAAATTCATTGATGAGTTCCAGTAGTTTTTTGGTGGCATCTTTAGGACTTTCTGTGTATATTTAGTATCATGTCATCTGCAAACAGTGACAGTTTTACTTCTTTCTTTTCAGTTTGGATTCCTTTTATTGTTTGATTGATGTGGTTAGGGCTTCCATTATTGTGTGGAATAAAAGTGGTGAGAGTGGGCATCCTTGTCTTGTTCCTGATCTTAACGGAAATGCTTTCAGTTTTTCAATGTTGAGTATGGTGTTAGCTATGGGCTTATCATATATGGCCTTTTTTATGTTGAGGTATGTTCCCTCTGTACCCACTTTGGTGAGAGTTTTTCTTTTTTTAATCATAAATGGATGTTGAATTTTGTCAAAAGCTTTTCTTGCATCTATTGAGATGATTATATGATTTTTATTTTTCAGTTAATGTGGTGTATCATTTTGATTGTTTTGCTGCTTGCTTTCCTTGCCCGAGGAGACATATCCAAACATATTGAAACATCCTTGCACCTCTGGATAAATCCCACTTGATCATGGTGTATGATCCTTTTAATGTATTGTTGAATTCAGTTTGCTGGTATCTTGATGAGAATTTTTGCATGTATGTTTGTCAGTGATGCTGGCTGGTAATCTTTTTTTGTGGTATCTTTGTCTATTTTCGTATTAGGGTGATGTTGGTCTTGTAGAATGAGTTCAGAAGCATTTCTTCCTCTGCAGTGTTTTGGAATAGCTTGAGAAAGATAGGTTTAACTGTTCTCTATATGTTTGGTAGAATTCACCTGTGAAGCCATCTGGTCCTGGACTTTTTTCTGTTGGGAATTTAAAATTAATGATTCAGCTTCAGTTCTAGTAATTGATCTGTTTCTTCCTGGTTCAGTTTTGGGAGAGTGTACAATTCTGGGAATTTGTCCACTTTTTCTTGGTTGTCCATTTTATTGGAGTGTAATTGTTCACAGTAATCTTTTATGATCTTTTGTGTTTCTGTGGTGTTGGTCATAATTTCTTTTTCATTTCCGATTTTCTTTTGTACGTCATCTCCCCCTTCCCTCCTTGTCAGAAGCTTTTGAATATATACATATGTGTGTGTGTATGTGTATATGCACACACATATATATGTATATTTTGTCTTTGAAAGGCTTGAATTTCACTCTAGTATGTTTAGGTATAGGCTTTTTTCTTATGTTCTTAGCACTCTAAGCCATTTCAATCTGTGATCATATATTGAATCTTGTGAAATTCTTCGCCATTAGTTTTTCAAATTTTTCTCTTTCATTTATCTTTTTCTTTGCTTATGGAATTCCTGTTAGGTAGATATTTACACTTATACTACTTTCCCTATATTGCTTTAACTTTTTTCCCTGTATTGCTTTTTCTTTTTTTAGTATTCCTGTTTTCATTGCTTTCTGATGCTCTTTGGGACATTTCCTGGACTCAGCCTTAATGATTACTAAATTGTTTTTCACTTCAGTCCATTCTGTTATTCAAACCATTTAAACATTCTTTATTTCAGTGATTATGTGTATTTTTATAGCCAGTAATTCTTCTTAATTGGGTATTCCTGTTTCATGCTTCCAATATTTTTCCATGTTTTTCTAAGGCTATTTATTATGATTGTTCAGAATTATTTTGGGGTGATTTTCCTGGTGGTCCAGTGATTAACACCCTGCGCTTCTGCTGCAGTGGGTGCAGGTTCGATCCTTGGTCAGGGAACTAAGATCCCACATGCCGCGTGGTGCGGCCAAACATTAAAAAATTTTTTTATTTTAATTGTTTTTGGGATTAGTTCTGCTCCTTCTTTGAGTAAGTTATTTCTCATGCATTTGGGTTTAGGTGTTTGTCCACATTCCCTGTATTAGTGATGCTCTGGTGTTTCATTATTTTTCACTCTATTTGTTACTCTTTTATACACCTCAGATGCTAGTTAATTCAGAGAGTGAGAAATGGACATATACCAAGTTCATCCACTCTTGGCAGTTTACCCACGTGTTGCTTCTGTTTCTTAGGGACACTTCTCTGTAGGCATTGCTCACAGTGGTAGGGTGCATCCCTCTCTTCTGTTTTAGTCCTGATGTCTGGCTGTTTCTGCTGGTTTCCTGCACTAAAGTAATGGTAGCATGGGCAGTTATCTACCTAAGAAAATCCACCCTAATAAAAGGGCACACAACTAGAATTCCTAACCCCAGTTTATTCTCCTAATCAGTGGTTGCTGGTTTTCATATGCTCTGTGACTCCCTAACTATGCCCTACCATTATCGGTGTCTTCAAGTGTTGTTGAACTGGATTCTGAGATCCAGCAATGTTTATATTACCTTAGTGTCACCTCCAGAGTAGGATTCATAAGAAGGAGCCAGTAACCAGCAGATGGTGCTGGTCTTTTACCTTTTGCAGGGACCAAAACCCATATCTTACTTTTACAGGTAATGGCTCTAAGTGATTATTAAATTTCTTTAAAGTTCTCAGAACATCTTGGAGTATTAGAGCAGTTTTATGAACAGATAAGAAGAAGATAAATGTATCTAACAATTTATGTCTCTTTCTTCATGTATAAAATTGTGCTGTTCTGGTTACAGTTCATTTTGAAAATCTTTTATGATAGCAATATAATTGACTTGTAAAGTATTGTGATCTATAACAGCTACTATTTATTGAGTGCTCACTGTATCCTGGGTACTGCAGTAAGTGTATATAATGTATAATGTTGGAGAAAGACCAGGATGATTTCTCCAATGAGAAGTTTTAATAGGTTTATAGGAATTGTGGATAACTATTGACTCTTGAGGACAAAAATTATACTGAGATATTTTAGCAACAGTAAATTTCATTAAGGTCATAGAATGTTTTGCCTGTAGAAGAGGGAAGTTATTGAAGAAGGAAATTTAGAGATTGCTCTTGAGAGAACCGAGATGTGGAGAGTTTGTCACTTTTATATATAGTTCATGAGCTTTCTCTATTTTTTGGTTTGGGGGTATATTTGGGTTGACATACAGAAGCATTTCATTGTTGGAGTATTTAATATTTATAGATTATTGCAAATAGAAAAGGTCATTTAAAAGCTATTTACTACGTGCTTGTGTGTTTTCTACTCAGATGTGAAAATAGAAAATAAACCGGGTATCATTCCAGCTTCCTAAAGCAGTTTAAGTGATCATTATGTTTTATCTAGTTTTTCATCTAAAAGACTATTTTATTTAACTATTTAAGTTTATTTTTAGAATATATCTTTATATCTAGCCTTTACCTTTATTAAAGCCTCATTTTCTACTCTTATGCTTCCTGATTATACTTGCTAGTGGAACCCAAAACAATGATTGTATAAAATATGAAATGAAGAAGAGAAGACGTAGATTAGGAGGAAATTTCTGGCTTTATGTAGCTAGAGTTTTTTTGCTTGACATTATTTAAGCAGTGAAACTGTTTTTCCCATTTTTAAAAATTAAACACAATTTATACACAGTAAAATTTACCCTTTTTAGTGTACTGCTCTGCCTCTTTTGACAAATGGAAACAGTTGTATAAGCACCACAGGAAAAGAAGATACAGAATATTTCCATCACTCCCAAAATTGTTCTGTGTCTGTCGGTAATGCAACATTTCATTTTCTGACCCTGGCAACCAGTAATATGTTTTATGCCACAAATTTTGCCTTTTTAAGAATATCATATTAATGGAATCATACCATATATAGTCTTTTCAGTCTGGCTTCTTTTACTTAGCACAATGCATTTGAGATTTATACATATTGCCTGTATTAATAGTTCACTCCTTTTCATTGCTAAGTAGAATCCATACTGAAGATTCTTTGTCATTTCCTAGTTTAGGGAGATTTAGGTTGTTTCCAGTTTTTGGTGATTACAATTACTATATTCCCATATAAGTTTTTGTGTCAACAGAAATTTTCACTTTATTTGGGTAAATACCAAGGAGTAAAATTACTGGGTCATTAAAAGAAAAAAGAAATTACTGGGTTATACTGAAAACATGTATTTAATTGTATAAGAAAATGTGAAACCTTTTCAGAATGGCTGAAGCATTTTCGCAATCCCATCAGCAGTTTATGAGAGGGTTCCAATTGCCCCTCCTCCTTGCTAGGGCTTGGTGTTGTTCGTTTTTGAATTTTAGCCGTCCTAAAAGATATGTAATAGTATCTAATTATTCTTTTAACTAACTGACTAAGAAGGAGCCAACAACCAGCAGATGGTGCTGGATTTTTACCTTTTCAGGGACCAAAGCCCATATCTGATCATTTTTTATTTGCTATCTGTGTATCTTCTTTAGTGAAGTAGCTATTCAGATCTTCTGCACATTTGTTTTTTGGGTTTCTTCTTATTGAATTTTGTGAGTTCTTTAAACATCCTGGATGTAAATTCTTTATCAGATATATGATTCACAAATACTTTCACAAACTGTTTGTGTCTTTTTATTCTCCAGTATGTTTATAAAAACAGCTTTATTGAGAAATAACTAATATACAATAAACTGAATGTGTATAAAGTATCCAATTTGGGAGTTTTGCTATGTGTATACACCTGTGAAATCATCACCATGAAGTAATGAACACATTCATCACCCTCAAAAGTCTTCTTCTGCCCCTTGGTAATCTTTCCTCCCACTTATTCCTAGGCAACCATTAATTTTTTAAAAAATTCCAAATTAGTTTGCATTTTCTAGAATTTTCATACAATATGTCCCTGGTTTTCTTTTCTTTTTTCTTATTGGTCTGTTGTCTTTCACTCAGGAAAATTATTTGGAGAGCCATCTATGTTGTCGCATGTATCAAAGTTCATTCTTGTTTAATTGCCGAATGGTGTTCTATTGTATGGATATACCGCAACTGGGTTATTTTTGATATTTGGCTATTACCATAAAAGCCACTATGAACATTTTTATGTAAATCTTTTAATGGGTTTACACTTTCGTTTCTCTGGGAGTGAAATGGCTGGGTAATATGGTAAGTGTATATTTAACTTTTTAAGAAGCTGTCAAACTGATTTCCAGTATGATCATAGTATTTTACATTTTGTAAAACAGCATTTGGTATGAGTTCTAGTTGATCCACATTTTCACCAACACTTGATGGTCAGTCTTTAATTTTAGCTATCCTAGTAGGTGTGTAGTAATATCTTATTGTACTAAAATTTGCTTTTTCCTAATGCTGTATATTTTGAGTACTTATCATGTACTTATATGGAATTCATGTATCTTTTTTTTGATGAGGTGTCCATTCATATTCTTTGTGCACTTTTTTATTGGGTTGTTTTTCTTATATTTAATTTTTGAGAGTTCTTTATATATTCAGAATACTGTCAGATACGTGATTTGCAAATATTTTCTTCCAGTCTGTAGTTTGTCCTTTCATATTTTTTTGAGAAGGGGAGGAGTTTTACATTTTGCTTAAGTTAAATTTGTAAATATTTATTCTTTTAAGTATCATGCCTTTGACTTTGTATCTAAGAATTCTTTGCCTAATCCAAGGTCACAAATATTTTCTCCTGTTTTCTTCTTCTAGGTGGTTTATAGGTTTAGGGTTTTAAAAAAGCTTTATTGAGGAATAATTGACAAATATAATTGTTTATATTTAAAGTATAACACATGATGATTTGATATACATATATATTTTAGAATGATGTATAGTTTTAGATTTTATATTTAAATGTATGGTCTGTCTTGATGTAAATTTTGCATATGGTGTCACATACGGACTAAAAATACTATCTCTTTCCCTGGAAGTAATGCTTTAATGATGTCCTACAAATTTTGATTTGTTGTGTTTATATTTTCATTCCACTCAACATACTTTTTCGTTTCCCCTTTGAGTTCTTCTTTGACCCATGGGTTATTTAGAAGTATTAGTTTCTGAATATTTGGGGATTTTCCAGATATCTTTTAGTTATTGATTTCTAATTTCACTCCGTTGTGGTCAGAGGGTGTACTTTTATGCCTTGAATTCCTTTAAATTTATTGAGATTGGATTTGTGGCCTTGAATGTGGTCTGTCTTGGTAAATGTTCTGTGTGTACTTGAGAAGAAAGTATATTTATTCTGCTGTTGTTGGTTGAAGTAGTCTATAAATGTCAGTCAGGTCAAGTATGTCGATAGTATTGTTCAAGTTTAATGTATCCTTCCCAATTTTCTGTCTACTTGTTCTGTGATTGAGAAAGGAGTATTAATCTCTGACTATAATTATGAATTTGTCTATTCACCTTGCAGCTTGTCACTTTTTGCTTGATGTATTTTTGAAGCTCTTTTAATTTTGTACATAAACATTCAGGATTTTGTGTCTTCTTGGTAAAATTACCCCTTTTTGACCAAGAAGTGACTTTTTATATCCTTGGTAATATTATTTGGTTTGAAATTACTTTGTCTCTTAATATAGCCACTCTAATACTACTGTCAGCATGGTATATATATTTTTTCCATTCTCTTTTAACCTATTTGTGTCTTATATTTAAAGTGTATTTCTTGTAGGCACAACATAATTGGGTTGTCCTTACCCTGCCTTGCCCAGTCTGACAGCCTCTGCCTTTTAACTGTGGGTGTTTAAACCATTTACGTTTAATGTGACTAATGATCTGGTTAGGTTTAAATCCACCATCTTGCTGGTTCTTTTCTGTTTGTCTCATCTGTTCATTTTTCTCTTTTTCCTCTTCTGCCTTCTTTTGGATTGGGTATTTTTATGGTTCATTTTTATCTCCTTTGTTTTTGTATTAGTTATAACTTTTTTTTTAGTGCTTGCTTTAACTTACTGTAGTCTACTATCTGATGATATTACACATATAGTATAAGTACCTTATAGTAGTGCACTTCCATTTCTCCCCTCTTGGTTTTTGTGCTGTTAATTTTCTTATATTTTAATTCTACATATGTTGTAAACTAAGCACTACATGGTAGTTAATTTTTAAAAACAGTTATCCTTTAAAGAGACTTAAATATTAAGAAAAAAAGCCTTATGTGTTTTTTTCACATTGTTACCATTTCCATTTCTCTCAGTGTTTTGTTGTAGATCCACATTTCCATAAAATCTGATCAGTATATTCTGTCTTAGCTGAAAGTAGAAGTCCCAGTTTTTCCTTTTAACCTCTGTATCTGTACTTTTTGCTTTGGGGATTTATGATTTACAGGCTAATTAATGGGTTCCAGTAGGTAGACTTGTATGTGCCTTAATTCCATGCTTTTTAGGTTTTTTTTTTTTTTCAGGAAATCTTATAGCTCACATTTAAAAGATAGTTTTCATTCTCCAAAGAGGGTATAAACAAGTGGGATTTATTCCTTTATGTATATATTTATCTGCTGCTTACCCAAATATTTCAATATTAGATGTATGTAGTATCTTATAGGTAATCCTGTAGCTCAGCTAATGCTAATATTCTAACATACGACTAATGTGTCACTTCAGTCTCAAAATAACATGCTTGTTATTTTGCTTCCTCTCTCCCCTCACCGTATTCAGAAAAAATAATCCTGTTGAATATATTTTTATTGGTCATTTAGGTCCTCTTGATAAATGGGAATTCCCAGTAGAAATGAAAACTAGTTTATTATACAAAATGCAGCTTTTATATGTTTAGGATTTTCTTCAGTAGTTAAATTTAAATAATTGTATCTTAAATAGCTTAAAGCCACTCTTTAAGTCTGGTTTCTATAAGTGGATATTTTCTTCTTTGGAGAAATTAAGTAGGTGAAAATCTGTATTTACAAAAGAGGACTATTTAGGGGAATATAACTGGCATTTTTTGTTTAAATGGTTTCTTATAGAGTTAATTTAAAATAAGTGTTTGTTCCATGCTTTGAATAATCCAGTAAATGAGGAAATTTCTAATGACTGGTCAGGAATAGCAAGGCAAAAAACACCAACAAACTGAGTTCTGGGAAGTGTGGTGGTGGTGATGGTATGTGATATGGGTTATATCTGTGGAGATATAGTTCATACATCTTTCTCATTGGGGCTAAGAGGGAAAAACTTTTGTTGCTGCTGGTAGTCATCTCGTTGTTGGGGGAGGGGGATGATGAGGAAGATGCATTAAGAATATATTAAGAGACAGTTGAGTTAAAGATTTTGTATGGACAGCCCACTTCTGGCAGGACAGCAGGAGGTTCTCGGTGGACGTGCTTCCCAGTAAACGGTGAAAATAGTTTTTTTTTTTTTTAAAGCAGTCATTTAAGGTCTCTGGAAATGGTCCTATAGGCATACCGAAAATAAAGAATAAAATCTGCTAAAACATGGTAAGAATAACCAAAGTCTGTGGTGTTTGAATCAAAACTTACATCCTCTTTCCCCTTTCCTAGTTTAGTAAGATGGAAACTCCACTCCAGATTGGTGCAGCCAAGAACACACCCCCTAGTCTAGCATATCTTCCTGAGAGGAGCAATATGTCAGCTTTTCTCCTCTGGTTCCTAGCTGCTGGGGCTAAGTTCTGGGCAAGTGGGGCTGAGAGGCAGGGGCTCACTTCTACCCAGTTCCCACTCATGCCACAGAGGCTCTCCTTGTGCCACTGAGAATACTGGTACCCCAATCACCCATGCCTCAGCTCTTAAGGCAGCAGTTGCATACTGGGAGAGGGAAGTTGAGCAGACCTGAGGCTACTGACCCCCAACCCCACCTAGTGTTCAGGTCCCAAAGTTGAGTTGTTAGTCAAAAGTGTGCCACTATCCCTACCTCTAGCTTCAGCGCAATGGCTCAGAGAGTTTGCCTAGGGGGAGAACCAGGCTGTAAAATAGAGAGCTCTGCATCTCTTTCCAAAGGAACTAACTTAATTTGCAACACTGTGCAGAGAAGTTCAAGTTTAAGGGTGCTTTGAAAAACAGTGGAGGTTGTGAAAGGCAATTAGGAGGAGATTGGTAGGTGCACTGGAAATAAACTATAGGCTGCCTAGTTTGCTGGAGAGAACCAAGGAATTAAGAGCTGAAAGGAGACCTCCTTGGGGTCAGAATAAATCTCCGACGCTGCCCTTGGGAACTATCCTTTCAAAGGAGCCCAGATTTGTTTGGATCAGTCATCTGTGGAGCAGGCTTTGCTTCAGGGCATTGTTGAAAACAATACAGCAATCAGCTGGCAATTAGTGGTGCTTAACAGCTGAGTTTGGCCAGGGAAAAAGATAAGGAGCCCTGCCCAAACTGCTGTCACCTCATGGTAACTTTGGGAAGCCAAAGCTGTGCCTCCTGAAGAGGAACAGCAGGGGCTTCACACTGAGGGAATATGGACGAAGAGACTTCACTGAACTGCTCCAGTCAGTGACTAAATAAATAAACAAGTGAATAACAATAACAAACCCCAGAGGGAGGCAACCAGTATCCAGAGTTGCTGCAATATTGTATCTACAGTGTCCAGTTTCCAACAAAATATTATGAAACATGCAAAGGAACAGGAAAGTATGACCCATACACTAGAACAAAAGATGGGCAACAGAAACTGAGAATGAGATTGACCAAATGTTGATTTAACAAAGATTTCAAAGTAGCCATTATAAATATGTTCAGAGAACTCACTCTGAGAGACTTTATTCAGAGTGAGTGAACTCAATTTACTCTCTCAGTGAGTAAAAGAAAGGAAACCATAATTAAAGAAGTAAAGTATGATGATAATATGTATCAAACGGAGAATATCAATAAAGAGATAGAAATTATAAAAAAGAACTAAATGGAAATTCTGGCTTTGAAAAGTAGTAAATGAAAGTAAAAATTCACTAGAGGCTTAATGATAGACTTGACTGGCAGAAGAAAGCCTTAGCCAACTTGAAGATCGATTGATAGAGATTATTCAGTCTGAAGAACAGAGAAAAAAGAATGAAGATTAATGAACAGAGTCTCAGAATAATATGGAGCACCATTGAGTGTATCAACATATAACATACTAGTGGAGGAAGGGGTGGGGGAAGGAGCAGAAATAAAATATTTGAAGAAACAATGGCTGAAAACGTCTCAAATTTATTGAAAAACATAAATCTATGTATTTTGGAACCTCAACGAACTCCAAGAAGAATAAACTCTTAAGAGATTGAAAAAGACACATTATAGTAAAAATGCAGAAAGTCTAAGAGAAAATCTTGAAAGCACCAAGAGAAAAACAACTTGTCACTTACAAGGGAACCCCAATAAAGTTAAGTTGACTTAATATACAGAGGTCAGAAATGCAGTGAGATAACATATTCAAAGTACTTAATGGAAAAAACTGTCAACTAAGAATCCTCTGTCCAAAAAAACTGTCTTTTTTGAAAACTGTCTTTCAGTAATGATGATGAAATAAATACATTCCCAGATAAAACTGAATTTGTTGCTAGCAGACCCACCTTCTAAGAAGTTCTTCAGGCTGAAATTCGAATGACTTAACATAGTAATTTGATCTCACACAACCACACACACACACACACACACACACACACACACACGCACCAGTAAAGGTAATCATAAGTTAACATATATAAAAATAATAAAAGACAGTATAAATGCATATTTTTTTCTCTGAACTGATATAAAAAGCATTTGTGTAAAACAGTATGTATATAATGTATTTTGGCCTTGTAACACAGAAAATCAGTATCTGTGCCAATAACAGCATAAAGAAGATTTATGGGAACAAAGCTGTGTTGAACTAAAGAAATAACTCGATTGTAATTTAAATCTGCAGAAACAAATCGAGAACCAGAATTGATAAATTTGAGGTGAATATAACAAAAGCTATAAATATATACTTGCTCCTTTCACCTCTCAGCTTCTTTAAATGTCATACATTATATAAAGTAATAATCATAACAATTGCTATAACAGTTATAACATTTATAGATTATTAATGTTTTGTTGATTTTATAACATTTATTAGAATTATATATATATATATATATATATATATGCAAAATAATAGCACAGAAAGGGGTAAAAGGGAATAGAGCTATATAGGAATAACATTTCTAAATCTCACTGGTTTTAGTATAAATCTGGAGCTGAATCTGATAAGGTATGTATGGGAAGCCCTAGAACAAACATGAAGGAAGGAAATAACTAAATATATATACATATATATGTAATCATTAAAGAAATTTAAAAGCTACATTAGAAAGTATTCATTTAATGCAAAAAAAAAGCAGTAAAGGAGGAAAAGAGGAATAAAAAAGACACAGAAAACAAAAAGTAAAATGGCAGACATAAATACACCTATATCAATAATGATATTAAATGTAAATGGGTTAAACAATCCACTAAAGTTAGAGGTTGTCAGATTGGATAAAAAATACAGATAGGATCTAATCATATGCTGTCTATAGGAGACACACATCAGAAGCAAGTATACAAATAGATCAAAAGTAAAAGGTTGGCAGAGGATATATCATGTAAACAGCAACCATAAGAAAGCTGCAGTGACTGTACTAATGTAAAACAAAATTGACTTTTAATAAATGATTTTTAAAATGTTCTTGGAGATAAAGAGACATTTTATATTGATAAGAGTGTCAATCCAACAGGAAGATATAACAATTATACATGTATGATTCTAACAACAGAGCACCAAAATACATGAGGCAAAAACTGACAGAAATAAAGGGTGTATTAGACAGTTGAATAGCAGTATTTGCAGACTTCAGTACCCCACTTTTGATATTGGATAGAACAACTAAACTAGGCAGAAGATTAACAAGGAAGTATAAGTCTTGAGCAGCACTGTAAACCAAATATACCCAACATACATCTATAGGACACTCTATCCAGCAATAGCAGAATAGTACTTGTCTGAAATGCACATGGAACATTTTCCAGGGAGTACTGTGTGCTAGGCTGTAGAACAAGTTTCAAACAACAAAAGAATGACATTAGTAATTAAAGCAGATTGGGAAACTCACAAATGTGTAGAAATTAAGCAGCATACTCCTAAATAACCAGTGGGTCAAAGAAGACATCAGAAGTGAATTCAGGAAATACTATGAGATGGAAAAAATGAAGACACAATATACCAAAACCTGACTGCACCTAATGCAGTGCTCAGAGGGAAAGTTATAGCTGTAAATGTATATTTAAAACAAAGAAAGATCTCGTCAATAACCTAATCTTCTACCTTAAGACGGTGGAAAAGAAGAGCAAGCTAATCCTAAAGCAAGCAGAAGTAAATAATATACAGCAGAAATTTTATGAAATAAAGAATAGCAAAATAATAGAGAAAATTAATAAAAGCAAAAGCTTGTTCTTTGAAAAATCAATAAAATTGACAAAACTTTTAGCTAGAAAGTTTTTTTGCATTGACCAAGAAAAAAAGAGAAGATTCAGATTACTAGAATCAAAAATGAAAGATAGGACATTACTATCGTTCTAACAGAAATAAAAATGATTATAAAAGAATAATAACAATTATATACCAATAAGTTAGATAATTTAGATGACATGGAGAAACTCCTAGAAATATAAACTACCAAAAATGACTCAAGATAATCTAAAGTAAAAACATTGAGTTAGTAATTAAAAAAAACTACCCACAAAGAAAAGCCCAGGCTAGATGATTTCACTAGTGAGTTCTATCAAAAATTAAAGAAAAATTACTACCAGTTCTTCACAAACTCTTGCCAAAGTAGACTTAGTTGGGGGCATGTGTATCCACCTGGTGGAGTGGAGGGGGTGACAATTGCATCAGAGGAAAGGCAGTATGGTGTTTATCCTCCCTGTGACTGGAAAATTAAGGATCCCCAGTTTGAGTGGAAACTTCTTTCCATATAGTGACTTCCTGAATTCATTATCCTTATCTATTTTATAAGACTTTAGTTTATACATGTTCTTGAAGAATACTGTATTGACTGAGTGGCTTTGTTTAGTGACTGCCTTTGAAGGCAGACCTATTGATGATTGAATCCGAATTTATTTCAGAATTGTGAGGTTTTGAGTTTACGAGAGAATACCTAATACTAGTTGCATTTGTTGGTTCTAATACGAATTTATTTCAGAATTGTGAGGTTTTGAGTTTACGAGAGAATACCAAATACTAGTTGCATTTGTTGGTTCTAATACGATAATATTGTCAGTCTGAAGGCATTAATAAATTCTCCATTTTCAGGTTTTTAATGATTTAATTTTAGTGTTTTGATCTTTTATAAGAATAAAATATGTGTACGTGTTCCTTGGGTCATTTTGGGTAAGGTTAGAGTGTGAAGTAGGGTGGAATTTATTGATTTTTTTTCATTTATAGTTTCTATTTTTCATTTATATTTTCTTTACATTTTAGCTTAACAGTTTTCCAGGGGACTTTATTTACTTTTGTATAGCATATTTGTCAAAGATCATTTGGATATATCTCTTTTCAGTCTCACAAATTTTTGAGGTTGGTAGGTCAACTATTGTTATCTTTTTCACCTTTGTGTGTGTGTGAATTTGTGTGAAAGGATGTTGGGCATCTTTTTTTTACCATTTGGGATATAAACAATGACTTCCCATTAGTGTCCCAATATACAGCACCAGTGGAACTCAGATTAAACTCTTTGCCTTCCAAGTTCCAAAGCCTTTTTGTTAACTATCACGGGAAGCTGGTTGTTCAGATTGCTGTTATTGCCAGTGCACACAACCACGTATTAATACAAAATGATAATGGTAACAGATATCATTTAATGAGTGAGTACCTAAGTTATCAGGCAGTATGGCCAGAGAATTGTAGTAGCTAAAATCTAGATTATTTGAAGACATTCTGAGTTTACTGCTGTTCTTGATCTTAAGCTAGGACAGTGGTTCTCAATAGGGGGCAGTTTTGGCCCCCAGGGAACTTTTGGCAATGTCTGGAACATTTTTGATTGCCATAACTGGTGAGTGCTATTGGCATCTAGTGGGTAGAAGTTAGGGATGCTGCTAAACATTTTACAGTGTGCAGGATGGCCTCCCACAAATTTTCCGGCCCAACATGTTACTAGTGCTGAGATTGAGACTCCAGGATTTAGGTGATTTTGCCCTCATGCAGTGAGCAGTGAGGAAGGTTTGAGGGGAAATGGTGCTTTCTTCTAGTGTTTGATTCAACTATGATATTTCCATGCCAGTATTTCTAAACTAGCCACCAGAATGTCTAGCCCTGGAAAGCTTTAGGTGTCTGCCATCTCAGGGAAAACCTAGAACAACTGTTTTGGATCACTGCTCTGCATGCCTCACCCAGTCTACAAAATGTCTATTTCTCATCCAGATGAGAAAAGAATTTTAAGTTTTCAACTCCTTCTCTCTCAGAAGCTTCTGACTCCTTATGAAAATTTATTCATTCCTATTTTTATAACTTGATGCTCTGAACATCAGTAGTTTCATGGAAGGAAGGCAGACATTATAAAGCTCTGCCATATTGGAACTCTCCACATACAAAGCAGGAGAGAGATACTAGGTCATATTACCTCAGCCAGTGTCACCTGAGCTACATGGTTTGGTAAAGCCAGATTCAACCTTACATATGTCTGACATAAAGCCATACTGTGTTTGTTCCACTACCAGAGAGATGTAAATAGAGCTTAGTTTAAATATATTAAGGAACTAGTCTTTTCACTTTGTAAGTTATTCAGGGCTTTTTTCTCTGATCTGCTTGAAGTACTTCATTGCTGACATTTATCTCAGTAATTTCTAGCAGATAAACTGTTTACCTTTTGAAGAATGCTATTAACCTCTGTTATTATAGGAGTCATTGGTGATAATCCAAATGGTACTATCTCTCTCTGAAAGATTTTACTTCCAATAACTAATTAATACAGTGCTAGAAAAGAGAATATTTGCTTGCAGATATTTAGATCTGTATTTTATTTCTAATTAGAGAACTTTTGACATAAGTTAAAATTTTTATTTCAGACAGTATAGTTCATGAGACTCTACAGCAGTGGTTCTCTAAGTGGGGCCCCTAGACCAGCAGCATCAGCATCATCTAGGGGCTTGTTAGACTGCAAATTTTCAGACTGAGTCCATCTCACATCTACAGAATAAAAACTCTGGGGTTAGGGCTGAGCAGTCTGTTTTTTTAACAAGTCCTCCAGGTGATTCTGATGCTTGATAAAGTTTGGAAACTGCTCAACAGAGAGTGTCTTGCTGAATTGAGTTTATTTTAATGCAGTGTACTTGTATTCTTATTGTTCTTTCCACATTTTAAAGCTGTATTATTTATGGGAAGATAAACTGTCCAAATTATTGATTGAATTCAGGTAGCACATATAAAGTACTTAAAGACTTCTTAGGCAGATTTGAGAAATATTTTTTCAAGGGATCACCTTTAAATAAAGCCCTCAAGAGATTTAATTCAGACTCCTGCATTGTGGAAATATAATTGTTTGGTACTTAGGGGCTGCTGAGTTAAACAGACTTCTGAGGCATGAAATCAAGGAATATATAAACACACACACGTGTGCACCTGCACGCTTCCATAGTAACTTCTAAAATGGAAATTAGGGTGATGATAATAGATATTTGAGAGGGAGTGTGCTGGAAACTATAACTGTTGACAGAGACAAATATCTTAAACTGTACTCTAAAAGATCATGATGTAGTAAATGTATATAGTGCAGAGACATTATTTTAAATAATGGTAGAAAAAAAGATTTCCAGAGTTGGGTACCAAAAATAGCTTATTTGAAGATGGTTATTTTTTTAAATTGTAGTTTAATTAGTATTAATGCTCTAATTAATGTATACATAATGACTGAATTACCATTGAAATGAGTCTGTTACCTATAATATTAGGAGATATGATAACATTAAATTTACAAAGCTGTGCTATCTATAGCTTTCAAATCTTTGGGCCTTGCTTCTTATTGTACAGACAGTGCATGACTATTGAGGTATTCCAACCAATGACATTATTTTTCTTTTTATAAGTTTTATTTTTTCATGTGCAGGCCATACTACTAAACTCAGGTTGAGCCTGACCTGTAGGTCCCTTTCAGTACAGGTGCTGTATGTATATGTCTTATATTTATTTTTTTTGATGGACTAATTTATATGTTAAATGTTAGTTTAGTTCATACATTAGCCTTTCTTAGTGATATCTTAGATTGTAGGGTCCTAGGTTCAGGGACTATTATGTCTAAAGTTAATAATATACTGAACAAGTGAGATATTTTAATAAACTAGACTATTCAGTAATTTTTCTAATAAGAATGATTAAAATTCCAGATAATGCCTGTTTTTTCAGAGAACACCTTATTAAAGATTTAGGATATAGATGGCAGACTGGAGTAACCTTGTATGTTATTAATTTGCTTTTTTTGTTTTACTTCCAACTTTGGGGCATCTAACCCCCATAACTCTGTATAGAGCCAAGGATATTTGTACTTGGATGTCTGTTAGTGCTATTTCTGAGACTAGTAGGTATATAGGCAAATAGAGAAGTCAGAGAGATGTAGAGAGATGGGGAGGAAGTAGAGGGGAAGGAGAGAGAGATAGTAATAAAAAGACTACAGAGAGAGAGAGAGAAATAGTGATTAATAAAAACACAAAAACTACAGGGTCTGGATTGATCTCTATTTGCTCTGAAGTTATGTACAGTAATTGTAGCTTACTGCATAGTATATTTGATATTTAGCTCAGTAAGAAAATGAATCTTTTCAGGATTTCTATTTAATACCTTTTTTTAAATTAATGAAAAAATAAATGACTGTTCATTTACAAAATAATAATGTTACATTTCAGAATTAAAACTCAGACTCTTTTATTTAACTGTCCAAATTCAGTGCTTTGGAAAATAATGTGCTCTTTTTTTATCCTGAAGTTAACACTTGTTAGTTATAGAAAACGTGGAAAATTCTGAAAAAATATTTGAAGAAACTAAAAATCGCATATGATTCTACCATTCAGAAATAATCACTTTTAATGTGTTGGTATATTTTCTCCCAGCCTTTAAAAAAATAAATTTTTAAAATTGAGAGCCCTCATATCCTTCATTATTTTTTAAATCTGATATATAATTTCAAGGACTTTTCCATATCTGTAACTAGTCTTTAAGATAATTTTTAATAATTTCCTATTTGTATGTCATCATTTTATTTAACTTTTCTATATTGTCAAATATTTGAGTTGCCATTTTTCTTTCCCATATTAAATTATGTGGTGAACCTTCCTGTTCATAAATCATTATATCGTAAACCTGTAAATTTTTATCTGTCTTATACTTTCCTTCTAGATTCCTAAATGGAGAATTACTGAGTCACAGTATATAAATGTTTTCAAGATTCTTAATGTGCATTGCCAAATTGCCATCCAAAAACACTGATCTAATTTAACTTCCACCAGCTGTATGTAAGATGCCTATTAAGGAATACACTTGTCAGAACTAGGTATCGTTATCACATTTAAAAATTATCGTCAGTTTCCTTAATGAAAAATTGTATCTTATTCTATCAAATACTGTTAAATTGAGCTCGTGCACCACAACTACTGAAGCTTGCGTGCCGCAACTACTGAAGCCCTCACACTCTAGGTCCCGTGCACTGCAACTGCTGAGCCCACGTGCTGGAACTACTGAAGCCTGCACATCTATAGCCCATGCTCTGCAATAAGAGAAGCCACTGCA
Source organism: Leucopleurus acutus (assembly GCF_964270905.1). Classification (NCBI taxonomy): domain Eukaryota; kingdom Metazoa; phylum Chordata; class Mammalia; order Artiodactyla; family Delphinidae; genus Leucopleurus; species Leucopleurus acutus. The sequence goes on from NC_139152.1 coordinate 37,773,681, forward strand.
ATGAGACGCCCACACACTGCAATGGAGAGTAGCCCCCGCTTGCTGCAACTAGAGAAAGCCCGTGCGTAGCAGTGAAGACCCAACACAGCCAAAAATAAATAAAATTTAAAAAAAAAAAGAAAATGATAGAAGAAAAATCCAGACTTATTATAAAGGAGAAAGAGAATAAGGAGCAAAATGACTTCTTAAAGACAGTGACTGGAAGTTGGGAAGACATGCCCAAATAGATGAGTACTATAATCTGTTTCAAAACAAGCTGAAATAAATGTAGAAAATGATGTAATATATGAAAGAAAAACATGGATTGGAATTAGAAAAGGGTCAAATTAGGTGATAGAACTCAAGAAAAAGTAGAAAAAATATAAAATTTCAGAAATGATCCCTAATCTAGAAGAAATTCAAGAGTAAATAAACATTACAGGTAATGTGTAAAGAGATACAATAGGTGAAAACAGGAATTTTTAATCAAAGAAATGAGAGAATAAATAAAAAATTCAAGAGGAAGCAACAAATATTGAAAGCAAATCAATGTTATAGATAATGCAAGTCCCTATAGAAGAAAACCAAAGCAAGGAAACAAAACAAATACTAAAAAGTGTAATTCAAAAAAAGTTCCTAAAATTAAAAAAGAAAAAAAAAGATTTGAAACTGTTTAGTGAAAAGATACACTGTACAGTATATCCAAAAATATTGACCCAGAACAATGACAGCTGATAGAAATGCTAGTAAAATTAATGAACTTTAAAGAAAAAAATCCTTTGAACACCAGGCAAAAAGACTAAATGATTTTTAAAGGAAAGAAAATAAGATTGTCATCAGACTTTTTAACAGCAATGCTTTATGCTAGAAGAAATGGAATAACATTTAAGATACTCAAGGAAAGAAAATGTGAGCCAAGGGGTAATGTGTGGATTTATATCTAGCAAAATGACTTTCAAGTGTGAAAGCCCTGAAAAATCTTTATTGATGTGCAAAAAACCTCAGAGAATGTAAAGAATAAGCTTCATACAAAATAACTAGCAAGGTATGGGCATAAGGATTGGTGGCTAACTTTAGGTATTTTCTCCCTCTTGAAGATTCCTAACTCACAGGCACCTTCATTGGCTCAAATTATTTCAAGTGTTATGCTATAAATGTTCATAATTTGGCTACATTCTTTAATATGGCAGCCTTGAATAGGAAGGGAATAGGTCTTTTTATTTAGAGTATTTTTTGTATAATGGTGTGAACATGGCTCCTTCAGAATGAACACACTGTTACTACATAGAGCAGAGTTTCTCAATCTTGGTACTCTTGCACTCTTGACATTTTTGCTGGATAGTTCTTTGTTTTGGGGGCTGTCTTGTGCATTGTAGGTTGTGTAGCAGCATCCCTGTTCTCTACCTTCTAGATGCCAGTAGCATCCCATCTCTATTGTGACAACCAAAAATGTCTCTACATTGCCAGATATACCTTAGAGGGTAAAATTGGCCCTAGTAGAGAACCACTGCTATGGAGTGTTGAGTATTGCTACAGAGAACTTGTTAGTACATCACTGTACTTGATCAACCATGAAGACCCACCTTCAACTTGTAATAGAAAGAAGACCTAATAAAGGAAGTCAGTCAGCCAGGATAATGCCATTATAGATTGGGTTATATATTTCATAAGCTTTACTTTTGAAATGGGAGATTGTGTGTGTATGCGTATGTGCACACGCACACACACACAATCTGTAAGTAATTATGCATTTATCAAGTTAAGTGCAATATGATAGTTTCAGAAGAGATAAAGTATCAGTGTAAGATATAACAAAAATTTGATTAATAGAATTTCAAAATTGTACATTTTTGTCCCATATTTAATCTTTAATTTTTAATTTACTGAGTTATTTTCAATATTTTACACGTTAACCTTATATATATTTTCAACATATCTGAACTTTCTGAAAGATGTCTTCTTGATTGTAACTTGTACTACTTCTATGGAAGGATTTACTTATTGGTGTATAGGAAAGGCACCTTTTTTAGGCACATATACTTGTAAGTATAGAAGAAAAGCACTCACTTATAAGTGCCTACTTATCTAAAGGTATATTGAAAAGGTACTGTTCTAGGCATAACACTGAAATAAGGGATACAGAATTTAGGGGTAAGTATTGTTTAACCCCTAAATGACTGTATGACATTTCCTGGAGCTTTTAAGCTTGTATGCAAAAATCACAAATTATGCCACCCCTAGATGTGAATGTTTCATTTGAGGCTTCTTTGATTTCATAATGAGCAAACATTAAGTAATAAAATTCATGTAGTTAAAGTTTGCCTTACCTTGGATTTTCTCTGGGACTTAAACATTTTTTCCAGTTAAGAATAACCCTCAGTTCTCAAATTTTATCGGAATTGAACAGTTTGCTCAATAAAATAAACATTTAGAGCATAAAATGTTCATTATTATTTTGGAAAAAGTTCAGGTTATCAGCAGTCATTATTTGCTAACCTTGCATTTAAGTACCAAGTATCACGAGATTAATGGATATATTTTCAGACAACATAAGGTACTGCCACTTCAGCTGTTATAATTTTTCTTACAAGTGCTTTATATCTTGGATTGGTTTGAAGAGCCTTACCATAATTCTGGTTTTCAGGCTTTTAAAAATAGAGGTGATCTCTGCTGATTTAATATGATTCATCTCCTTCAGGCCTTGCATTTCCCAGGGTAACATTTCACAAACTGCCCTGTTAGATGTGAATAGGTTTGGAGGTGGGGATTTCCAGCAGGATCTATGAATCTGAGAAAAACTGCTTGCTGTATCCTACTTAGAGATTGACTACACACAGTAACATATTAAGTGGTTTTAGCTAAAGAAAACTGTTTAACCTGTATTTCTCAAAGTTAATTGACCATGGAATCCTTTTTGTTTGAGTTTAAGAGCTTGAAGAGCAAATATTTTGTGGACCAGTTTTGGAAGCAGTATTCTGGTACAAGATGAAACCTGCTGCTTCCTCAGCAACTGTTAAAATGACCAGTGGAGGGAATGTGTTAAAAGTATTAACACAGAAGTTGTAGAGAATTAAAGGAAAAATCTGAAGGATGAAGAAGGGATGCTTTGGAAAGGGAGAGAGAGTAGGTTTAAGAGGATAACTAGCTATAAATTGAAATTCTAGAATTAAAGGAGTTTGGCATATGCTACATTAGCTCTTTTATAAAGAACAGCTTGTCATGTGATATAGAAAGAGGGCTAGCAGAATTAGAAATTATACTGATGAAAGAGTTTAAATAATGAATTGATGGGTATGCCTTTATATTATTTTTGTATATATTTGTGTTAGATGGTTTTGTTTGTGTTTGTGATATTCTTGATTTATTTGGAAGCAGTCTGCATAGGAAGGAGAAGTTATTCAAACCCTTAACTTTCTTTAGACAGCTAGTTTACACACAGACCTTACTTAATCCCCCCACAGCATGTGTTTTCAGTAATTTCACTCCTTTGGATGGGGAAGCTGGTTGAAAAAGATTGTGACTTGCCTAATACCATACAACTAGTTATTTAAGAAACTGGTACTTGGAACCTAGATCTTTATATTATAATAAATTACCTAATTATGAGTAAGCAGCTGAAACTTGTAATGGACATTAAGAAAGGAAAATCTTTTTCTAACCAGAGAATTTCGTGTAAGTCCTTCAGGCTATTAAGAATCCTGCCTTCTGGTTTTCTTGATTCTTTCTGTCAAAATGGAGGTGATGAAAAAAAATAAAAAAAAATAAAAAAAAAATGGAGGTGATGGCAAGAAGAGATGAAGGCAGTAAACTATAGGGATAAGAGCACTAGAGTGCTCTAAAGTTAAACAAGTTTAAGCCCTGATTGTATCACTTAACTAGTTTGGACCTTGGGCAAATTATTTAACTTCTTTAGTCCTCTGTTTTCTGACTTATTAAATGGATTTAAATAATACCTATCTCATAGTAAGTGTTTCATAATTGGTAACTGATGTCATCATCATAATCATTAGTTACATTAAATGAAAGGATTCAGTTAGAATTGAGTTTCCTTGTCAGAGGCACAGGAATTTGGGCCTCTTTCCCTGGCAGGAGGGAGAATGATCTTACCTGCTAATTTACTTTATAACATAAGACAATGATCTATGATTCAGAAGGCCTAAGTGCCAGGGCCTTAGGTTACTGGAAAAAAACCTTAGATGGATTACTAGTACTTAGGGCTTATATTTTATTATTGTTAAAATAGAAATATCATCCTAACATGAAAATCCAATGAGATATTGGATGTTAATATACTATGTGTAATATAGAGAGGGCCATGAAAATAAAAGTTGTTTCAGAGAAAACATTTATTGAATGCTTAACTCTGTGGAGAAACACTGTCAAGCTCTGAGTCACCATAAAGGGTGTACATTATAATTCTTTATAAGTATATACTATTGCATAACTTATATTCATAAATAGAATTTAAACTACACTTTTTTTCCTCTACAAAATACAACTTTTCTATTTCTAGTTCATCACCAATGAAAAATAAAGGTAATAAACAAGTTCATTTGATCCTTTTGGTTACTTAAAGTAAGAAGAACCTAGCCTGAAGGTAGAGAATCCTTGAGAAAGCTGCATAGAAGGGAAAGGGTGTGGATTAATCCATGTAAGTGTGGTGACCATACTCTTTCAGTCAAATCTTGGAATTCATATTCTGATATAGTATGACACTAATATTTAATATTTGAAATTGGTGTTGCCTTATAAAATATGGAGGATAATCGCTGTAAGTATAGGTGATACTAGCATAGATAGTACTTCTCAGATCTTATATTCCACGGGACATGTACAAGTTTGGAGGAAGAGAGTAGTTGTGTTAAGGGAAAAACTTCTTCCATAAGGGAGTAGAGGGGAAGGATGTAAAGTGGGCAGCAGTCTTTCCGAAAGAAGATAGTAGATGTCTTTAATTTGTATAGCACTTAAGAGTTTAGCAAATGATTTCTTTTCATATATTGTCTGATTTAATCCTTACAGCACTGTGAAGTACTCCTAGCACTACTCCTTGTTCAGCAGTTTAAACTTAAATTTTAAAAAGATGTACAAAGTTTGTTTATAAACCTATAATTGAAGAAAAGAGTCAATTTTGTATAGGTTCTATTCCTGATCCACATAGTATTCACGTAATATAATTATAATATCATTTCTCTAATGCTTTGTCAATCTTTAGTTTAAAAAAATTTTCAAGCTATCTAAAGCTCACTTTTCTCTCCTTAGACTGTAAAAATTTTAAATGGACAGGCGTAATATAAAGCTAGGCTTTTAGTGCATATTACCCTAATTAAGCTTCAGAATAATCAGTAACGAATAATGAAGGTGTGGATTATTATCCTGATCTTACCTAGGCACCCACAGTCACAGGACAAAGCTAGAAGTGGAAACAAGATTTAACTGATTCCAAAGTTTTTTATTCTTGTTTTTCTACCCTGCCTATTAGAATTTATTTTCATACACCTTGCTTTTCTAATCTGATCAAGCATTTATAGTGTACACTCAATATTTAAATTTGAAACTTTAGAGAGGGCGTATAGTTTTGATTCTGTAACATTACTTTATTAGATATCACTGAGAATGTTAACATAATATTAGCAGCTACTACGTATTATATCCATGACATATAATGTACTTAGCTCTATTCTCCATCTCCTTTACAACAAACAATACTGTTAGGTAGATGTTGTATCCATTTTACGTATAGGGAAACTGAGGATGAGATAAGTTAAATCATGTACCTCAAGTTCATATATCCAATGAATGGTAGCATTGGGATTCACATGTAGTTTTGATTCTATAGCCCATCTTTATATTGTATTTAAGTATATGCTTATGGCTCCAATATGTCTGTATTTTAATAGAGAAACTTATGAAATCTTTCAGAAGATAAGATATACCCAGGTCTTCCTGGGTAGTATTTGAAAAGTAGTCCTCCAAATAATTGTGAATGATTACATTTTAAAATTGAAATATAACTGTCCTACAACATTACTGAGGTGTACAACATAAAGATTTGATATTTGAATATATTGCAGAATGGTCACCACAGTAAATCTAGTTAACATCTATCACCATACATAGTTACAGAATTGTTTTTCTTGTGATGAAAACTTTTAAGATCTAGTCTCTCAGCAACTTTCAAATGTGCAGCACAGTATTAACTGTAGGGACCATGCTGTATATCACACCCCTATGATGTATTTGTTTCATAGCTGGAAGTTTATATCTTTTGACTCCCTTCACCCATTTGGCCCACCCCCCTGCCCTCACCTCTGGCAACCACCAATCTGTTCCCTGTATCTATGAGCTTCATGTGGTATGGATTTTTCCCTTGTGTTTTTTTTTTTTTATTCCACATATAAATGAAATAATATGGTATTTGTCTTTCTCTGTCTAATTTATTTCACTTAACATAACACCCTTAGGTCCGTGATGTTGTTGCACATAGCAAGATTTCATTCTTTTTATGGCTAAAGAATATTCCATTATGTATGTATACCACATTTTCTTTATTCATGTATTCATTGATTGACACTTAGCTTGTTTCCATATCTTGGCTATTGTAAGTAATGCTGCAGTATACATGGGGATGCATATATCTTTTCTTTTTTTTTAAACCACTGAAGCGTACACTTTATTATTATTTTTAATTAATTTATTTGTTTTTATTTTTGGCTGTGTTGGGTCTTTGTTGCTGTGCATGGGCTTTCTCTAGTTGCAGTGAGTGGAGGCTTCTCTGTTGAGGTGCACGGGCTTCTCATTGCGGTGGCTTCTCTTGTTGTGGAGCACAGACTCCAGGTGCGCAGGCTTCAGTAGTTGTGGCATGCAGGCTCAGTAGTTGTGGCGTCTGGGCTCTAGAGCGCAGGCTCAGTAGTTGTGGCACACGGGCTTAGTTGCTCTGCAGCATGTGGGATCTTCCCGGACCAGGGATCGAACCTGTGTCCCCTGCATTGGCAGGCGGATTCTTAACCATTGCGCCACCAGGGAAGTCTATGGAAAGTATAAATTTTGATGTATTATATGAAACCTATATTTACTCTCTAAAATGGTATCATTAATAGCATTTCATGAAGATCAAGAATTGACTACAGATGAATCTCGAATGAATGTCTTAATGCCTGGAAGTAATACCTGGAAAGAAGATTTCTAATAGAAATTTCCTTCTATCACAATACTGCTATTGGACAAATACCCAAGGTTCATGATTTTATGTAGTTCTTTTCCCTCTCTTTTAAAGAGGTCTCCTACATTATCGGGAACATTCAACTAACTTTAGTGCCTTTCTGAAAACTTTGAAGGAAAGACATGTAAGCGCAGAAATTTTCATTAATATTTTTAATTGGAAACTTCTCTTTGTTTTTTCTTTTCTTCCCTTTGAGTGTGGGTGTTTATAATGCATAGTGAAAAGTTTCAAGGAATTTCCTTTTCTTTTGTGTTCCCCAAACTGAAGGTTTCCCAGCATCTGTTTTTTTTTTTAAAAAAATTGATTACTTAATTTATTTATTTTCAGCTGCATTGGGTCATCGTTGCTGTGCGCAGTCTTTCTCTAGTTGTGGCGAGTGCGGGCTGCTCTTCGTTGCAGTGTGTGGGCTTCTCACTGTGGTGGCTTCTCTTGTTGCGGAGCACAGGCTCTAGGAGCTCGGGCTTCAGTAGTTGTGGCTCTCGGCCTCTAGAGCGCAGGCTCATTAGTTGTACACGGGCTCAGTTGCTCCAAGGCATGTGGGATCTTCCCGGACAAGGGCTCGAACCTGTGTCCCCTGCATTGGCGGGCGGATTCTTAACCACTGTGCCACCAGGGAAGTCCTCCCAGCATCTTTTTAAATTTTTTAGCACTGAGGGAAGGAATTCTGGGAAAAAAAGGATATTACTTAAGCATATCGTGTTGTTTGATAACTTCTTGTGGAAAATAAGTGTAGACTTACAGGTAATCTTTTATGAGAGTCTAGATGATAGTCACCTGTCTTAAAGCAGTTCCCTTTAAGAAAGGACTATGTATGTATTATCAAAGGACTACAAACTTAGAGTAACACACATCAGAAATGTAACTGTTCTGTTCATTTGCTCTCAATTCTGCTGATCTGATACTCAAGCAAGCTCGATAACCTATATTCACTCATTCAACATTTATTAAAGTCCCACTACAAAGTTCAAAATAGTGAATAAGTTTATGGGTTCAATAAATAGACAAACTGGGCTCAAATCCTGGCTCCAAAACCCACTACTCTAAGTTTCAGTTTACTCATCTATTAAATATTAGTTGACGACATGTGACTGTTCTATAAGCCAAATAGAACACCATCCTCCTCAGCTGCCTGCCCTGGGAGTGGTGGTGTTTTTGTTTGCCTTTTAGAAGACCAGGTGCATTTCGGATTATATTTAAGTTAGGTCATGGGATCTCAGGCTGGTTCCTCTGGTTTAAAGCCCTTCCGCTGGGCCAATAATTCTTTGTCTATCTTTTGTTACTGAGTTCTTGCATATATTTGCATTGTGGTAAAAGGATGTGGTCTATGTGATTCTGGCCTAGTAGGTGGTCAATTTTTATAATATTCCCCGTGTGCTTGAGAAGAATATGTATTCTCTAATTTAAATGTTTGTTAGATTAAGCTTGATAATCATTTTACCTTTCTATATCTTTATTAATTTTTTTGTATGTCTGGACTATCAATAAATAAAAGAGATGCTTTGAAATCTCCCTCCATAGTGGTAGATTTCTAAATTTCTGTTTGTAAATTCTAACAACTTTTGCTTTAAATATTTTGGGGTTATATTATTAGTGCATACCAGTTTAGAACTATCATGTCTTCTGGTAAATTGAACTTTTTATCATTAAATAGTGACCCTCCTTAAAGCAAATAATACTGTTTGTTTTAAACCTATTATGTCTCGTATTGATATAGCAGCTCCCATTTATGTGACTAGAATATAACTGGTATAACCTTTGAACCTTTGTGTATATGTAAGAATTAGTAATCTTCCAAAAATAATATATATAAAATAAATTTTAAAAATTAAGAAAAAAGGGGGGCTTCCCTGGTGGCACAGTGGTTAAGAATCCACCTGCCAATTCAGGGGACATGGGTTTGATCCCTGGTCCGGGAAGATCCCACATGCTGAGGAGCAGCTGAACCCATGCGCCACAACCCTTGAGCTTGTGCTGTAGAGCCTGCGAGCTGCAACTACTGAGCCTGCGTGCCGCAACTACTGAAGCCTGCGTGCCTAGAGCCCGTGCTCTGCAGCAAGAGAAGCCACCGCAATGAGAAGCCTGTGCACCAGAATGAAGGGTAGCCCCCACTCACCCCAACTAGAGAAAGCCTGCGCACAGCACTGAAGACCCAGTGCAGCCAAAAATAAAATAAATACAACAACAAAAAAATTTTTTTAAAGAAGAATTAGTAATCTTAAAAATAAATAATGTATCTTTTTAAATTTTGTTTCTTTATTCAGTTATTATCTGGCTATAAACTCTTGAATTAATTTTCATTATTTTTGATTACTGTTATTTTTAGACTTGTTTTTACTATCTTTGTTTATTTTTCCTGCTTTTTCTATATTTTTTAAAAAATACTTTAACATATGTTTTGGTTTATTTGCTTTTTATTCCATTGATAAACACAGCTGGCTTAGATATTGTACGCTCTATTTCTGTCATTTTTAGAATCTTCCCGGGAAATGTTGCCATATGTATTAACAGAGTCTTAAAGTTATAACTTCATCTGCTCTTGAACAATGACCTTAGCACACTTTCACTCTGATTACTTTCACCCAGATCTCTGATTATGGCTTCTGTTTCTGTGGCTCTTAATGCTGGTATTCTTGGACAGTTCAACTTTTTTTTTTAAGACATTCTCTTCATTATTTTATATGAACTTCATTATTTTATGGGAAATATTTATTTGAGCAAACATTTGTTGATAAACATATTACAAACAAAAGTACAAAAAGTGTAAGTGTACAACTCAGTGAATCATTATCAATTATAACCATTACCCAGGGGTCCCCATTTATTTTTCATTTGAACATTTGAATGTTTTTTACATTTACTTATAGATTTACCAGTTTACTTGTTCACCGTTTATTTGACACTCTAAGACCTTTCTGGTTTTGCTTTTCTTCTTCTTGAGGTACATCCTTTAACATTTCCTTTAGTGTAGATATTTTGGTGATAGTGTTTCTGATTGTCTGAAAGTTCTTTTTCTGTCCATGTTCTTGAAAGGTAGTTTTGCTGAGGATGTGATTTTCTGTGACAGGGTTTTTTTCTAATAGAACTTTACAACTTTGATTATGTTACTCTACTATCTTCTGCCTGAAATTTTTGGTGATGAATTAGCATCAGTCCAACTGTCATTTCTTAGTTGGTGACCTGCATGTTTTCTTTAGCTGCTTTTAAGATTTTTCTCCTTTTCTTTGGCTTTGTGGGGTTTTATTACCACGTACTTGATATATGCTTCTTTTTATCTGTTCTGCTGGATTTGTATTTTCTTCTTATATCATTTGGGTCTTCCATCAGCTCTGAAAAATGTAAAACATTATCTTTTCAAATCTTTTTTGCTGTACTATTTATTCCATCCTTTGAGGACTCTAATGGCATGTATATTTTTTATATATATATATATCTTTTTTATATATAATAATGTTTTTCTTGTTGCTTGCTTGATTTTCTAATTCCACATTTTATTTCTTTAAATATTTTCTCCATGTTTATATTTTATGTCTGATGAATTGGTTATTGTTTGTGCTGTCTAGCACTCATGGTAATTTGTTTCAACGTGTGTTAGGTGGTCTCTGCTTATGACATCATTATTGAAAACCTGGGTGCCTGAACTGAGGCATTTTCTTGGAAAAGGATTTATATTGTGTTACTACTGACCTGGGACTACTTCAGCTATCTTTCAGAGTCCCTAACTTAACATTGGGACTTCTTAAGAAACCTTAACTTAGTATTAAAAATCATGGTATTTCAGCCATGAAGTAATTCTTAGACATTTCAAAATATTAGATATATCACCCAAGGTATTATACTTGAACAAATAATTTGTAAAACCACAGAAATGATTTTCACAGATATGAATATCATCAAATTTAAATAATTTTTCACCATTTGAAAACCTTATGTATTTCCCCTTGACAGCCAGATTACATTTAAGTGTAGAAAAGCTAAGTCTTTCATTCATTGCCATTTTATTAAAACAGCACTGACATGATGTATACTGAGTGATTGCTGTTGAACAGGTTTACTATTTTCACTACTTTCTTCAACAGTGATTTGAGATCAAGAAGCATGTTGTTTAGCCATTGTAGAAAAGGTCTGACAGTTCCTAAAATAGTTAAACATATAATTATCCTGTAACCCAGCAATCCTACTCCTAGGTAGTACTCATAAGAATTGAAAACAAGTATTCAAACAATTTGTTCATGAATGTTCATAGTGGCACTATTCACAACAGCCAAAAAGTGAAAATAACCCAAATGTTCATCAGCTGATGAATGGATAAACAAAATATGATATAATAATATAATTATGTGGAATATTATTTGGCCATACAAAAGGAATGTACTGATAACATACTACCACATGGATGAACCTCAAAAACATGATGTTGTGTAAAAGAAGCCAGACACAAAATGTCACATGTTGTGTAATTTGATTTATATGAAGTGTCCAGCATAGGCAAATCCATAGGGACAGAAAGCAGATTCATGGTTGTTAGGGGTGGGAGTAAAGGGGAAATGGGAGTGACTGCTTAATGTGTACATGGAGTCATACAAATATTTTGGCACTAGATAGAAACGAGACAATAGTGCACTGGAGTCATTCCCTATTGACATTAATTATCTTAATCTGTATGGTAGGGTTTGGTACTGTTTTCTTCAACATTTTTACACATCAGTGAATAATTTTTCAGATGGCCATTTAATTTTGTGAATTGGAGATACGATGAAACACATTAAGAATAATGAAAAAGTACAAATTTAACTAAGTCAACAGTAATTTTTCAACTCTGACTGTAGTCAAGACGAACTGAATGCTAGTCCTTGTAACTTGTGTTCAACCTTTAAGAACATAGAATATAATAGAATTTCTGTGGAAATAAATATTTTACATTTCAAATTTGTGACATATATATTCAAAATTTCTTGTATAACTCAAACTGCTAATGGCTAGTGGATCATTTGATAAATTTCAGGGACTGACAGTGATCTACGCTGGGCACTTCAGGGCCTTAGTTTATTGTTTTCCAACTTTAATCATTTGCATAACCATTTTGACAATATTTTTTATATTCCATAATTTGCAGATAGGGTTAGATTTGCATGTTGATAGCAGAGATCCCAAACAACAGCGACTTAAATGATACAGAAGTGTCTTATTTTGCCATCACCTAAGAGTCTGGAAATAGGTGAAAAGGGACTAGTATTGTACTTCTGTCAAACAAAATACTGAGGGATCCAGGTTGTTCTTACCTCGTTGCTTTGCCATGCATAGCCACCATTGCCAAGGTCACCTTTTAAACCTGGATGGCTTCTTTAGTTTCAGCCTTCATCTATCTGTATTCTAGCCAGCAGGAGGAGAAAGGAATGAAGAAGAGAGCTGAGAGCGTGAATGCCAGCTCTCTTTTAAGGAAGGTTCCTGGAAGCTGCCATAGGTAACTTTGTTTAGATCTAATATTGTGCAGAATTTAGGCACATGTCCATACCTACATACGAAGAGCTTGTGAAATGTATTCTTTATTCTGTTGGCACGTGCCCAGTGAGATTTTGAGGGTTTTGTTACTGTGGAAGATTTAGTCTCTGCTTTACTATATCACCTCTACTCTTATTTCCTTAATATTTTTCTTTAACTTATGTTCCTTATTACTTAAATAACTGTATTTAAAACATAAATAAAGAAGAGAACTTAAAAAATCCAGTAGAGTGAAAAGGCAACAATGAGCCTATTTCCTAGATATTTACTCTTGTTAAAAAGGGAGATTAGAGTTATTAGAGAGGTGTCAAAGAAATACTAGCATCAAACTGTTTTGATATACCAAGGATTGAAAGTAATGAGAACCAATTTATCACCATATGAATCAATGTTAGTTTTTTGCCGCAGCCTTCTGCCCTCCCCAAATCATTTCTTATTCCTTACCATTTTGTGAAATGCTGCTCTAGTGCATGTTGTGTACAAGTGTGCGTGTGTCTGTCTATATAGTAATATATGCAGATGTACAATTTTACTAAAATAAAATTCATTAAAATTTTAAATTATTAAAATTATTAAAATTTATTAAATTTATTAAATGTTTATTAAAGTTCTAGAATGAAGCAAATAGTATATTTATAAAATTGTTTTATAGTTTAGCATTTTGGTAGTTTACAAATTTTTTAGACTTTTAATATTAAAAGAGTTTATATTTTGCTTGATAACTCAATTTTCTTGAGAACCTTTGTGAATTTTTATTTGAACATGAAAATGTTGATATTTTTGTATGCTGTATTTGTATATTTTATTGCTGGTCACTTTGTTTTTTAAAGTTTTTTTTGATATGGACCATTTTTAAACTCTTTATTGAATTTGTTATATTATTGCTTCTGGTTTATGTTTTGGTCTTTTGGCCACAAGGTATGTGGGATCTTAGCTCGCCCACGAGGGATCGAACCCACACCCTGTGCATTGGAAGGTGAAGTCTTAACCACTGGACTTCCAGAAAAGTCCCTATTGATGGTCACTTTTACTAGCCACATTGCTAGGTGATTTTAAGGAAGAAAAAAGAATTATACCTATAACTGGGTTGTATTGATAAAAGAACATTGTCATTATGTTTCTATAGCTCTGTAATTTTATCATTTTGTATCTTGATTTTAAAAGCATATAGATAAGGATATCAATAGTATATGCTGAAAAACTCAAAATACTGAGAGAATATGAACTATCATAATAATATGTAATCACTAGATTATATAAATGTTTAATTAAATTAGAACTGGCTCATCATTACCTGATCAGTCTCAAAGAAAGTATAAACAAGGAAATTCAGTACTTTTGTTTCTAATTATATACTTTATTCTTAGGAAATGGATTACACGGTCTGACAGTATTGTTTATAGAAGTATTTATGGATTTCTATATAGCATTTATATTCAATGGAGATTAAAAATACTAGAATTTCTCAGTACATTTATTATTTGTTTGTGGGTAGGTTAAATTTAGATCCCCCAGGGTTGGGTGCATTGTCTAATTTGCGGAGAAACTAAAACGTTATGAGGATAGTTTGGAATGGATCCAAAGGGGATCAAAGTTCGGACAAGAGATCACATGAGGAAAAGCTAGAGAAATGGAGGTTTTTAAATCTAGAAAATAAACTTACACTTGATTTGTGTACTTGGCAAACATTTATTGAATACCTACTGTGTGTTCAGAATGTTACTGTTCTCTCCTGTTGTTACCACAGAGTGTTAATAGGATATAAACTTTGGTAGAAATAATGTTAGACTGGGGAAAGTACTGACTGGAAGAATTCAGTTTAGCTGAGTTAACATTATCCCCTACTGTGTGCCAGCTACATACTGTTTTGGAGCAATGAATAAGACAGACATTGCAAAAGAGATGGAATCAAGATAATTGCCTCGGCCTTTTTCCTGTCTTATGGTTCCATAACTTTTTTGATTATTGCATTTACATTTTTTAAATGATATTGTCACTTCCTTTCAGTTAAAAAAAGGGTTGGAATTTTGATTTGGATTAAATTTGGGATTTAATCCCCAAATTCTTCTCTTTTTTCCCAGAATTTTCATATAGATGAATATAAGAAAAAACTATTTAATCCATCTCTAATATCCAGAATAATATGACTGGCAAGATTGGTGGAAATTTATAAATAAAGTAATTATTAAACCTAAAAAAATAGTTTCTGGTTTTCACATTACGTTTTTAGTTTTGAATGGTATACTCTGGATGTTGAGTTTTCAATTTGATGTTATCTTCTTAGAACACAGTGAAAATTTAATCCCATTACCTCTGTTTCCATGGTTTCTTGTGAGTACTTAAATATCTTTCTTATCTTGCACCTTTGAAGAAATTGTCATATTTTTCTTCTGGCTGCCTTTAATAATTATTTTTGTCTTTGTTTTTCAGTGCTCTTACATGTGATAAGCAAATACATATAGATTTTTGAAAAAATACTGTTTGTGTTTGATAATTCCAATATCTGGAGCTCCTTTGAGTGGGTTTTTACTTTTACCCTTTTGTTTTTGTTGCTGCTTGCATCTCTTTCCTCCTGAGTTTTCTGGTTGTAACTTGATTTGTATACTGGATTGTACTTGAAAACCATTTATAGACATAATTCGAGACCTGAAATTATATTGTCTTTCTCTAGAGTTTATTTTGGATAGTTTGCTTGTGACAGGAATTGAGGAGCATTAGCAATCTACGATCGCTTTAATCCAATTTTCTGAGCCCACTAAATGACTCCAGCTTAGTCTGTAGTCTCTGCAAGAACAAATCTCTTGTTCATCTAACTACTAGGGTGAAATTTTTAGTGTCACAACTAAAAACAGTTATATTTGTTTATTTCTCCCTAGACTCTCCAGGCTGTCAAACATACTTCTCGGTCTCAACGGTCTTTCCCATAATTCCTGCAGGATAAACCCAAAGGCTAAGTTTGACTTCCTGGATTTCTGTCTTCTCTCTTGGTCCAATAAATCTTCACTACTTTGTCATTCTCTGATTTCTTTGAGAAACTTAAAAAAAGAATATTAATATTTTCCAGTTTTTCTGGTTATTGGTAGGAGCATAGGTCTAAATGACCTCCTCTGCCATTTCTGGAAGTAAAAATGCCCATTTCAGATCTCGTGTTTCTTAAAAACAAAAAAACCTTCACATATTTTTTTTGACATGTCAATTAAACATTTTTTGATTAAATAATAATCTATAATTTCCAATTTACTATATCTTTTCATTGTCTTGAAAGAAGTCTCGTGTAGAAAATAATAATAGTAAAAAGTTGCATATGTGCATTTTAGTTGTTTCTCTTATAAAACCCTATTCTAATTTGAGAAATTATGAATTGATTTGCTAATAATACTGTATGTCAACGTGTACCCGATTTTTTAGGAGAGTACAGTCTTTTCTAATGGTGTAACAGTTCCTCAATACATTTTTTCATAGTTTATAACTTCTTGTAAAGAAACATTTGGATAAAAATTTTTTTTACTACTTTGAATCAAAGTAATCTGTAGTTCATACTGTTTTTTATATATTCAAATTTAGTCTATTTTTAAAGATTAATGTACATGTTCATTTGAATAAGATAAACAGATTTAGAATAGCATGTAGTAAATATATTTGCCCTTCAAACTCAAGAATTATACATATAAAAATCTAATCATCATTGTGAAATCAGAGACACAGTTACTCTTTGCCACTGTAGGTAGCAGTCAACTTACAAATGAATTTTATTTGGTAATTTTACTTAAAATCAGTTGTTTAGAAATGAGTGTGAAATTTCTGATAGAAATGTCATAATAATCCCTAGGCTGGCCTCCGATGCTTACTTATTATCTCTTTGTGGTAAAATTTAAGCTTCATGTAATAGTCTTCCTAAGGCAAAAAGTATTTTAAGTTTCTTCTACAGTTTCGAGCACACACATCTCTTCCTCCCTTCATTCTTTATGGTGTGTTTTGTTTGGGGTTTTTTTTTCAGTGTCCTGTTTGCTTTGTTTTGTTTGTTAGATGGATTGGGCAAGAGGTGCTTCTGGAACGCAGCATCTAGTTAAACTCTATATAAAAGGATGTATGGTCATTTTCTAGATAGCAGTATGATTTGGTTATGCTAAGTGTTTTATTTCCTTTGGAGGCAGGGCCTCTGGACTCTGAGTTTCCATTACTGTTATTTAGAAAGGATATTCGTGAGTCAGATATTCATTGGAAATTTCCCAATTTGTTGGAAATTCTTAATTTTTACTTTTAGTTGAATTAGATCAGTGTTTCTCAGTTGGACGTGCTGTTGGCTTTGGGATGGCACAAATCTTTGTGCACTGTAGCATGTTTAGCATCCCTGGCTCCTGCCTCCTAATTACTCGTGTGCCCCTGGTCACTGTGACAAACAAAAATGGGCCCATGCTTTTCTAGACTATCCTGTCATGAATCCCTGAATTAGATCAGCAACTTTCTTACAATATCTTTTTACCACTTAATAAAACTTTAATTCTTAGATTTAGAAAAGTTAAGAATATACATGTTTATTGCTTTTCAGCACTGTTTGCCTATTCACCTTTGATTCTAATTTGTTCTCATTCATAATATAATGTTATGTCAAAAATCAACTTAAAATGTTTTATGCTTAAGGCAGTAGTTTTCAGATTGCTCTGTAGAGCTGCTAAGTGTTCTGCAAGGGTACCCCAGGCCACAGGGAGTTGGTATTCGGATGGGAGGAGTTGGCAGCATTCTCTGGTAGGTGCAGTTTCCTTTTACCTGTTTACAAACTCTGCTTTCAGGCAAGAAAGAAGAGTTCTGTTGTCCTAAGTTATATCATCTTTCCTCTGTATTAACAGGAATAATGATTTAAAAAAAGAAACATGGCTTAGTGACAAAAGTATCCAAAGGTTTCCTGACATAATTTCTAGATCACTAGGTAGTATAAAAAGTATTAATTTTAAGTATTTTTAGACAAATAGATTCCAGCAATTTGATTGCCTGCTTCAGCTTCTCAGGTTAAGTTCTTTATGAGAGGAATTTCTTTTTCAGAGGACCAAGCAGTTCAGAGGAAAATTAAATCACCTAACAGGCCATTTGAACTAAAACAATAATTTCTTGATTTCTTTTATACTTAGATAATTCTTCCTAAACCTATTTGTTCATATTGGTTTCTATTGTAAATGAAATAATTTTATTAATATACTAAGGTTTAATTGTAATAACCACAGTGTCTTTTGGAATGCTGAAGTCATTTAGACGAAGTTTTACATTTTAATGTCTTGATTCTTTGGAGGTCATACTTTTGTTGCACATTCTGAATAAGTGCCACAAAAATTTACCCCTTCCCCCAAATATGTAGGTATTTCCTAAATTCAAAATACTTACTCTCGGAGATTTCAACATTATGACTTAGGGAATTCTGGTTATCCTCCTTATGTAGTTCATGCTAGGTGCTTAGATTCTGGAAGAATTTAATGTGATGAAGTGGGGATTTTTTGGTTTCTTTTTTCTTTTTAAGTATATGTAATAAAAGGCATACCATTTAGGCAGTGGTATAATTACTGTCGATTAATTATAGATCAGAAAGGGGGAAAAACAACTAAAGATATACAGATTTTGTAACAGTAGATAGACCAATAAAATCATCTCAAAGGTGAATTTTTTTCCAGGAAGAATAATTCCTAGAGATATTTAGCTGACCATATAGCCTGTGATTAATCCAGTGCTTCTCATCTATCTATCTATATAGAGATAGATAGATATATATGAGGATACTTTTATTCAGATTCATTAGTACCACTGTGCTTTTATTTTTTGGTTATTAATTTTTAAAATTGTTGGGAAATGTGAAGAAAATATCTTACATAAATGATGTGAAATAGAACCCTTTGATCTATCTCTATTATGCATTTTCTAATAAAGTTTTAAACTATATACTTACAGAGGCACAGGTAAGTGTGTAGTTTGCAGAAATAAGACTAATGAGAATTCAGGCAGATAGGTCAGTGTAGGAATGGGTCACAGACAGCCGGGACATTTGCAGCACCAGGGAGAGCTCCAAGTGTGCTCTTTATTCTGATGGTGTTATCCTAATAGTAGAGGGCATTTGTCCAGTGTACTTTAATTGGTTAAACAAGTGCAGCTCCCCTGAGGGTAATAGATTTTTCTTCCTCATTTGGCCAGAGCCTTCTGTTTCACTGTCTGAGGTCAGAAAATAAAGTGCAGCTATTCAGTAATGAAACTAATTTATATATGTGATAGAATTAATTCTGAAAAGAAATTCCATGATATTCTGCCTCCTTAGCAATTATTTTTGTTTTGAATAATTTAACATGATAATATTTATCTCCTCTCAGCTTTCCAGAGTACTCTTCACCACAAGTGCCTTTTTTCCCCCCATTATAGCCTGAAACTTACTTTCTTGTAATTTCCCACCCTGTCCTTTTTTCTTGGAATTTTTATATTCTACTAGGTTTAAAACCTGGAAGAGTTGTTAAATTATTTAAGAAATGTAAGTAAATGTTATCATTTGTAATCATTCAGAAATTATTCTAGACATTTATGAAGGGTGTATTTTAGTATAGAGATATGTTACATCTTGTGCACCCTCTATTTGCCAGTATCAAAGTTCCATCTAGAAGCTTCACTGTATAAAGTGTAATTTCTACCCACTGTACAACCACCTCAAGCCTCCTCTTCCATGTAGTTACTCCTTTCCAGCTAACCACAACACTCCACAGCTGTCTCTAGATGACCCATTTCATTTGTAATAAATTCTCTTATCTCCTCAAACTTAGAGCACTCTGCCCTGCCTTCTTTCTTCAGTCTTCTTTTTTTCCTTCGTACTTCTTGAACCCCTCTCTCCTTTTTCAAACTTCCTAATTCATTTCCTCCCTCCCTCTCTGACCTTCTCCCTTCTCGTTCATCTTTACTTTGCTCTCCTCTTCCTTCTTCCTTTTCTTCTTTGCTTCATATCCTTCCTATCCCTCTTCTGTCCACTTCCTGTCTCCCTCAATCTTCTTCCTTTTATTTAAGCTAAAATCTCTCTCTCACCAGATAACACTGTTACTACCTCAGTACCATCTCAAGAAATGGACACATTTTCTTTTTCTCTAAGGGCTGCTTTAAAGATTTATCACTTTGCTTAAATTCCCCACTTTCCACTCCTGCCTTCTGTACTCTTTAGATATCCTTCTAATACACAAAGAAAATAGAAACTGGCATGTATGATTTCTTTTTAAACTACTTCTCCTACCACTTCAAAATTATCTATATCTTAACTCATCTTCTCAGTCCAGACTCAGAAGGAATAACTCTCTACCTGTACTCTATTTTTTCCTTGATAAAATAAAAACAAATTTACTATAGAAAATTTAGTAACTATAAATAAGTTTAAAAATTTTAAATCACATAATTCTAACACTAATTACTGTCAACATGTTTTGTATATGCTTTAAGACTTTTCCTTGCATGAATTTACTTATGAAATGTGTATTTTAAATAAATAGAACCATAGTTTATTGCATTTTCTAATTTTTTATTATAATATCTCAAATATTCTTACATGCTGATAAGTATTCTTTTATAACACCATTTTTATGGGCTGTATAGAATTCTCATGCATAAAACTTAGTGTACCAGTTTCCTGTTGAAAGTTTAGGTTGTTTTTCATCCTTATAAATGATGATGGACAGCAGGTTTTTGTTGTTGTGTTTTTAATCTCTGAATACATTTTTGAATAAAAATGTTTATTTCCTTGGGGTAATTTGCTAGAGGGAAAGATTTTTGAGATAAATGATATTCATATTTTTAATGCTCTTAATGCATATTATCAAATACCCCTCCAGAATGGTGTACCGGTGTATATTTCTACTCTATGTATAAGTTTCTGCTTACCTAAATCTTTGGCAAAACTGCGTATTATAATTTTTTAAACGCATCTCACATTTAAAATTTGTATTTTTCTTATAAAATATTTGTTTTTTAAAAAATTATTCATTAAAAAGCATTGTAATATTGGTCCTTTTCATAATTACTTGAAATAATTTATATTCTAAATGTGTGTAAGTGTGTGTATGTGTATGTGAAATATTTTTCCAGGTTGTTGTTTATTATTTAGCATTGTGTTACTTTTTGCCTTATAGAAAGTTTCAAAATTTTCATGAGGTACATATAATACTCTTCCTTTGTGCGTGCTTCCTCTCATGTTGAGAAGGGCCTTCCCTACTCTAATATTATAAATACATTAATTTGTGTTTTTTTCGGTTAATTTTTTTTATTTTAAAATTTACATTTAAATCACTGATTTATCTGGAAATTGATTTGGTCTGTATAGTATGAGGTAAAATTTTATTTTTTATTTTCCAATAATGAATCTTTTATCCCTGTATTAATTATTGAATATGCTATTTGTTTCCCACACTTATACAAAATGCTACCTTTTTATATTAGAAAATGGCTTTCTCTGTTTTATCACATTAGTTTATCTCTTTATTCTGTTTTAAATATTGTACCTTTTAATAGATTTGGTATTTATAATTAGCCTTTTTTATTTAAAAAGTAATCAAGAACACAGTTTATAAAAAGAAAAGTAAATTCAAATAACATGAGGGGTGAGAATGTCCCCATTATGAAGGTAACCACTATTATAGTTTTTTAAAAATTTCATTCCCCAAATACTTTGTTCATATGCAAGCATATAGCTGATCTCCTTTTTAATGCATAGGTAGAAATATACCATATATACCATTGTTCTGCAGTTTTAAAATTACATATCAGCATATATAGAGCTAACTCATTTTTCTTACCGTTATGTAGTAATTCAGTTTAAGAATCTAAAACAATAGTTTCCTGTTGTTTCAACATGTAGGTTTTTTCCAGTCTTTAGTTGTCATAAACTACTATGTTAAACTTAACTTATCCTATTCTTTGCCAACATGCAATATAGGATAAATTTCTAGAACTGGAATTCTTGACAAGCATTTAATGCAGGCCTCATTTTTGGCTGCTTAATAACTATATACAACCCTTCTTCTCACACATACACTTGAAGCAAACAACAAAAACCTAAACAATTGGAATGATTCCTCTTATACCTTTAAATGTATTTATTATCCATTCTCCAAGGAGAGACAACCCAATGTTTCACAAGTTATTTTATCTAGCTCTAAGTCCGGGATCTCTTGGTGATATCCTCTAGACATCTGTGTTTCACAAACTCTAATTATATTCCTAAAAATGGAAAACTGGGAACATACTCCCCAATATTTAACTTAATGTAGTGAGATAGAAATACCTAAAAGAAAATTTTTGGTATGATGATAAAAGTGAACTAAATTATATTTTAAATTTTATTTATTAACCATATAAAAAATTTTTGTGATCTTCTTAAAAAATAAGTTTATTAATTTCATTCTTTATTTCTCTCCCCCATGAGAATGTTAGATGGGGAAATTTATCTGCTTTGTTTATTCAGTATTCCAAGTGTCTGGCACATAGTAAATGCTTAATAAGTATTTGTTGAATGAATGACTGAATCCTATTTTAATCAGAGCCGTAAGCTTCAACTTTTAAAAAATGTCAGTATGATTGTCATACATTGATTCAAAAGTCTGTTTCTGTATTCAGTTTATTTTGATACTTGCTTTTCCATAATGGAAGAATGGTACATGGATGAAAATGGAACAGATGCATCTTTGTGTACACATAATAAGCTATGTTCCTTCTTTTCTTAATTCCTTTTGTTAATTATGCAGTGTTTTTCTGTTGAAATTTAACATTTTTTTCATCTTGCCTGAGATCAGTTTTTCTTGCAAATTTTGGGATACTTTCACATTTTTACATTTTGTATAATAGGATTCGAATCAATTTCTGGGCAAGTAAGGATAACGATAGGTAAGGTAAATCTAAGTCTCTTCATATATCCTCCAAAATCAAAATCAGTAAAGATCAACAAGAAAGGACAAATAAAACTGTATAAAATCCATGCCCTCAACATAACTAGAAGCAGAATGCTATGAACTTTTCTGTAAGTAGAAAAGTAAACATCAAATCCCAGCAGAGAGATTTCTCTCTCCTGAAGCAAGCATTTGTGGAGAACAAGGGCAATTCTGAAAAGCTGTGGGGGAAACTAGGATTGCTCTAAAATCACCATTAGAAAGAGAACCCACACCTTAAGTACAAGAGAATCCTGGTAGATCAGAGCACTGATTATAGGTGCTAGGCTTAAAAGTGTGTGTGATTTGAGGGTGGTAGCCTTTGAAGGGTATTTTTTTCTGGGGGAGAAGAAAGTTAAAGAGAAGGAAAAGCACCCTTTGGAGATTGGATAGAGAAGGAAAAACAAGCAAAAGGGAGAAATTTAAGATTCTGCAAGATGAAATGGAAACCACTCCCCCCCAAATTGGAGGATACACAACCACCCTCTTCACATCACCACCACAAAAAAAAAAAAAAAAAAAAATCCATTAAAGAAATCATACTTTGCTATGCTAACAAGAGAGGGGGCTCTTGAAATAGGAATCTTATGAACCACCCCAAAGCCAAAGTCACAATAGATGAAAGCCTCCTAAATTTATGGAAAGCTACCATAAGAAGAAAACATAATGTGAGGCTCAAAATATCTCAGCAAATGAAAGCCCTTCCCTCAAAAGACAACAACCACATGACAGTAGGAAACGGTTGATACAGCTCTCTAAACTGAATGAAATAACCTCAGACAAGCATTTGGAGATAGGAAAAACCAACTAAAATCATAAATTTAAAAACAAACAAACAAAATATCCCTCAAAACCCCACAAAATCGCAAGCAAAGAAGCCTAGAAAGAAATGAGAAGAGTTGATTGAACCCAAGAAAAATATGGAAGAATAAGATAAAAACCATCTTAGAAATGAATTCAAAATTCCAAGATGCCTAAGAGGGAATGGATTCAACTGAAATTTAATCAAAGGCATTGAAGAAAAGCAGAAAAATAATCAAGAAAATGAAAATGAATTAAAGAAGTAAAACAGGTAAAAGAGAAAGTGGTTGAAATGGAAGTGAGACAAAAAAAGATTCAGCATATATGTATAATTGAATGAGGAAAACTAAATGAGAAAAGAGACAATATTTAAAACTATAATTTAAAAAAATTTTCCAAAAATAAAAGAAGACCTGCATCTACATATTGAAAGGACTGTAGGCTACCTGGAGAAATTGATGTTAAACAGTCAATTTTGAGTCATAACCTTGTAAAACTGTTAGACTTTAAAGATAAAAAATTCTCAGAGCCTTCAGGAGGAAAGAAAAGATCCAAAAGCCTACAGGGCAGAGAATTAAACTGACACAACTTCTTCATAGAAACATACAAAGGAGGGCTTCCCTGGTTGGCACAGTGGTTAAGAATCCGCCTGCCAGTGCAGGGGACATGGGTTTGAGCCCTGGTCTGGGAAGATCCCACATGCCAAGGGATCCTGTGCGCCACAACTACTGAGCCTGCGCTCTAGAGCCTGCGAGCCATGCTACTGAGCCTGCATGCCACAACTACTGAAGCCTGTGTGCCTAGAGCCCATGCTCCGCAACAAGAGAAGCCACTGCAATGAGAAGCCTGTGCACCACAATGAAGAGTAGCCCCCGCTCACCGCAACTAGAGAAGGCCCACGCGCAGCAGCAAAGACCCAATGCAGCCAAAAATAAATAAATTGAATAAATAAATAAAAAAAGATACATGCACCCCAATGTTCATAGCAGCACTATTAAAGAAAAAAGAAACATACAAAGCAAAGTAATAATGGAGCAGCATTTTCAAGAAACTACAGGAAAAACAAGTGTGAACCAGGAATTTTATATTAAGCTGTTCTTCAAGTATTAAGAATACAAAAACATTTTAAATATGCAAAACTCAGAGAATACTATACACCTGAATTCTTGAGGAATCTACTAGAGCATGAGCTTTATCCAACTAAGAGTTGGCTAGAAAACATTTGCATAAGGATCCATGGTGAGTATTAATTATATTTAGTTGTAGATCTAAGACTAAAACATAGGTGGCAATAAAAGTGAAAGAAAAATATGTAAATCTTATATGTTCTTACAAAGCAGAAATAATGCAACTATAAAGGGAGAAGTAAAGAGGAAGGTAGAAAAAACTTGTCAATTGTTGCAAAAGCAGTAGTTGGGAATAAGAAGATACCATTCATTAAAAATTGACCTGCTAGATGATAAAATAATAACAAAATGGGATTAAGGCATTGCAGATGTGTAAGTGCAAAGGTAACCAATAGAACACAAATACAGACCTTCCTACATGTAAAAAGCAATTGAAAAACAAAAGAACAAAGAAAATGCATCACATAAATTACCTATAGTTACTACCTTAGCTGTAACTCACAAATTTCATAACAAATTTCGAACGATAAAACCAACAAGAATGTGGAAGAACAAATCTAAAAGAGAATACAAACAAAAACAAATAAACCTGTGTTTCAAATGATTTATCATTGATGTAAAGACAAAAGGAACTATAAAAACTATATTGAATTCTAGAAGGTTTGTTTATTGTATGGTTGATCATATGTATAATTTTATTGAGAAAAACAACCAGATTTCTCACTGTCAGAGAAGAGAGTTAAAAATATGAAGAGGGAAAGCTGGCATTGAATTGGCAGTAGAGATATTAGTATGATCTCATCCTTTTATATAGAGATAGAAATAGATTTATATGCACGTGCATGCACATGTTGGTATTTCTGATGTATATTGAAAGGTCTTAGAAGCAAAGATACTTCTATAAGCAATGAGCATATCCAGGGTCCAGATACTGGCTTCTAAACATCATTCCTCATTAAAAAGAAGCAGTTTTCCTTGGAGAAAAGGGTGATTCTAGGGCAGGAGCAGGGAAAATACAAGGTGAGCCTGCTGTATCTTATAATTTAACAGTACCACCAATGGGACAAATCGACATGATGTACCTCCTAATATATGCACTAGTATACGCATTTACTTCTGTGGTATTTCTGCCAAAAGGACATTTTCGGTATCTAATTTAATTATAAAGCAACATAAGACAAATTTAAGTTGAAGGACTTTCTACAAAATAACTGGCTTCAACTGTTAAAAATGTCAAGCTTATGAAAAACAAGGAGAAATAACTTAATTTTAAATCAGGAAAAACTGCGTGTGTGTGTGTGTGTGTGTGTGTGTGTGTGTGTGTGTGTGTGTCTGTATAGAGAGAGAGAGGGAGGGGTTGAATGAGAAAAATAAGAATATGATAAAGCAAATGAGCAACATATAAACAATTGATGTATTTGCATTGAGGACATGTGAGTTCTTTGTTCTTTTATCAATATAAAAGTTTTTAAAGGGTCTGAAGCCCATAGAATTTGGGGGAGATTTTTAAATAGTTTGGAAAGTTCTTTTTCCTACTTCAATGTAGATATGAGAATTTTAATGTAAGACACATGCAAAAAAAAAAAAAATCACATG
This sequence comes from Leucopleurus acutus, assembly GCF_964270905.1. NCBI lineage: Eukaryota > Metazoa > Chordata > Mammalia > Artiodactyla > Delphinidae > Leucopleurus > Leucopleurus acutus. The sequence goes on from NC_139152.1 coordinate 37,799,828, forward strand.
ATGGAAGGAAAATTCTTTTTAAAAAACACCCCCCCCCCTTTTTTTTAGAGCTCTCTCCATAGCATGAGTTTCTTTTTAAAAGTAATTACTTTCTTCTCATTGTTAAAATTTCACCTTTATTTTAAAGGGTAGATTAAATGTCTTCCTGTTTCGTTTTGTTTTCTAAATTATCTGTTAGGTAAGGTATTGCTCATCACCTGATGCTGTCACAGGAAAAGTCAGCAAATTTGAGACTTTTGAAAAGTAAAGTGTGTAACTCTTCTCAAGATTGGTAGCATTTTTAAGTACTCTTCACTAAGATATCCATTCAGCCTCTGTGGTACAAAATATTTTTCTGTCACTTCATATCTCATTATGAAGTACATTTGAAGATTTTGCCTTATTTCAAAGATGCTTTTATATAATTGACCACACTGAAATCATCTTGCACCAGTTTTGTCACTTCTGACTTCAGCTTCTTTGCTGCATTACCCTGCCTGTTACATGAGCAGTAAATGATTTTCACATGTCTGATGTTACCCTTATAACCTTCCCTCTCTTTCCCTTCTATCCTCTTTCTCTTTCATCTTCCATCATCCCCTCCCCGCAGCTTCTTCTCCTTCCCAGTTAAAGTATCTGCTTCTTCATTGTGGCCTTAAGTAGAATTAACATGTTTCTCTGAAAAATTTCTTTCTGTAAAAGACATTTTGCTTATGAGAGTGTATCTTTGCTACTACTTTCCTTTAAAGACTCGCCAAAAAGTATTGATAGTTTTTTGTGAATTTCATTTTTTAAAGAGAACTGAGTAAATACAATAAGCTCAGATATATTAGAAACATCTGTAGTTGAATTCAACTCTATATAAAACCTCCCACACAGTATAATTTGCTCTAATCCTTGTTTCTTCAACTTCTTAGTAGTGATTTCTTGTCATTTTCTAACAGTGTTTCGTTGCCATATTTTTCATGTATTAATTCAGCTATTTTTATCATAAGAAAAAAAATAAATGTTTTCCCAGTGATATGGAAGTTGGCCTTGGAAAGACTCTTGTAAATATTTATCACTACATGTACTTGAAATAATATTTATTTTTAAGTTTTAATAAATTTTGATTAAGTTTCAGTGACTTGAAAAATATTGTTGAGAAAAACATAGAGATTTGTCTTCAAATTCTGGATTCTTAGAACATCTTACAAATTGTCACCAACATAAAAAGTATAACATTGGCCTAGGGCAAGGTCAGGGCATATAAATTCACAGTTCAGATAGGTGGGTTTTGATAATTTAGAAATCTTTTGGCCCTCTTTCATATCTGTTGCTTTGCCATTGTTTTTACTTCACAGTATTGTTGATAATGAGCTCACGTGAGAAGTGTTAGCTCTGCCATTTTCTTGTTTGTTTGCTTGCACTAGTCACACTGTGGTTCCTTTGAAGGGATCTTTTAATCTTCTTATTTTTGTGAGAGATGGTTTAGTTAAAATTAGATAATATCTCTTACATAAGTTTTAAATTAAATGTCCACTTAACCTAGACATGCACAGACATAGTACATGGAATCTAATGAATGATGAGGTTTCCACTGGTCAGAAGTTAATGAATGAATGAGAATTCCGCTGTTAGCCCCTCCATGTTGTCTCACATGGGATGAGTAACATATGGACTGCCAGATAAATGGAGTGAAGGAGGGAGGAGGCAGTGTCAACCCATACATTAAGTGTTCCTTCCTATTGGAGTGTCTTGTGTGTGTGCCCCACTTTGAAGGGTACTCTTCTACAGAAACAAGAACTCTGGATCAAGTTAAGGTGCAATGTTCTGAGAAAGCCTATAACTGGTAAAGGAGTAGGCTGGGAATTATTTGATGTGTATGGCATAACAAAGGGGCCATACGAGAGATCAAAAGGAGAAACATTCTAGAATTCTTCATTAACTAAATTTATTTTCAATGAAGCATGGATGCATCATTTTATTAACTAACCTTTGGTGTCCTTTGTTTAGATAATATTTTTCTCTTTGGTCTACAGGTGAGTTTAATGTTATAAAATTTTAAATCTTGGGCTTCCCTGGTGGCACAGTGGTTGAGCGTCCGCCTACCGATGCAGGGACACGGGTTCGTGCCCTGGTCCGGGAAGATCCCACATGCCGTGGAGCAGCTGGGCCCGTGAGCCATGGCCTCTGAGCCTGCGCATCCGGAGCCTGTGCTCCACAACGGGAGAGGCCACAACAGTGAGAGGCCCGCGTACCACAAAAAAACAAAACAAAAGAAAAATTTTAAATCTTGAAGTATCATTGGATTTCTGCAATAAAATCTTCAGTCTTGAGTATGTGTGTGTATTTAATAAATATTAATTGTTTTTTCTAGTATTTATATATGTAGTCCTTTTTTAACTGTAATTTTTATGAAGTTTTGTCAGTTTTGCTAGATTAGTTTTCAGGGAGATGCTAATCTTTTTCTGTAATGGGAAACATTTTACATAGCAGTGGAAATATATATTTTTTTAAGTTTGAAATAACTCACTGCTTTTTTTCCAATGTTCTAAATTTTTTTTAGTTTTAAATTTTATACACACAAAAAAAGGCTTAATACATGCAAGTTTATCCACATCAAAACAAGACAAAATAAAACAAATAAAACTCTACTGATACCTTTGAAGCCCCCTGTGTGTGCATTTCTCTTCTGAGGGATAAATCCTAGCTTATTTTCTATTTGATAATTATCATCTGGCTTTTTTCTTTGTGGTTTTACCTCATACTTGTCTATTGCTTAAAAAATATTTAATTTTTTGCTTATGATCTGCCTATAAATGGAGTCATAATGTATTCTGAAATGATTTAACATTTTGTTGCTGGCCATTTGTATTGATCTATGTTAGTTAATTAATTTTCACTATTGTATAGTATTTCATTGTATGAATATGCCACAGTGTTTTTTTTTGTTTTTTTTGTTTTTTTTTGGTACGTGGGCCTCTCACTGTCGTGGCCTCTCCCGTTGCAGAGCACAGGCTCCGGACGCGCAGGCTCAGCGGCCATGGCTCATGGTCCTAGCCGCTCCGCGGCATGTGGGATCTTCCCGGACCGGGGCACGAACCCGTGTCCCCTTCATCGGCAGGTGGACTCACAACCACTGCGCCACCAGGGAAGCCCTGCCACAGTGTTTTTATTCATACTATCATTTGTGAATATTTGAGTTGTTTCCAGTTTTTTCTAGGGTGTATGCCTAAGAGTATAATTGCTACATCACAGGGTATTCTTTCTCTTCTTTTCTCTGCATATTACATACATTAATGTTTTTGTTTCCCTCCAGTGATTTGGAAAGTAATGATCTTGACTTTTTGTTGTTAAACTCTTGTAAAAAGCTTAGAAACACTCCCAAGAACATATTTCCCTTAATATTAACTATGAGAATAAACCCATTTTGATCACTCTTCCTGTGTAAGTAACACACAGAATACAGTTTTAATTCTTCTTACTACTCCTTCCTTTTTAGTTTTCATTTTTGTGGAAAAGTTCTTGAATTGCATATGAGGAGTATCATTTTCAAATTATTTTAATAGTTTTAAATTTTTTAAATTAGTTTTACATTTACATATTATTTTGTAATTACCAATGTGCCTTCTCTTTTGTAATATGATAGTTACAGTTGAGACTAATATCTGAGTTTAAATAGTTTCTGTGCACATCATTAGTCATCTGTATTGATATTTAAACATTCCTTAATTTTGATTCATCAAGTAGAGTACTTACTGAGTCTTTACATACCTGAAAATGAATTTCTTTTCTTAGTTGAGCAATGTGATTGGGTGGAGATTTCTTGTGAAATAACTTTCTTTCCTCAAAGCTCTGATACTTATTTATTATCTTTGACAATTAATTTTGAAGAGAAGTCAGAGCCTAGCCTAACTGTTCTGTGTAACTTTTCAGGAGTAGGGGTGGTTCTGGGTATTTCTACGAATTGTCTTTATCTTTGAAGTTTGCATATTTCATCAGGAAATGTCTGAGTGTTTTTCTCTTTTCATTAATTTTTGCCTGGTGATCCTTGTACCCTGACACTCCAGGAACCTTTTTAATATACCCATTAAGCATTTTAGCTAACGTAATTCTTCTGTTATCTCAATGATACTGCTTCTGTTCCATTTATTCTGGTCTTTCCTTCAGGGCCACTTCTTTTTTTTTGCCCCTTCTTTTGACCTCCTGTTTATCATACATGTCTCATTTTTGTCCACCCCACTGTTTTCATTCTTTTCCCCTCTGTGAGGAGCCGTTTCCCAAGCATGCCCTCTGCATTACTGAGGTGATCTTCTACATCGTCAAATCTACTTTTTCATGCCCCTCTTTGTGGGGATAATCCTGGGCAAAGAAATGTCATTACCTTTCTGGTTTGTATGTCACCATATTTGATTTTGTGCCGGGGTGTTTCATCTTGAAATTTCTTGTACACTATGTCCATAGAGGTCCCGTTACCTGATGATACCAGTCTTTCCATGCTGGTGCTTCTGATAGGTGCCCACACCCCTGGGTTTTTGAGTTCATTTTGACAAATAAGCTATAAGGTGAAGTTTAAAGGACTTTGCTTCTTTCAGCAACCACTGAGTTCAACCCAACTTTCTACACTTCTTTTTTTTTTTTTCTTAAATAATTGTCACTCTCTGGATTCTATTATCAGACACACCCTCACATTTTATTGATCCTTAGTGGCTAAAGAAAATCCAAACTGAATTTGCCTTTTTATGTGTTTTGGCTTAAGATCTGTGTTTTCCACTAGACCATGTTGCTCTCTCAAGAATTGTTTTGCAGGTTAGTCTTGTAAATCCTTGAAGTTGCTTTTAAATGAACCAGAATTTCTGAAAGTTTTCTAACTTAGAAATTATGCAGTATCCCTCTATTTTTACTCTTCAAAGTTCATTGCAATTGGATTTAAGGGACGAGATGAATATGCGTTCCTTGAACTGCCATCTTTTCTTAAAACATTTCAAGAAGTTTTTATACATATTTTTAATTTCTAAGAATTCTACCAGAATATTTACAAATAAAATTATGAGATACTTGGGAATTGCTTTAAAAGTGTTGTGAAGATAGTTAATTGTGCTATAGATGAAACAATATTGACCATGAATTTTGATATCTGCTGATGGGTTACTGTTGTACTAGTTTCTCTACTTTTACATAAAATTATTTTTAATTTTCCAAGGGTTTAATTTCTTTCTTAGAAAAAAAATGTCTTTGAATTGATTGCAGTTAGGGAATATACCCTATACAATATTTAATCTTAAATTTATTTTGGTTTCCTGTGTGAATTGATATATAATCAGTTTTTTAATTTCTATGGAGAGTTGAAAAGGAAATCATTGTATGTCTAATAAATCAGTCTTATTGGTGATTATATCTAAATCTTCTGTAAACTAATTTATGTTTTGTGTGCTTAATCTGTCAGATACTGCAAGAGGTTAAATTTTTCCACATTTATAACAAAACTGCCTATATTATTTGATGCTATTTTGAATGGACTCTTTTCCTCTCATTTTATTGGTCACATGTATTAAGCTTTTTAATTGAGTAGTGCCATTTAAAATAATTCCAATATTATATGCTAAATGTTCATATTTGCTTTTGTCTTCTAAATCTGTCACCTATGGCCTAGAATCCACCACAAAATAAATTAGTGCCAAGTTGAAAAAAAAGAAGATATAACTCATGCCACCTGATTCTGTACCTAATGTTGAACTAAGGAACCTAGTTTTCTGTGTTGCCTGATGAGGGAGTGACTGCCATCTGGATTCCAGTATTTTACCAGTCTTGAGTTAAATCTGTCGTTTACTAGACAGATTACTGAAAGAGCTCTGTAAATACCTGTTTGATTAATATAGTAACTATTCATAGCAATGTAATTGGCTTTGAGAAGAAAGAGAAATGTGTAGTCTAGCATTTGTAATTTAATAAGTGGACACTGTGTATCTGTCAGTGTGTAAGCTCAGGCTTATGATAATTAAATCTGAAGACCTAGACTTTGAAACGTAACTTTGTATTTTAGCTCCTTTCTCTTGTCTATTAATACCTTTTAGTTTTTAGAAGTATAGCTCTTTGAAAAACAAAAAAAGGGCTTTGTGCTTATTTATTGAGAGGTACAAGAGATCAGAACTGGGTGCCAGTACCTCAGCTGAACTAAGAAAGGTTGAGTCTCAGTTGGAAATATTTAATCATGAATGAGAACAAGCACTGACCCTCAAGCCACGGAATAAAAATTTCAAAAATTGTAACAATTTGCCTAAACCATAAATTTCTGGGGATTGGAATTATGTAAAGAATCTGTTTGGAGGAATAGAGTTAGAATGTGTCATGGGACCAGAAGTCGTATATTTAAAAAAATCTTACGAAAATTTGAATTATGAAAGGCTTTATGTATTTAATATATACTATTTACTATGAGTATCTGGTACTTGTGGTGTTGTCGGTCACTCCATTTTGCTTATGCTCCATTTTGGGTATTCCGGGAGGGAAAAGATAATATTTATGGTCTTTCTTTACTAGTAGTGTTGTCTTCTTCCCCAGCTGTAATAAAAAACACAAATTTTAAATCTACTGTGCTCAGTTATATGTACCAAATTTATAAAGGGCATCTTAAACATATTATTAGTATAAGGCTTTGATTTTAAAATTCTATATCATTGTTATTTTGATTATATTTAAATAAAAATTATTTAATAAGAATTAATTATCTTTAGCTTGTTTTTAACGGTTCCACAGTGAGTTCAATTCTGAAAGACCATACTCTCTAAAATATCTTTATTAGTACTGTTGCCTGAGTTATTTCATGTGATGTAGATAATCCCTCATTTGCAGAGAATGTCACAATTTTTGAGCAGCTATTTATGTCCAAATTTATATATACTCTTCTTTTTATGATATCTGCGTTAGAAATTCAGAAAGAATAGGCTTGATTTATTACCCATTTAAGTCCATCATGAGTCTATAATGGAGAGAGACTGTCTCTTTTTAATCATGTTTTATTTTGTTTTATGTTTTTAGACTGTAAATTCTATCTGCTGGGTCAGGGTGAAATGTATGCAGCTGCATACTGTCCTTAATGCACAAGGGTTATATCTGGGCATATGTCTCTGCTTTTGTATCTCCAAGAGTAAAGTGTTGGATTCGTTACCTATCAAGCTGCCAGCTAGGAAAGAGTTCCTTGCTCAAATTGAGTTTATATGGAGAACTTAGAAGGAATGGAAAGCGACAGTTTAATTCCTTTCTGGTCTCAAAGGTGTGAATTATTGTGCCTTGTAAAGCTGGATGGGGAAAATGAGGAATGGTGATTGCTTACCATGTCATTAGTTTTTCTATTTGTAAATGTATAACTTTCGTTCATCCCACCTTGAAAGTTAAGGTTTGGTACTAAAAAGAAAATAATACTTCTGAGATCACCACATACATTCATTGATCCACTCCTCCCTCATCTCAGCTGTCTGTAACTATAAAAGCAAAGGGGTGGGTAGGTGCAGGACTTTTTTTTTTAATATCTTTATTGGAGTGTAATTGCTTTACAATGGTGTGTTAGTTTCTGCTCTATAACAAACTGAATCAGCTATATGTGTACATATATCCCCATATCTCCTCCCTCTTGCATCTCCCTCCCACCCTCCCTAGGTAGACACAAAGCACCTAGCTCATCTCCATGTGCTATGCACCTGCTTCACGCTAGCTGCCTATTTTATAATTAGTAGTGTATATATATCCATGCCACTCTCTCACTTCGTCCCAGCTTACCCTTCCCCCTCCCTGTGTCCTCAAGTCCATTCTCTACGTCGATGTCTTTAATCCTGTCCGACCCCTAGGTTCTTCAGAACCTTTTGTTTTGTTTTGTTTTTTAGATTCCATATATATGTGTTAACATATGGTATTTATTTTTCTCTTTCTGACTTACTTCACTCTGTATGACAGACTCTAGGTCCATCCACCTCACTACAAATAACTCAGTTTCGTTTCTTTTTATGGCTGAGTAATATTCCATTGTACATATGTGCCACATCTTCTTTATCCATTCACTTGTTGATGGACACTTAGGTTGCTTCCATGTCCTGACTATTCTAAATAGTGCTGCAGTGAACACTGTGGTACATGACTCTTTTTGAATTATGGTTTTCTCAGGGTATATGCCCAGTAGTGGGATTGCTGGGTCATATGGTAGTTCTACTTTCAGTTTTTTAAGGAACCTCCATACTGTTCTCCATAGTGGCTGTATCAATTTAGGTTCCCACCAGCAGTGCAAGAGGGTTCCCTTTTCTCCACACCCTCTCCAGTATTTACTGTCTGTAGATTTTTTGATGGTTGCCATTCTGACTGGTGCGAGGTGATACCTCATTGTGGTTTTGATTTGCATTTCTGTAATGATTAGTGATGTTGAGCATCCTTTCATGTGTTTGTTGGCAATCCATATATCTTCTTTGGAGAAATGTCTATTTAGGTCTTCTGCCCATTTTTGGATTGGGTTTTTTGATTTTTTGATATTGAGCTGCTTACAAATTTTGGAGATTAATCCTTTGTCAGTTGCTTCATTTGCAAATATTTTCCCCAATTCTGAAGGTTGTCTTTTTGTCTTTTTTGTGGTTTCCTTTGCTGTGCAAAAGCTTTTAAGTTTCATTAGGTCCCATTTGTTTACTTTTGTTTTTATTCTCATTACTCTAGGAGGTGGGTCAAAAAGGATCTTGCTGTGATTTATGTCAGAGTGTTCTGCCTATATTTTTCTCTAAGAGTTTTATAGTGTCTGGCCTTACATTTAGGTCTTTAATCCATTTTGAGTTTATTTTTGTGTATGGTGTTAGGGAGTGTTCTAATTTCATTCTTTTCCATGTAGCTGTCCAGCACCACTTATTGAAGAGGCTGTCTTTTCTCCATTGTATATTCGTGGCTCCTTTATCAAAGATAAGGTGACCATATGTGCGTGGGTTTATCTCGGGCTTTCTATCCTGTTCCATTGATCTATATTTCTCTTATTGTGCCAGTATCATACTGTCTTGATTACTGTAGCTTTGTAGTTTAGTCTGATTCGTCCAGCTCCGTTTTTCTTTCTCAAGATTGCTTTGGCTATTTGGGGTCTGTTGTGTTTCCATACAGATTGTGAAATTTTTTATTCTAGATCTGTGAAAAATGCCATTGGTAGTTTGATAGGGATCGCATTGAATCTGCAGATTGCTTTGGGTAGTATACTCATTTTCAAAATATTGATTCTTCTGATCCAGGAACAGGGTGTATCTCTCCATCTGTTTGTATCATCTTTAATTTCTGTCATCAGTGTCTTATAGTTTTCTGCATACAGGTCTTTTGTCTCCTTAGGTAGATTTATTCCTAGGTATTTTATTCTTTTTGTTGCAACGGTAAATGGGAGTGTTTCCTTAATTTCTCTTTCAGAATTTTCATCATTAGTGTATAGGAATGCAAGAGATTCTGTGCATTAATTTTTTATTCTGCTACTCTTCAAATTCATTGATTAGCTTTAGTAGTTTTCTGGTAGCATCTTTAGGATTCTCTATGTATAGTATCATGTCATCTACAAACAGTGACAGTTTTACTTCTTCTTTTCCAATTAGGATTCCTTTTATTTCTTTTTCTTCTCTGATTGCTGTGGCTAAAACTTCCAAAACAATATTGATTAATAGTGGTGACAGTGGGCAACCTTGTCTTGTCCCTGATCTTAGTGGAAACGGTTTCTGTTTTTCACCATTGAGAATGATGTTGGCTCTGGGTTTGTCATATATGGCCTTTATTATGTTGAGGTAAGTTCCCTCTATGCCTACTTTCTGGAGGGTTTTTATCATAAATGGGTATTGAATTTTGTCAAAAGCTTTTTCTGCATCTATTGAGATGATCATATGGTTTTTCTCCTTCAGTTTGTTATTGTGGGTTATCACGTTGATTGAGTTGCATATTTTGAAGCATCCTTGCGTTCCTGGGGTAAATCCCAGTTGATGATGGTGTATGATCCTTTTAATGTGCTGTTGGATTTTGTTTGCTAGTATTTTGTTGAGGATTTTTGTGTCTATATTCATCAGTGATATTGGCCTGTAGTTTTCTTTTTTTGTGACGTCTTTGTCTGGTTTTGGTATCAGGGTGATGGTGGCCTCACAGAATGAGTCTGGGAGTGTTCCTCCCTCTGCTATATTTTGGAAGAGTTTAAGAAGGATAGCTCTTAGCTCTTCTCTAAATGTTTGATAGAATTCACCTGTGAAGCCATCTGGTCCTGGGCTTTTGTCGGAAGAATTTTCATCACAGTTTCAATTTCAGTGCTTGTGATTGGTCTGTTTATATTTTCTGTTTCTTCCTGGTTCAGTCTCGGAAGGTTGTGCTTTTCTAAGAATTTGCCCATTTCTTCCCGGTTGTCCATTTTATTGGCATAGAGTTGCTTGTAGTAATCTCTCATGATCCTTTCTGTTTCTGCAGTGTCAGTTGTTACTTCTCACTTTTCATTTTTAATTCTATTGATTTGAATCTTCTCCCTTTTTTTCTTGATGAGTCTGTCCCATGGTTTATCAATTTTGTTTATCTTCTCAAAGAACCAGCTTTTAGTTTTATTGATCTTTGCTATTGTTTCCTTCATTTCTTTTTCTGATCTCATCTTTATGATTCTTTCCTTCTGTTAACTTTGGGGTTTTTTTGTTCTTCTTTCTGTATTTGCTTTAGGTGTAAGGTTGTTTATTTATTTTTTTGTTTGTTTGAGATGTTTCTTTTTTCTTGAGGTAAGATAGTATTGTTATAAATTTCCCTCTTAGACCATCTTTTGCTGCATCCCATAGGTTTTGGGTTGTCATGTTTTCATTGTCAGTTGTTTCTAGGTATTTTTTGATTTTCTCTTTGAATTCTTCAGTGATCTCTTGGTTATTTAGTGGTGTATTGTGTAGTCACCATGTGTTTGTCTTTTTCACAGGTATTTTCCTGTAATTGCTATCTAGTCTCATAGCATTGTGGTCGGAACAGATACTTGATACGATATCAATTTTCTTAATTTACCAAGGCTTGATTTGTGATCCAAGATATGATCTATCCTGGAAAATGTTCCATGAGCACTTGAGAAGAAAGTATATTCTGTTGTTTTTGGATGGAGTGTCCTATGAATATCGGTTAAGTCCATCTTGTTTAATGTTTCATTTAAAGCTTGTGTTTCCTTATTTATTTTCACTTTGGGTGATCTGTCCATTGGTGAAAGTGAGGTGTTAAAGTCCCCTAGTATGATTGTGTTACTGTCAGTTTCCCCCTTTATGGCTGTTAGCATTTGCCTTAGGTATTGAGGTGCTCCTATGTTGGGTGCATAAATATTTACAATTGTTATGTCTTCTTGCATTAATCCCTTGATCATTATGTAGTGTCCTTCTTTGTCTCTTGTAATAGTCTTTGTTTTAAAGCCTATTTTGTCTGATATGAGAATTGCTACTCCAGCTTTCTTTTGATTTCCATTTGCATGGAATATCTTTTTCCATCGCCTCACTTTCAGTCCATATGTGTCCCTAGGTCTGAAGTGGGTCTCTTGTAGACAGCATATATACGGATCTTGTTTTTGTATCCATTCAGCCAGTTTATGTCTTTTGCTGGGAGCATTTAATCCATTTACATTTAAGGTAGTTATCGATATGTATGTTCCTATTACCATTTTCTTAATTGTTTTGGGTTTGTTTTTGTAGGTCTTTTCCTTCTCTTATGTTTCCTGCCTAGAGAAGTTCCTTTAGCATTTGTTGTAAAGCTGGTTTGGTGGTGCTGAATTCTCTTAGCTTTTCCTTTCTGTAAAGGTTTTAATTTCTATGTCGAATCTGAATGAGATCCTTGCTGGGTAGAGTAATCTTGGTTGTAGGTTTTTCTCCTTCATCACTTTAAATATGTCCTGCCAGTCCCTTCTGGCTTGAAGAGTTTCTGCTGAAAGATCAGCTCTTAACCTCATGGGGATTCCCTTGTGTGTTATTTGTTGTTTTTCCCTTACTTCTTTTAATATTTGTTCTTTGTATTTAATTTTTGATAGTTTGATTAATATGTGTCTTGGCACGTTTCTCCTTGGATTTATCCCGTATGGGACTCTCTGCCCTTCCTGGGCTTGATTGACTATTTCCTTTCCCATATTAGGGAAGTTTTCAACTATAATCTCTTCAAATATTTTCTCAGTCCCTTTTTCTCTTCTTCTTCTGGGACCCCTATAATTCGAATGTTCGTGCATTTACTGTTGTCCCAGAGGCCTCTAATACTGTCCTCAATTCTTCTCATTTTTTTTCTTTATTCTGCTCTGTGGTAGTTATTTCCACTATTTTATCTTCCAGGTCACTTATCCGTTCTTCTGCCTCAATTATTCTGCTATTGATTCCCTCTAGTGAATTTTTAATTTCATTTATTGTGTTGTTCATCATTGTTTAGTTCACTCTTTATTTCTTCTAGGTCCTTGTTAAACGTTTCTTGTATTTTCTCCATTCTGTTTCCAAGATTTTGGATCATCTTTACTGTCATTATTCTGAAATCTTTTTCAGGTATACTGCCTATTTCCTCTTCATTTGTTTGGTCTGGTGGGTTTTACCTTGCTCCTTCATCTGCTGTGTATTTCTCTGTCTTCTCATTTTGCTTAACATACTGTGTTTGGGGTCTCCTTTTTGCAGGCTGCAGGTTCATAGTTCCCGTTGTTTTTGGTGTCTGCCCCCAGTGGCTAAGGTTGGTTCAGTGGGTTGTGTAGCCTCCCTGGTGGAGGGAACTGTTGCCTGTGTTCTGGTGGAAGAGGCTGCATCTTATCTTTCTGGTGGGCACGACCCCATCTGGTGGTGTGTTTTGCAGTGTCTGTGAACTTATTTTGATTTTAGGCAGCCTCTCTGCTAATGGGTGGGGTTGTGCTCCTGTCTCGCTAGTTGTTTGGCATGGGGTGTCCAGCACTGGAGCTTGCTGGCAGTTGAGTGGAGCTGGGTCTTAGTGTTGAGATGGAGATCTCTGGGAGATCTTTCACCGTTTGATATTACATGGGGCCGGGAGGTCTCTGGTAGTCCAATGTCCTGAACTCGGCTCTCCCACCTTGCAGGCTCAGGCCTGACTCCTGGCTGGAGCACCAAGACCATGTCAGCCACACAGATCGGAAGAAAGGGAGAAAAAAAAGAAAGAAAGAAAAAAATAAAAGTTATTAAAATTTAAAAAATATTATTAAAAATAAAAAAATAAAAGAAAAAGAGAGAAAGAAGAGAGCAATGAAATCAATCAACAAATCTACCAGTGATAATAAGGTCTAAATACTAAATTAAGATAAAGATAAAACCAGAAACAAATTAGATGCAGAAAGCAAACCCCAAGTCTACATTTGCTCCCTAAGTCCACTGTCTTGGGATGATTCATTGTTATTCAGGTATTCCACAGATGCAGGGTACATCAGGTTGATTGTGGAGCTTTAATCCACTGCTCCTGAGGCTGCTGGGAGAGATTTCCCTTTCTCTTCTTTGTTCACACAGCTCCTGAGGCTCAGCCTTGGATTTGGCCCCGCCTTTGCGTGTAGGTCACCTGAGGGCGTCTGTTCTTTGCTCAGACAGGATGGGGTTAAAGGAGCAGCTGATTCGGGGGCTCTGGCTCACTCAGGCCCGGGGTGGCGGGGGGGGGGGGGGGGAGGGAAGGGTACGGAGTGCGGGGCTAGCCTGAGGCAGCAGAGGCTGGCGTGACGTTGCACCAGCCTGAGGCTCACCGTGTGTTCTCCCGGGGAAGTTGTCCCTGGATCATGGGACCCTGGCAGTGGCTGGCTGCACAGGCTCCCTGGAGGGGAGGTGTGGAGAGTGACCTGTGCTTGCACACAGGTTCTTGGTGGTGGCAGCAGCAGCCTTAGTGTCTCATGCCCGTCTCTGGTGTCCGCGCTGATAGCCACAGCTCGTGCCCGTCTCTGGAGCTCGTTTAGGTGGTGCTGTGAATCCCCTCTTCTTGTGCACCCCGAAACAATGGTCTCTTGCCTCTTAGACAGTTCCAGACTTTTTCCTGGACTCCCTCCCTGCTAGCTGTGGCACACTAGCCCCCTTCAGGCTGTGTTCACGCAGCCTACCGCAGTCCTCCCCCTGGGGTCTGACCTCTGAAGCTGGAGCCTCAGCTCCCAGCCTCCACCTGCCCTGGTGGGTGAGCAGACAAGCCTCTCGGGCTGGTGAGTGCTGGCCAGCATCGATCATCTGTGCATGAAACTCTCCGCTTTGCCCTCTGCATCCCATTGCTGCACTCTCCTCTGTGGCTTGAAATCTTCCCTCCTGCCCACCCCCTGTCTCCACCAGTGAAGGGGCTTCTTAGTGTGTGGAAACTTTTCCTCTTTCGCAGCTCCCTCCCCGAGGTGCAGGTCCGTCCCTATTCTTTTGTCTCTGATTTTTTCTTTTCTCTTTTGCACTACTCAGGTACGTGGGGATTTTCTTTCCTTTTGGGAAGTCTGAGGTCTTCTGCCTGCATTCAGTAGGTGTTCTGTAGGAGCTGTTCCACATGTAGATGTATTTTTGATGTATTTGTGGGGAGGAAGGTGATCTCCACGTCTTACGCCTCCACCATCTTTAGGCCCTCCCTCTGCAGGACTTTTAAAACAGTGACTGATGGACTTAGTACCTGCCTGGATCAGGAATGATAGAAGGATTGATCTATAAAATGATCACATTTAGAACTTTACTCTGGTATTAATCAGCTTAAGTTCTTATGAAGTGTAGTAACAAGTTCATTAGTTACAGTGTTGTGTTTGACATGGATTTGATCAATTGTTTCCCTATTTAAAAATCTTTCTTGTGGGAATCTTATGGTAAATTTGGGAATTTAATTCTAGTTAATTTTAAGAAGATTGACCATACCCTGTAACGGAGATCCAGTGGGGAATACAGGAACTATCTTATAAATTGATCAAAATGTATTGGGCACATCAGTTTTGGGTGAGAATTTGGCTGAATTGCTGTTTAAAGTTGATAATACCATTTCCAGTGTCTATTGAGAGAAAAGTATTTAAACAGGTGCTGAGATTAATCTTATTGCTGCATGACTTGTAATAGCAAAAAGCAAAACTGAACATAGCTAGTTACAGCACTAGAGATCTTGTTAAATTATGATGTATCAGTAGGACCGTATATTATACAGCCATTAAAAAAGACTCATGTAGGGACTTCCCTGGTGGTCCAGTGGTTAAGACTCCGCACTCCCAATGCAGGGGGCCCAGGTTCGATCCCTGGTGGGGAACCAGATCCTGCATGCTGCAACTAAGACCTGGCACAGCCAAATAAATAAAGTTTAAAAGGAAAAAAAAAAAAGAAGACTGAGGTGGTACTGTGTGTATTGACATGCTCAGATCTCTAAAATATGTTGTTAGATAAAAACATGCATAGAAAATATACAGAAAACACTTGAACCTGTAGTTATCTGTGATGAGTGAGATGTGGAGGCCAGGGCATCTTCTCATTTTCACTTTTTTTTTTTTTTAAATAATTTATTTATTTTTGTCTGTGTTGGGTCTTCGTTACTGCACACGGGCTTTCTCTAGTTGTGGCGAGCGGGGCCTACTCTTCGTTGCAGTGCGCGGGCTTCTCATTGCGGTGGCTTCTCTTGTTGCGGAGCTCAGGCTCTAGGTGCGTGGGCTTCAGTAGTTGCGGCACGCAGGCT
Organism: Leucopleurus acutus; assembly: GCF_964270905.1. Taxonomy (NCBI): domain Eukaryota; kingdom Metazoa; phylum Chordata; class Mammalia; order Artiodactyla; family Delphinidae; genus Leucopleurus; species Leucopleurus acutus. The sequence continues at coordinate 37,815,404 of NC_139152.1, forward strand.
CACTAGTTGTGGCTCACGGGTTCTAGAGCACAGGCTGAATAGTTGTGGTGCACGGGCTTAGTTGCTCTGCAGCATGTGGGATCTTCCAGGACCAGGGCTTAAACCTGTGTCCCCTGCATTGGCAGGCAGATTCTCAACCACTGTGCCACCAGGGAAGCCCCTTCACATGGTTTTTACAGTGACCATGTATAATTTTTTTAATCAGTAAATAAAATGTACTGTTGTTCATCTACATGTAGTTGTCCTTTGATATTCTTTACTTTTACATTTTTATTTGAGCAGTGGTGTGGTCTTTTCTGAAAATTTAAAAACACTTTTAGAACCATTACAGTGAGTTTGTCTTCAGTATTACTGCTGAAGTGACTGTCCCACTAATATGAGGTTTGTGGTATCTTGTTATTATTATTATTTTAAATTTAGGGCCTCTAGAAAAGGAAACCAGATATATGTGGTGGGAGTTAAAAAACGATGTAAATCTATTTTAAATCTCTGCTGTACTGTTTTTCTATTTCAGTTACCTAGAAAAGTACGAGAAAGTTCATCATTTTGGGGAGGATGATGATGAGGTACCACCAGGCAATCCCAAACCACAGCTTCCTATTGGTGCAATTCCATCTTCCTACAATTACCAGCAACACAGTGTGTCAGGTAAATATCACTGGAAATGAACAAGGCATAGTTCCACAGTTTTGAATTAGGAAAATAGACATCGTCCAATGAATTGAATTGAACTAATTGGTATGAGGTCCCTTTCTGTCATAGCCTACATATAAGATTTTTAGTTGCAGGAATTTAGCGTTACAAATATATATTTTCAAGTGAAGTTTTAAAATTATTTCTTTGTCTAAAGATTAGTTTGACCTGAATAGTTACTAAAATGAGGAGAGGAAGGTCCTGTTAGGATTAGGGAAGCCAGAGGAGTACTCATAGCATCTAGATTTTCTACAATTCCTGGAATTCCCAGCACCAGAATTTCTCAGAAATGTTTCTTACTATTCAACTATTTTCCTGCCATGGTACCAGGGATTTAAGATTCTTTTCATTTATGTCATTCTTGTAATGGTTATAGAGGAATCTGCAGCTAAAAAGAACAGGACTCAAGTTGGAAATAATCAGGTTGAGAGTCTAATAAAGAGGTTCTTGAGACAGAATAGATGGGAGTTCCGTTGTTTGTGGCTCGGGGGGTTGAGACAGTGATACTTAGGAAGAGAGCTCTGAAGAGGTAAGCATCTCTTTTCTTTAATCACTAACATTTGGCCTGAAAAAGAGGAGATACATCTTTTTCAAGGGTATGTTCTTTATAAAATATACAGTTATCTAGATCTTTATTATTCTTCATTGGTACTAATACCAATCTCTTAGGTAATCCTTAGTTTTAAGCTCCCTTGTTTGTGCCAGTATCACTGATTTAAATTTTCCATTATCTATTTTCAGTTTCTTTCATGTTGAATTTGACTCTGTTTCTTCCCCAATCAGCTGAGGAAACAGAATCTCCTAGAATCTGTGATCTCCCGTTAGAAGAGGTTTTCATCTGATGCTTTTGTATAGTTGGGGCTTGGGAGGGGTGGTGGCAGTGGTGAGTGCAAACCAAATCTAGCTTTATCTTTAATGAGGAGTTACTACCTCAAGAACTACTGTTAAAAGGGAACATTTTAAGTCACCATGTAGAAGATCTTACTAATAGCTTAAGCTGATTAAATAAAATGGGGTGACTTGTTAGGTGATATGCTTCCTGTTTTTAAAAAGAGCTAATGACCATTATCTAATTCAAGGATGTTATCGAGGGTATTCCTACATTGAATGAGACCTTGTACTAAAGACCTTTAAGACCATCTTGTAACTGTGTTGTTCCTATATTTCATCAACAGCAGAACTGTCCATTCTTGTAGCTTAAATAGAGTTTGGTGTCTATTCCAGCTTCTCCATTTCTACATTAGATCTTGTTTAAAATGAAATTTTTTTCTGGATCAGTTTTTTTTTTTTTGTCCCCCTCCCCTAATTAAAGATGATTTACTTCAAAAAAAAAGATATTTCTGGTATTTCAGAAGCCTAATGAAAATCATTGATAGAGCTACACAATTTTTAAGGGAATGACAATTTCTTGATCTGGTGTTACAATAACTCCTTTGTGATATGCTATCATATGTCTGTTTTTTTTTTTTAAGGAGAATCTGAGTAGTTATGTAACGTATGTAACATGTTTGACAAAATCAGGATTGGGGACTCATGAAAGGAAAAAAAAACTAGGACTTGCTGGGGAACATCAGACTACAATATATCTAATTCAAACTGAAAAGAGGTAGTGTTGCAGGGCAGCATTTATGAATTTGAAGGTGCTTTTTATTTTTCTAGAAGGAGCCATAGCAACATTATGACAGTGTTCTAAAAATTAACATGACCATCAATATATAAAACAAATCCTTCACTGATGATTCTTTTCAAATGCCATTAAGGAAATATAGTAAGCTTCATAGCTGTCAATATATATGTGTGTGTCTGTTTGTGTGTGTGTAAATAAACACCAAAGTAGAATTACATGGTGGTAGATTAAGAGCCTTAGGAAATTTTAATAAGAATGTTTAAAATATTTGTGTGTACATCTTTGATTATACAGCCTTACTCTTCTTATAGGTTTAGATTAATGTATTTGGATAAATGTATTTTATCTAGAGATGCTTATATTGTTGATATTAAGAAAAGGTATTCTAAAACAGTATTTTGAAACGTAATATAATAAATTGGCATTTAGTATGAAGTGCAATTCTACTCATAATTGTCATGATAGAATATTGTACATTGATAGAATATGGGACCAAATTTTCCTTTAAGGATACTGACGCCTTTTGCCCAGTGACTTGAAGTGGCCAAAAAAGTATTCATAGATTTTGCTTTGAATTAGTAAGTATTGGCATCAAAATATGGTCGTTTTATTTGCATAGTTTTTCATACTTTTCCATGCCATAAATACCTAATCTTTTTGTTTCCGTCTTTATTCTTTCTTCCTTGGTATTGATTTGGATACAGTCAGTTCTGCAGAATTGTAGTGTAGATTACTAAGGACTTTTTGTTCATCTTCTCTTACACTTTAAAATTAAAAAATTAATTAGTTTCTAAATTAAAGATTTTTAATTTATTTGCAATATCTTTAGTGGAAGAATTATGAAAGGCAAAATTGGTACATGACAACTCATTGAAATTAATAGAATTGCAGAATTTTAGAGCTAGCAAGGATTTTAGTGATCATTTAATCCAATTCAATCATTTCAGTCAAAGGAGGCCAAGCACCCTATCCATTCGCATTTTTGTTACATAAATTTGGGAGAGCTTATACAGGAAGATGTATTATTTTAGTTTTATCAGTTGTATTTGAGCAAAAATTTTCCTTTACATGTCCCATATTCTTATAGACATTTGAACTACAGCAATCACTGCCAGTATCAATGGAAAGAATGTACTGTCTAGTATCTTTTTTTTTTTTTTTTTTTTTTTTACTGTCTAGTATCTTTAATGTAAACAGCACTCCAGGAACAATTCTCCCTTTTCTCTAAACTGAAAACAAAGAGATTACCTCGGATTAAATTAGTTTGTCAGCAGTGATGCGTTTGTATAAACATTGAGTCAAGAATGTTGAAAATTTCCGATCCCATTCACATTATAACATTGTAGCTATTTAATCATACCTCCTTGGGGATGGGAAGGGAGGCTCTTAAAATCTTGTAAGCATTTTCTCATATATTATCATAGGAATCTTTACCAAGCCTCATATAATTAGAGGACTTTTCATAATTATCATATTTATTCATCTTATTTTAATTGGAGATGACTTTTGGCAAAGTCATTCACGTAAGGATGTATTGAATTGAGTATATGATGGCATCTGTTATTCTTCAGTAGCAAACAGAACAATTCCAAGATCATATTGAAAGCACATAAAGAAGACTGTGACAGATGTTGAATATAGGTTCCAATTTGTTTTCTATTGAAGAGATTTGCATGAAAATTTTGTGGAATTTAAAAACTTAATTATTGCTGAGACTTGGCATCTCATGATCAATTCCACTGTGCGGTATAGAAATATCAAAATCCCTAATTCACGGAAGTTATGTTACATTTTCCCCAGATATTTATGTTATTTATAAGAAATTTTACTTTTCAAGATTATAAAAAATGAACAGCATATTATTGTTCAACCTTAAATATTATAAAGAATCGGTGTCTTATTCATTTATAAGTGTATTGTGATACTTCTTATTGGAAAAATTCCTAGAATATTTTAGAATTGAAGAGTTGTCTCAGATATCTACATTGGGAAATGAAGAAGTTTCTTACATGATTTTCTTCTCTGGCATGTTGTGACAATAGATTCCTACTTGCATTCCATTTAGTGACATTTTAAAAAGATTTTTTTTCAAATCCATATTTTTCTGAAATGTTTCATCTAGCAGTTTTCTAACTCTTGTTTCGTGCCTTTTCTCATTAAACTAATTAGATCTTTATGTGAAAAATGTACTAGGGGTATATGTCTCAGGACGTAGCTGCCAAGGCCTAAACTGCACCAATTAAGAGTCAGTATTTCTAGAAATATAACATTTTTAATATGTATATATTATGAGTATAAAATATATTAGTGTTCTGTAATCCCATCTTCCCTACCTTCAAAGTTCTAAAAATGTTCTAATTCTCCTACATAAAATCTTAGTTAGGAAAAAATTTGTTAGGACACAAAGGCATGAACTGTAGAGGTAGAAATTTATAAATCACACTTCATCAAAATTAAAACTTCTCTTTCAAGACATTGTTAAGAAAATGAAAAGGTAAACCATTCACTATCTGGGAGAAAATATTTACAAAATAAATATTAGATAAGTGACTCATATTCAGAATATTTTAAACTGACAGTATTAAGTGCCGACAAGGATGTACAGCACCAGGAACTCTCTCATACATCGCTGGTGGAAAGACAGAATGTTACCACCACTTTGGAAAACAGTTTCACAGTTTCTTGCAAAGTTAAACATACACTTTGTATGACCCAGCAATCCAAGAGAAATGAAGAAATATGTCCGCACAAAGTCCTGTATGTGAATGTTTACAGCAACTGTATTCAGAAGGGCTAAAAACCGGACACAGTCCAAATGTCCTTCAACTAGGGAATGGATAAACAAATTATGTTACAGCCATACTATGGCAGTAAAAAGGAACCAACTATTGATACACACATCAAAATGGATACTAACCTCAAAAGCATTTTGCTAAATGAAATAAATCAGGCACAAAAAGATATATATTGTGTGATTCTGTTTAATTGGCATTTTGAAATAAAGTAGATCAGTGGTTGTTTATGGATAGAAGAGAGGATCAACTACAAAGGAGCATAAAGAAACTTCTTTGGGGTGATAGAAATACTCTCTATCTCCATTGTGGTTGTGGTTAAAAGACTATCAAAACTCATAGAACTGTAGAACTAAAAAGCATGAATTTTACATATTATGTGGCAACAAATCTGACCTAAACAAGTAATAATCCTCCCAAAATTGGGTAAAGAAGGTTGGCAGCATGTTTAGAAACATGATATTGTTAAAAATTTGAAAGGAACCAGTCTTTCTGGCTTATAGTATTTAAAAATTGGAATAAGTCCCTTGAAATACAAGAATAAAAAATGTAGACAAGGTAAATTAAAATAAAGATACAATAGTAATTTTGCAATGATATCCAACAGAATATGTACATTTTTTATGTTTTAATACTTTTTGAGGAATGTAATTTTCACTTAAGTTTAGAAAGTTGAACTCTAAACTTCTACTCAGTTTATATTTTATAAAAGAAAACAAACTTCTGTCCTGTATTCAGAAGATATTAACCATAAAAGGTTTCTAATCCTTGATATACTTAACAGTGTTTTCGTTTTTGTCTTTGTTAGATTATCTGCGTCAAAGTTATGGGCTGTCTATGGACTTCAATTCGCCAAATGATTATAATAAATTGGTGCTTTCACTATTATCTGGACTCCCAAATGAAGTGGACTTTGCTATTAATGTATGCACTCTCCTATCAAATGAAAGCAAACATGTCATGCAACTTGAAAAAGACCCTAAAATCATCACTTTATTGCTTGCTAATGCCGGGGTGTTTGATGACAGTAAGTTTTAGCCTTAATGTTTTGTATAGTCATTGTATTAAAGGTGTTATAGATTTTTTTTAAAGGTTTTTAAGGGGGAAAGTACTTTTTATTAGGCAATATACTAGCATTCTTTATTTCCTTTTGTTATATTAAATGTATTATTATTATTTTAATTTAATTAATTAATTTATTTATTTATGGCTGTGTTGGCTCTTCATTTCTGTGCGAGGGCTTTCTCTAGTTGTGGCAAGCGGGGGCCTCTCTTCATCGCGGTGCGCGGGCCTCTCACTATCGCGGCCTCTCTTGTTGCGGAGCACAGGCTCCAGACGCGCAGGCTCAGTAATTGTGGCTCACGGGGCTAGTTGCTCCGCGGCATGTGGGATCTTCCCAGACCAGAGCTCGAACCCATGTTCCCTGCATTGGCAGGCAGATTCTCAACCACTGCGCCACCAGGGAAGCCCGATATTAAATGTATTATTTAAAATAATGAATGTTTGGATTTTTTTTAACCTTATATTTTTGAATAATAAAAGCCTCACTAGAGCTTTTGAAATTAAAATGCTGTATTTTTCTTATAGTAAATGTGGGTTTGTTGATTTGAGAAAATTGTTTGATACAAAATTCTGATAGCGAAAAATAGGACCTGGAAGAAATTGTTTTCTGAAGTCTGTTTCTGCTGGTGTGTAGTTATAATTTTTAACTAAACAATTAAGGTCAATGAATTTGAAAATTTGCTGCATAATCAAAATAAGAATGATCAAGTATTTCGTATTTTTTTACTCGTAGGATTTGTTATTTGTAGGTTTTTATAAATCACGTTCTTTGTTTTCTGTGTAATTATCTCAAATCTAGGTTACTTTTCAGACCAAATTGCTCAATTCTTTAATTGAGCAATTTAACTAGCAATCCCTAGTTTAATAGGGATTTAGAAAATATGTTTTAAAATTTTTTCCTGCTATATTTTTTCTTTTTAAAATATTCTATGTCAGCTGAATGTTATTGACATAAAATTTTTTCTTGCTTCTCAACCCTCCTTCTACCCCAATACCATGTAACTTCTTTTGTCAGAAGTATATTCTATTAATGGATTAAGGTATTGATATATTTTGAAATTATCGTATACGAAACTATATAGAACAATAGATATAGTCTGAGAATTTCATGTAATATTTCATAGGTTCATGAGTATTTTTATGTTTAAACAGTGATGTGTTTGCAAATGAGTTCATTTTTCTGTAATTTGGGTCAGTAGTATAATTTTCAAACATACTTTTATTTGGGATTATCTAAGTAGGACTCCTTTGTTGTTGTTGTTGTTGTTGCTGTGGTTGTTGTTATTGTTGTTGGCCATGCCGCATGGCTTGTGGGATCTTAGTTCCCTGACCAGGGATAGAACCAGTCCCTTAGTTCCCTGACCAGGGATTGAACCAGTCCCTCGGCAGTGAGAGCACGGAGTCCTAACCACTGGACCACCAGGGAATTTCCCAAGTAGGAGTCCTTACAATTTGACATGTACTTATTTTGTATGAAGACATTTTGAAATTAAACAAAAGTGAAAATGAGTTTCTTACCCTGCCAGAAACTATTCTTGGTTACTTGGAGGAGGAAAAAAGATTAGCACTTATCAGTTTGTATTGTAACTTTGAAGATCTAAATTTGGTAGATTTCCATCTCACTCTCATTTTCTTTGCTTCCTGATATTTCATTTTGATCTTTTAAAGACATTTTTCAGCATTTAATATAGAATGGTTTAAAATTGTTTCACATTTTTTTAGAAATCTTAAAATGAAGTTTTTAAAAATAGTAAATATTCTCAGACCAGAATAATTTTAGTGAATTCTTACCATTTAATCATTGAATAAGAATTACATTTGTATATATGATAAAAGTGAGCTTACCAGCTTTGATGCACTGAGGCATGACATTCTTTATACCCAGTTTATCTTCTTGCATTTTTTAGCGTTTTTGTTTATCTCAGACTAAATTATTATGTAGAGTAGCGATCTAAAACATTAATAATTTAGCAAATGCTGTTTAACGGATGTTTCTTTTATTTCAACAGTTAGAAGTTTAGAGTTCCAGAGTACATAGGGACTTTATGAAGACCGTATACTTAAAACAGTGGTTTTACATTATGAAAATAATTCTTTTGAGTTTGAAGATTAAGGGTATATTTGATTATGGGCATATTTCATAAGGCTCTTGAGAGGTTTTGAATTTTTTTAGGGCATGGAATTTTAATTGAGAGAAAATGCAGATACCACTTTCTTTGAAGGTGTGTAATGTTTATACATATATGTATTTGAAGAAGTATAATAAAAATTCCATGTGACAAAAATTTAATTTTTCCATCTTATATTTCCATTCAGTATTCTTTTCCCAGTGAAGTTTTTCTTTATAAGGTTTTCTTCAGGACAAACAAAATTTTGTCTCTTTAGTAGGGTGTGGACTTCATTTTTCTGATTCAGCTGCTACGTCTATATAAATTTGATGTTTTATGAAATTCTTCTTTAGGTCACTGTAGTTAAATTTATTTATTAAAAACTTCAAATCTGTTCTTTATATCATGTCCCCATGATCCTAATATCAATATAATGTTAAACTGTTTCCATTCTTCACCCTTATTAGTACTTTTTCAATGAATAGTCTTATTCTAACCTAAGTACTTTACAACTTTAACTCAATATTAAGTAAAAATATTAGATCTATACTTAAAGGCGTGATAAGACTGCAAACATTCATTAAATCTTTTACAACAGAAAATATATCCATATGTTATGCATGTCACAGCACATCCATTTAAGGAGATTTACTTTTGTTTTTTTAAAGAATTACATTCATAAAACTAGTTTTTCTGTTAAAAATTGCCAATACATAGTTTTCTCTCTGCATTTGAAAACCAATAGCTTTCATTACAGAATACAGATAATTACAGGTAGTTGATGAAAGTACCTACCTAATTTTTAAAGGTAGATGCCTATTGTGTCACAGCTTAGACATTTATATTATACAACTTTACTGTCTGGTCCTGTAACTGACAAAATGAGTTAGCAATGCAGAGGAGAGAAAAGCTATATGTATCTATCTATATACCTTAACCTCTGTTGTCCGGAGGGGGCAGGGTGTTATTAAGAAGCTTTTGAAAATAGATGGTTTGACTTTGCTCCTGATAACTTTATCAAGAAATACAAACGAGCTATAGCTGAGAATGTTTCCTAAAGGAGATTTCATTGTGGGAATTATTCCCAAAGAATGCCTTGTCCACTAATATTTCAAATATGAATTACATAATTCTTTTTGAAATGACTATGAAGATTTAAAGTTATAACAGTTTGGCAATCTAATAGCAGTAGCATCAGTTTGACTTTTTAATATGTTTCTCTTCTACAAATGAAAAGTAATGCAGAGTAACTTACAGTACCCTCATTTTTTTCTTATTGTCTGTATAACTATTATGAAAGTGAGTTGTGTATTTTTAGATTGTAGTGACATAAACTTTCTTTAAATTCTATAATTTAAGAAAACAGTATTTCAAAAGAAATTATCATGACTTTCTATCATTTATTATGAAACAATTTTTAATGAACAAGGTATCCTAAAATGTAGTTTTACTGTTTTTCCAAACCTACCTATTAAGGAACTAAGTGAAAGAAATAATTTCATTTTACTGAATACACTATTATTCTTTTAGCTTTAGGATCCTTTTCTACTGTATTTGGAGAAGAATGGAAGGAGAAGACTGATAGAGATTTTGTTAAGGTAATTCACGTAAAATAAAATGTTGAACCACTGAATTACATGTAGCCAAGGGCCAAGGGTCAATGGTTGCTTATTTTATATACAAATTGTGATTAACTTGAGTAAAAAATTGTTTAGAATAGCTAATAAACAGAAGTAAAGTTTTTAGTTATCATACATAGATTTCTGAGAATGATAAATCTGTAATAAAAGCAGTAAATCAAAGGATACCCAGACTGTGAGTAGCAGTCCTGGTAATTTCCTTAGGATTCTTTTTCAGTTCACTTAATCACTCTTCAGCTGTGTCTAATATGCCACTTGATTTGTTTGTTAAGTTTTATTATAGTGACTGTTTTAATTTCTAGAAATTCTCATTGTATTTTTTCAAATTTTCCCTTTTTGATCTTCTCCTTTTATAATTTTTAAAATATATATTTAAAATATCTTTATTAATATAATTAAATTATATATTAAATATATGATATATAAACATGAATATATCATATATTTTATATGTAAAATATAAATGAAAGCTTAAAGATATGTACATATACACATACCTGATAATGCTAATGTCTAAGCCTCCTGCAACTCTGATTCTGCTGATTCTGACTTGGTGGATTATTCCTTTGTGTTTTATAATGTTGGTTTATCAATTTCAGCAGATTTTCTGTAGGATTTTTGTACAGATTGGTTGGAGAGTATTTCTTCACTTCTGTGTTGCTTTTGCAAGTCACTTGAAAGGAAATACTGATCAGAATGACTTTATATTAATTTTTTTATTGGAGATTTTTCTGATTACTCTGATGGTAAAAACAAATCCATGGGAGATGTGGAGCAGTCTAGTGGTGAACATATCATGGATTGTTTTTAACTGAAAGCTCACGCAGAGACAGTCAATCCCTTTTGTCTCCCTTTCTTAGGGTATTAAACCTTCAAATTTCCCACCATGATATGGAATTGCATTTTTAATTCCCAGTTTTACAAGCTCACCAAAGTTTTATATTCTGTCCTTACCCCACCCACTAAAAGCCAAGTCACAATGGGGAATGTGTTTGTCAGTATAGTCACTAATCACATGAAATCAAGAAGACACCAGTATGTTGAAGATGAATAGATGATCACCTCTGTTTTCATTAATTTCTGCTATTTATATTTTATTCTCATACTGTATTCTTTGGGTTTAAGTTTCTTCACTTTTTCTAATTTCTTGAGCTGGTGCTTACAGTTATTGATTTTTAAAAATTTTTTTCTAATATATACATTTGAAGCCATAAAATTCCATCCAAGCACAAATTTAACTTTATACTTCCAATTTTGATATTTCATGTTTTTATTATAACTCATTTAAAAATATCTTCATATTTCCATTATGATTTTCTCTCTGAAACATAGATTATTTAGAAGGGAATTTTCTTACTTTCCAAAAACATGAAAAATTTTCTAGTTTCCTTTTCTTAATATCTAACTGTATTTCAGTATGTTCAGAGAAACATACTCTGTATAATTTTAAACCTTTGAAATGTTTTCACCCTTTATTTGGTAGCTTAGCATTGATCAGATTTTATAAGCACTCCATGTGTATTTGAAAATAACATATACAGGCATATCTTGCTTTATTGCCCTTCACTTTATTGTACTTTGCAGATACATTTTTACAACTTTAAGGTTTGTGGCAACCTTGCGATGAGCAAGTTTATCAGTGCCATTTTTCCAACAGCATTTGCTCATTTCATGTCTCTGTGTCCCATTTTGGTAATTCTCAATATTTCAAACTTTTTCATTATTATTTTATTATTATTATATTTGTTTTGGTCATCTGTGATCAGTGATCTTTGATTTTACTACTGTGACTCACTGAAGGTTCAGATGATGGTTACCATTTTTTTAGCAATAAAGTATTTCCTATTCAAGGTATGTACACTGTTTTTTTAGGCATAACGCTGTTGCACACTTCATAGACTACAGTGTAGTATAAACATAACTTTTATATGCACTGGGAAACCAAATTTGTGCTGACTCACTTTATTACGATGTTCATTTTATTGCGATGGTCTGGAACTGAGTCTGCAATATCTTCAAGGTATGCCTGTATTCTGAAGTTGTTGGGTGTAAGTTTCTATATATGTCAGTTAAGCCAACACAGTTAATCATTTTTTTGTTTGTTTTTGGGTTCTTTTTGCGGTACGCGGGCCTCTCACTGCTGTGGCCTCCCCCGCCGCGGAGCACAGGCTCCGGACGCGCATGCTCAGCGGCCATGGCCCACGGGCCCAGCCGCTCCACGGCACGTGGGATCCTCCCAGACCGGGACACGAACCCGCGCCCCCTGCACCGGCAGGCGGACTCTCAACCACTGTGCCACCAGGGAAGCCCCAGTTAATCATTTTCTAAAAAATTTTTTATTGGAGTATAGTTGATATACAATGTTTTGTTAGTGTCAGCTATACAGCAAAATGAATCTTTTATACATATACATATATCCATTCTTTTTTAGATTTTTTTTCCCATATAGGTCATTACAGAATATTGAGTAGAGTTCTCTGTGCTATTCAGTAGGTCCTTTTTAGTTATCTATTTTATATATAATAGTGTGTATATGTTAATCCCAATCTCCTAATTTATACCACCACCACCCCCCCCCCGCTTTTGATTTTGGTAACCATAAGCTTGTTTTCTACATCTGTGACTCTTTCTGTTTTGTAAATAAGTTTGTTTGTACCGTTTTTTTTAGATACCACATATAAGCAACATCATATGATATTTATCTTTCTTTGTCTGACTTACTTCACTTAGTATTATGATCTCTAGGTCCATCATGTTGCTGCAAATAGCATTATTTCGTTCTTTTTTATGGCTGAGTAATATTACATTATATATATATGTACCACATTTTCTTTATCCATTCCTCTGTCGATGGTCATTTAGGTTGCTTTCATGTCTTGGCTATCGTAAATACTGCTGCAGTGAACACTGGGGTGCATGTATCTTTTCAAATTATAGCAACACACTTAATCATGATACTTAATAGTTCCACGTCAGTACTGGCTCTTTGTTTTCTTTTTTAATTGGGATATAGTTGTTTTACAGTGTTGTGTTAGTTCCTACTGTACAGCGAAGTGAAGTAGAGTTCCTTGTGCTATACAGCAGGTTCTTATTAGTTATCTATTTTATACATATTAGTGTATATATGTCAATCCCAATCTCCCAGTTCATCTCCCTTCCCCCCTCCCCCGCTTTCCCCACTTGGTGTCCATACATTTGTTCTCTACATCTATGTCTCTATTTCTGCCTTGCAAACTGACTGTCATACAGAGTGAAGTAAGTCAGAAAGAGAAAAACAAATATCTCATATTAACGCATATATGTGGAATCTAGAAAAACGGTACAGATGAACCAGTTCGCAAGTACTGGCTTTTTCAGCTGTTTATTTCTTCATTTATGAAGAGAGATATGTTAAAAGCACCCAGTTTGATCGAGGATGTGTTTCTTTCAGCTTATAGTTCTATAATAATTGTGTTTTTATATTTTGAGAATGGGCTATTTAGTGCACACAGGTATAGTTGTTACATCTTTCTGGTTAATTGAACATATTATAAAGCGTCCTTGTTACCTTTAAGTCTCCTTTATCATTTTTTTTTGGTCTGATATCAATATAACTATATCAGCTTCCATTTGGTTGGTGTTTATATAGTTCATATTTTTATTGATTTCTTTTTTTTGTGGTATGCGGGCCTCTCACTGTTGTGGCCTCTCCCATTGCGGAGCACAGGCTCCGGACGCACAGGCTCAGCGGCCATGGCTCATGGGCCCAGCCGCTCTGCGGCATGTGGGATCTTCCCGGACTGGGGCACAAACCCATGGCCCCTGCATCGGCACGCAGACTCTCAACCACTGCACCACCAGGGAAGCCCTATATAGTTCATATTTTACTTTCAGTCTTTTTTATCCTTATAGGTGAATTTTTTTTTGTAAATAACACATTTCAGTTTTTTTTCCCCGTGTGAAAAACTTTGGGTTTTTTTTTTGTTTTTGTTTTGTTTTGTTTTTGCAGTACGCGGGCCTCTCACTGTTGTGGCCTCTCACTGTTGTGGCCTCTCCCGTTGCGGAGCGCAGGCTCAGCAGCCACGGCTCACGGGTCCAGCCGCTCCGCGGCATGTGGGATCTTCCCAGACCGGGGCACGAACCCGCGTCCCCTGCATTGGCAGGTGGACTCTCAACCACTGCGTCACCAGGGAAGCCCAAAACTTTGTTTTTAAATTAGTGCATTTATTACATTTACATTAAGTGTAATTTTGATACAGTTATGTTTAAATTTACCATGCTCTGAATTGGTTTCTATATGTCCTGCCTGTTCGGGTTTGTTTTCTTTCCTTCTCCTTTCTTACCTTTTTTGAATTGATTTGACTGAGTATTGTTTATTAGTCAGTTTTCTGCCCACTTAGTTTTTACATATACTTTTTCTGTTTTCTCATTAGAGATTATATTTTAATCCTTACTAGTTTAATAAGTTAGCACTTTTACCTCTTCTTAGATAATTGCAGGGACAATAGAACAACTCCATCTCTGTTTTCTTATTTTTTGATTTATATACTACTTTTGTTGTGCATTATTCCATTTTTGTCAGAGAACATATTCTATATGACTTCAATCTTTTTTAAACTTATCAAGACTTGTTTTATGGCTCAGCATATGGTCTTTCTGGTGAATGTTTTATGCACGCTTGAAAAGAATGTTTGTTGTACTATTGTTGGATATAATATTTGTTGATAACAATTAAATCGATATCATTGACAGTGTTGTTCAAGATTTCTGTATCATTAATGCTTTTCTATATAATTGTTCTATGATTTCTTGAGAGATGAGTGTTGGAATTATCAACTATAATTATGAATGTCTGTATCTCCTATCAGTTCTGTCAGTTTTTGCTTCATGTGTTTTGAACCTCAATTATTAGTGGCATGTACATTTATGATTATTATATTTTCTTGATGATTTTATTTGTCATTATGAATTATTCTCCCTGACCTCTGGTAATTTCCCTTATCCTGAAGTCTCTTGTCTGATATTATTTATCAACACCAGCATTTTTATGGTTAATGTTTTCATCATATATCTTTTTCTATCACTGTGCTTTTCATCTGTAGTTTTATATATAGTGTTTCTTATAGATGGCTTATAGTTGAGGCTTTCTTCTCCTGCTTCCTTCAGTGTGCCTTTCAGTGTACAATTTCTTCCTTTTCATCAATGCATTCAGACCATTTATACTTTATGAGCATTTTAAAGGTAACATTTCATTTTCGTGTTGTTTGCATTATTACTGACAATAAGTTAGTTTCATTCTTATTGTTCTTCCTTTTGTGATATGTTTTATCTGACTGCTTTTAAGGTGTTCTCTTTGTCATTGATTTTTTTAATGTGCCTTTTTGTGGTTTTTATATTTATTTAGTTAGTTTTGTTTTGCTTGAGGTTTATTTAGCTTCTTCATTTGGTATTTTTCATGAAATTTGGGAAGTTTTTGTCAGTTATTTCTTCAAAAATTTTTTGTTTCCCCTCCTGCTTTTCTGGAACTGTTCTGCAGGCCACTGTGGCTCTGTTCATTGTTTTTAGACCTTTTTGTTTTCTGTGTACTTCATTGTGAATAGTTTCTATTGTTATGTCTTTATTTTCTCTTTTCCAATTAAGCCCATCTAGTCATATTTTTTTATTTCAGATATTATGTTTTTCAGCTCTAGAAATTCCATTTGATTCTCTTCTATATTGTCCCACATTCATCTTAGTTATGTTCATATTTTCCTTTAAATCCTTCAACATATTTAATAATAGTTGTTTTAATGTTCTTGTCTGCTAGTGTCACTATTTTTATTGTTTCTGGGTCTTTTTTTTGTTGAAACTGAGTTTTGCCTTAGTTATGAGTCATGTTTCCCACTTCCTTTGTACATCTAGTAATTTTTTACTAGATATAGGTATTGGGACTGTTACATTATTTAGTGTCTGTTTTTTGGTGTCTTCCAAGAATGTTGCACATTGTTCTGGCATACTTTTAACTAATATATGGATAGTTGTTTTTAAGTTTTGTTATGACGAATACAGGACTAGTTTATCTTTATTCCTAAGGTATGGTCTTTTTTGGACCTGAATTAGCTGGGTGTATATACATATATATAGAGAGAGAGAGAGAAAATATACATATATATATATATATATATATATATATATATAAAATGTCTTCTCAGTTTAGTAATTGCTATGACCTCTTGGGTTTATTATCTCTGTATCGTTGTCTAGAAAGAGTGTTTATGTAAAGATATGAGGCAATCACTGAGCTCACCTCATTTGCTTCCCATGTTTCAGTGATTACGGTTTTGCATTACTCTTGCCCAGTCTGTGAAAACAATTGTTTTATATATATTGGTTTATGATGAGATGACTACTGCAGTACCGTTACGGCCTGAGCAAAATTTTCTTCCAAGCATTTTTCATAGATTTTAATTTTATATATATTTTTACCCATAAGACTTTTTTTAGTATTTTATTTATTCAGCATTTATTTTGATTTAAATCACATCTACCTTTTCATGCATTATTTTTTCCCAGTGCAGGTTTGAAGATATTTTTCATTTGTCAGAAAATGTCTTTATTTCAGTTTTATTCTTTTTTGTGTGTGTGTGTGGCACGTGGGCCTCCCACCTCTGCAGCCTCTCCCGTCGCGGAGCACAGGCTCCGGATGCGCAGGCCCAGTGGCCACGGCCCACGGGCCCAGCCGCTCCGCGGCATGTGGGATCCTCCCGGACCGGGGCACGAACCCGCGTCCCCCACACCGGCAGGCGGACTCCCAACCACTGCGCCACCAGGGAAGCCCTTTCAGTTTTATTCTTGAAGAGCAATTTCACTGTGTAAAGATTCTACTTTGGCAGATATTTTCTTCCATCACTTTGAAAATATCCCATTGTCCTCTGGCTTCCATTATTTCTTTTACAAAGTTTCTTGTAATTTTAGTTGTCTTTTTCAAGGTTATCTGTCCCTTTTTCCACCTTTGCATTTAAGATTTTTGTCTTTGCTTTTCAGGAATTTTATTATCATGCTCCTACACATTTTATTTATCTTTTCTTGGAGTTTGGAATGCTTCTTAAATCTATGGTGTGGCATCTTTCAATTGATTTAGAAAATTCTCGACCCTGTCTTTTCAAATATTGTTTTTGCCCATTCTTTCTGTCTTTGCTCAGGAACTACAATTAATTTTATGTTAGAACTTTTCACTGTATGTGTCTTGAATGCTTTTATTCTGTTCATCCTTTTGTCTCCTTATGCTTCTAACTTGGTATTTTTTTCTGCCATCTCTTCCAATCACTAATTCTTCCTTGAGTTGACTCTAATTCTTTGTTAAATCTGTCCATTGAGTTCTTATTTTCAGTTCTAGAATTTCTATTTAGCTATTTCTTATAGTTTCTACTTACATGCCAGACTTTTCGATTTTATCTTCTATTTCTTTGTTTATTTTCCATGATCATTTAAAATTCCACTCTGATATCTTTATTTGAAAATCCTGTGGCCCTTTTTTCTTGGTTATTGAATATTGTCTTATTCCTTCATATGCCTAGTTCTTTTTTATTGTTACCAAACATTTTTTATCATGAGTTTTTTTTGCAGTGAGTCATTCTGGTGGTGGACTTTTTCTCAGATCAGTAACTTTAAATGCAAAGGAACTTTAATTCCCAAAACTAAAATACAATCATTTAGAAAATACATCAGAATGTTTAGAAATAAACAGTGAACTAATGGCCCATGTGCTTCTTCATTCGTAGGGAAGTAACAAGATAAAATGGCATAGAAAAGTTAAAATTAAAGTTCATTTTGTATAGACATATTAATATATAGGCAATTGTTTCTTAGCCTGAAAAATATTAAGCAGTGGATTTTGACTGATTTCCTCTGTCTTACGGGTCAAAAAACAGTTTGTTAGTATGGAATACTGGAAAGGAAACCTAAATATCTGGGTTACAAATTTGTGAACACAGATACTTCACCACTTGCTGTTTGATTTTCTTCTAGATGTAGATTTACTCAGTAGCAAGCCAGCTATGTCTCAGGAGTCTATAAATAGGAATACTGTGACTGTATGCAGTTTACTAATGGAATTAATGACTATCATAATTTTTAAGTACTGATGAGCATAGACACTATTTCTAGATATTTTCCATAGCTATAAAGTGATCTGAAAATATCTGATTCATGTCGGTGACAGTGTCAGAGTTTCTGCTATTACTACTGTGGTTCGTTTTCTAACATTCAGAGTTGAAGAAAATGCTAAGGAAATGCTAAATTTTAGTTAGAGGTTAATGAACATGAAGATGTCATTTTTTTCTCCTCATTCATGTTCATAGATGCCCTGTATTTTTCACAGACCTTTTAGGGATCTGTGGGCCCTAGGCCAAAATGACACCTTTGAACTATAGAAAAATCTAGCATTTGTGTCAAAGAACTAAGTACATAGAATACAATGATATCTACTTGAACTAAAAATAGTAGAACTATTATAGTTTTAGTATGTGTGACTATTTTTAAAGTAATAGAATAGTTATTTCAAATTGTCAGAACTAAGTGTAATAATTTCTCATTACAGTTTTGGAAAGACATTGTTGATGATAATGAAGTACGTGACCTCATTTCTGACAGAAACAAGTCTCATGGTAAGTCAATGAGAAAATATTTTAAATAACTTTGAAATATCAATAATAATAAGTGAAATATCAGTTTAAGTAAAATATGTTTTCTTCTCTTGTAGAAGGTACATCAGGAGAATGGATTTGGGAATCTTTATTTCATCCACCTAGAAAGCTGGGCATTAATGATATTGAAGGACAACGGGTACTTCAGATTGCAGTGATTTTGCGAAATCTTTCCTTTGAGGAGGGCAATGTTAAGCTCTTGGCAGCTAATCGTACCTGTCTCCGTTTCCTATTACTTTCTGCACATAGTCATTTTATTTCTCTAAGGCAATTAGGCCTTGACACATTAGGAAATATTGCAGCTGAGGTAAGCATGTGACAGTAGCTTAAAACAGTTTTTATAGTTAGCACAATATTTACTTTAAAATTTTAGGATGTGGGATTGTTATATTTGCCATAATTATAGAATATTAAATGCTTACATATAGTTTTTGCCTAAAGGTATTACACACTTTTGTGGAAAAAGAGAAATATTTGAAATGATGCTCCAGATTCATTGATGGCTATTCTCACAGTAATTACATTTTTTAAAGTTACGTAACATTGTTCGGCTCATTTTTATTAAATTTGAAATATACATTTGGATCTAAATTGGAAGAAGCCTACCTAAACAGTAGTGTCCTTTTTTTTTTTTCCAGCTTTTATTGGATCCTGTTGATTTCAAAACTACTCATCTGATGTTTCATACTGTTACAAAATGCCTGATGTCAAGGGATAGATTTTTAAAGATGAGGGGTAAGCGCTCACTTAAGTTTCTCATTGTCTAAAGTACACAAGCTTTTTATCATCTTTTAAAAGACAAATACATGTTTGTGTGTGTATGCTTTTCAGGCATGGAAATTTTGGGAAATCTTTGCAAAGCAGAGGATAATGGTGTTTTGATTTGTGAATATGTCGATCAGGACTCATACAGAGAGATCATTTGTCATCTCACTTTACCTGATGTGCTGCTCGTAATCTCAACACTTGAGGTGCTATATATGCTCACAGAAATGGGAGATGTAGCTTGCACAAAAATTGCAAAAGTAGAAAAGAGCATAGGTAAGACTAAACCACAAAAAGCATTTAAGTTATTTTCTTTATTAAGGAAAAAATATTTAATGTGGTTGCTGTAAAAAATCACAATTGATATTTGGGGTTTACTGTTTATTTTGAGGAGTCATTACCCTTTCAGACACGCTTGTTTGTGTTATTCTTTCTGTCTATTTTAGATAAGCAAGAAACTTCTATTATGTGTAAACCAGGATGCATGTGGCTATCAGTAATCTTTACTTCTTCTCTTTATTTCTATTACTATATATTAAATTTGAAATCAACAAGATGGCTATGTCTGACTCTGGGGGGCAGGTCCATCTGTTTCAAGTGGTCAGCTGCTACTATTAAGCAACTAAAGCTGAGTGGAACAAGCTTCCTTCTCTTCCTAGAAATGCTAGTAGTGGTATTATCTTCAAAATCATTGAACTCACCTTCAATGAGTTCAATGGGTTGTCAGTTTTAAACACACTTACTAAAACAAGTCACGTTAACATTTTACTCAGTGATTCAAATGATTTCTTTCTTTGACATAAATATTAAAATCAGAGTTAATAAAGATTTGGCTTGAAAAGTATTACTATTGAGAAATTAAGCTGTACTTTCCATTATCAGTGGTTCCTAAATCTGACTACACATCAGAATCACTTGGGAAGTTTTTTAAAAATGAAGATAGTTAACAGCCACTCCAGAGCTTCTAAATCAGTCTTCAGAGATTGAGCCTAAAAATCTTTTTTAAGGATCCACAGATAATTCTGATGTACAATGATTCACAGACTGGCATTTGAGAAGCAGCGTTTTATATATGTATAGCATGTGTTTTTCAACGATGTCATTGTTTTACAATATTATTGACTAATAACTGTTGGTTTTTATTTTAGACATGTTAGTGTGTCTGGTTTCCATGGATATTCAGATGTTTGGCCCCGATGCACTGGCTGCAGTAAAACTCGTCGAACATCCAAGTTCCAGTCATCAAATTTTATCTGAAATTAGGCCACAAGCTGTAGAGCAAGTGCAAACCCAGACCCATGTAGCATCTGCCCCAGGTTAGCGTTTTTGTATAATCTTTTTCAGTGTGGTTATTGGTATGTCAGATTTAATACTACAGATAAATTTAAATATGCAGCACAGGGAACTGATATTTTATAGTAGAGTAGCCTAAATGAGAATTGAGTATGTACTTTAATTTCTTAGACATTATACATTCCAGGAGCAGCAGGATCAACGTGAGCACAGAGGAAGAATAGTATAATAGAGAAATGAAGTTGAGAAGGATTTAGAGTAGTGTGAGGGATTAGATATTATTCACAACTGTGAAAGTATTAAGTGCCCTAATGGGTTTGTGATTTCAGTCATTGGAAATTGATAGACCAGGAATTGGGTAATCATATGCTGCCTTATAATTCTCTCAGGTGGTCATCAGAATACATAAGTATAATACCCCTATTATTTCTAAATCTTGGACCAAACACCACAGAATCAGTAGGATCAGACATCTGCGCATGTGTATACAAATGCGAATACATGTGTATATACCTGTACTTGTGCACCCTTCCTAGGATCCCATGGGTCAATGCTATTTAATTCAAATATCTTTAATTAGAATTCGGACCTGTCCTTCAGCTCTTGGACTTCTTTCTCCTGGTTCATTATGAGTTACAATTTTTATATTTTAGCACTCTCAGCCTTTTTGTTCTCCACCTTCATTTGTCCTAACAAAAACAGTCCATCTTTCATCTCACCTGCTCTCTTACCATTCCCAAGACATTTCTCTTTCCTTGTTTTTTAATGGAGGATGCTCACTTTCTCAGTTGATCTTAACACTTTGTAGTTACTCTGGGAGCTGTGTGGCATGAATTTCTTCAACTTCTTCCCCCTTCCCTTATAAACTTATTAGTATCTGAACTCATTCTCCTTCAACCCCTTGTGTCAGGAAGAGATGTTAACTACTTCTGAATCTGTACTCTGAATATCAGTCTTTCCCAGCTACTCATTCCTATATCTTAAACCTCTTTTTCTTTACTTGCTTCTTCAGCCTAGAAATACATTTAGATCTTTCTCAACCTCTCCCACTATCCTTAAAACAAAAATCTCATTATCCTTAATCTTTAACTACCACATTCTTTTAATCACCAAATCTTGTTGAGTCTTCCTAAATACTCTATCTGGCCTTTTTGATTGCCAGTACTTATGACTCAGTGCAGACTCTCCTCATCTCTCTCCAGCTGTCTTGTTCTCCTCTCATTTAATATTATCAAAATTGTATACTCTATTTACACAAAGTATGTAATATGTATCCCATATCTCATTGATTTCCATTATGTCTTTCTGCATTATATGGTAGAGTTGTATCATATGTGCATTTAACTTACTTGAATTCAACTAACAGAACTGGACAGGAATAGAAGGCATGAAATAAGTAGATAATTTTGACTGCTGATCTATTCAGTGAGCTTTCACCCATAGGCAGTAGATGTTAAAGAGCCCAATACATATTGGAGAATCGATGATCAGAAATTAATATTTCTCAACCTTGAAAAGGAAATGAAACAGTTCATACTGCCAGTTAAGTGGGTAGTGGGGGTATACTTTTATTCTTAAAGGAGAAACTTTTAAATTAATTTAAAAGATTAAGTTAATTGAGGGCCATAGAGAAACTGTGTTCAACAAAGAGTGGAATTAATAGATTGTCAGTGATACATTGAACTATAATGGGTCATTTGAAGAATATTCAAAGGTAATTTTGATGAAAACTACTATTTTTTGCCTTATTGCTGACCTGTGACCTTAACAAATGAACCCACCCCCCAAACTAAGAGTTGATCCTCATTGGCAAATGGATAAAATTAAATATTGAGAGTTGTGGCTTGCTTGTGTAGTAGTAAGTCATTGATAGAAGTTTGAATAGGCCTCTAAGAACCTAAAAGAGTTCATTTTTGAGCTGGTGAGCACTTTATTATTTGCTCATCGTGAATGACAACTCTGAATTGTTTGATTAGTTAAAACACTTATTGTTTGGCTTTTCCCCCCATAGTTTGTTTAATACTGCTTTCTAATGGAATGGTCCTCTTCAAACTTTTTGCTCACTTCTGCTCATCACTATGAAAACTTGCATGACCTTTCACCCATTTTTAAGTTGACATCTGAATTTCTTTGTCATAATTTAAATAGTTGCAAATAATATGTTTTTGTGTATATTAAATTGATATTTCAAAATAAAAGTTACAATACTTTTTGTATCCAGTGGAATATTGATGCTTACCACCATCCATTTAAAAAATAACACAAACTCGTAATATTAGAAATTTTATACTATCCCTCTTTCTCCTTGAACTCATATCCACCACCCTATCAATGCTTACCTAGACATTTTAATTTAAAGTTTTTCAGGCTTCTGTTGTAAAGCTCTAAGTGTTTAAAAATTTATTTTATTGTTACAAGTTTTAGTAATAGTACATAAATCAATAGTAAATATATTACAGATTTTTGTAAATAATTAAATAAAAGATACAATTATTGGAAGTATATCTCTTAATGAGATAGACAAGACATTGTTCCCCTTGTTCTCTGGAAAGTATTACTCTAGTGTGTCGCTGAATGAATTTTTTTTTTTTTGTGGTACGCGGGCCTCTCGCTGTTGTGGCCTCTCCCGTTGCGGAGCACAGGCTCCGGACGCGCAGGCTCAGCGGCCATGGCTCACGGGCCTAGCCGCTTCGCAGCATGTGGGATCTTCCCGGACCGGGGCACGAACCCGTGTCCCCTGCATCGGCAGGCGGACTCTCAACCACTGTGCCACCAGGGAAGCCCTGAATGAATATTTTTTATTGCTAGAATAAAATTGGGTTCAGCATTAATTTTATCTGTTTTTCCTTTTTATAGATTTAAGTTGGAAATCTAGTTCACATCAATAAATAGATGAGGGTAGAACTTAAAATTCTTTAAATTTCTTCAGAATTATCTAAAAATTATTAAAATTGTATTTAATGATCTTCTGACATTTTGAGTTCTCCTTTGTTTTGGTTGAAATCAAAGAATTAACAGTACTTGACTTGTAAAATTATTTGTTGCCCAGTCATTATATATACTTACTTTTAAGTCTATTGAAAATGTATCAAAAAGATATTAACAAGATATGACTGTAAATTATAAGTTGCTACTCTTTTACTTAGATGTACCTTGTTTAACCTAATATATTCAGGAAGTGTTAGCACAGTGGTTCTCAAACTTTACAGTGCATCGGAGTCACCCAGTGGGCTTAAGTGCTGATTTCTGGGCTCCATGCCCTGAATTTCTGATTCAGGTGGATCGGAGAATTTTCATTTCTAACAAGTTCCCATGAGATGCTGATGCTTCAGGTCAGGGCACTATACTTTGAGGACCACTGGGTTAGGAATATTTACATAGCTTTTTATCATGTGCATGAATACATTTTTGTCAAAGTCTTGGCACTGGAGATTTACCTCATTCAGTTATGGAAAATGTCTGCCACATAATCTAACGGTTAAAGTTAGTCTTTATTATCAAAAGTGTCTTGCCTCAATTTGTTATTTAGAAAAAGTCCAACCTTATTTTTCAATCCAAGAAAACATGTTACTTTGTGTTCCCATTGATACCTTCCTTATTTCAGAATTCTGAGATAGTTAAACTTGTCATGAGTTTGTCATGTGAATGAAATAAGATGCCACCACCTTCAGTATTACTTTAAAATATTCTGACTGCTTTACTTACACAAGATTGTCTCAAAAGTAATACACTCTTTGATAGGAATTGAGGGATAGAGGAGGAAAGGACATTAAGCAAAAATTGTCATCACTTTATAATATATCTGAATTCAGAACACACCAAAGGGCCACCCAATTTCTAATGCCCTACATTGCCCTTAACTATAATATATAAAACACTGGGATAGACCAGAAGCCCTACCCTAATACCTTGGTTTAAAGAAGTTTTGTGGACACTAATATTTCCACTTCTCCCTTTGGTATTCCAGAGGTTTTTACACCATCGTCATCATCATCGTAGCTAACATAGTAACACTTACGTGCCAGGCATTGTTTTAAGTGACTTACATATAAACTCCTCTAATCCTCATGACGATCTATGAGGTCAATGTATTGTTACTTTTCCCCATTTTATAGTCAGAGAGGTTAAATAGCTTTTCCAGCTAGTGAGTGATGGAACTTTAGAGCCAGCCTCTCTGGCTCCAGAGTCATGCATTTAACTGTATCTTACAGTGCTGTAAAGGATGGGTGAGAGTTAAGACTTCCTATTCCAAGATGGTTAAAGAGCAGTCATCAAAGAGGAGGTCATGTTTTCAGGCAAAGCAGTTTTAGGAGGGAATATATACAAAACTTTGAGTATCTGAAAATTGATTCCTCTTAAAGTATAAGTGCTTTGTATCCTTTGGAATGTCTTCAGGTATCCTGAGGACAATGCTTTTCATTTTGTAGCCACTTTTATAGTAATTATACATTTCAGGTTTATGCTTTTAATTTAATTGAGGCTGTATCATTCTTTATGCATTGTTTATAAACTTTCTCATAATTTCAACATAGTTTCTAATGTTTCCTGCAATAGGTTGTTATTTGATTCAGATTTCATCAGAGTAGGGTATACTCTGAGAGTATAATTAATGATGAAAAGGGGAGATTTCTACATAGGTTTAGGCCCTAGAAGGGTATTTTCTATAACAGTGTCATCAAGTTAGAGAAGAAAAAAGATAGGCTGGGGTTGCCCAAGGAAAATAATTTTGGTTCTAATTATTATGTTCTATTAAGAAGCAGAATATCACAATACGGCTTCTGAAATGTGACAGACCTGAATTCAAATTCAGCACCCCTAAAAGAAGGCTTTCCAGCTACACCCTATCTCTAGCTCTGCTAATTCCGTCATGTGTTCGTTTGTGAACTTAATTTCTGAGCTTTAATTTTTTCATTTGCAAAACGGGGACAGTTAAATTTAGAACTATATAGAAGATTAAAACAAATCACCTAAATATAAATGGCTTAATACAGAATAAATATTTACAACTGGCCGGCTGCTGTTAGCTGTATCCCAGTGGAAGCCTGGGGTCTCATCAGACAAAGGTCAAGATTACTTCAGATCATTCACAGATTGGGCTGAGCTGTGGGGCTCCTCTAGTTCCCATAATTTAGAAATTCATTTGTTTTTTTTTTTGAGGGTTCTGAGAAGTTTTGCTAAAATGTCACCTGAAAAAAAGTAGATACATTTTGTAGGTTTAAAAAGTATAAGTTAATAATGCTAATTCAATGGTGAAACAGTATAATTTTTATCTATAAATATGTAAGATTCATATTTTATTATAAACTTATTGTAATATGACTAAGTTTATATTATCTCTTATTTTTCTTGTTTTCATTAGTTCCAACATAGAAGTTAGCTATTTGTTCATCATACCCAGAAATTTTATATACGCCACTTATAGAGTTAATGTTAATCTTTTAAATTCAGAAGTGAAATTATTTGTGATGCAATCTGCTTCTGTAACTAAACTGAGAGATGCTTATTTATTGATGTGTTGTGCTGTGTGACCTTCGCCTAGTTATTTTAATCACTTTGAGTCTCAGGTTCCCACCTCACAGAATTAAGAAAGGTAATATAGATAAAGTTAAAACTCAGTGTCTGACAATGGAAAAAATAGAGTTTATATTAGTGAAATAATCCATATTATCATTATTATTCAGATGATTGCGAGGTTAAAAAAATAGTTTGTATGAAGCATCTAAGATAGTGCCTGGTATAATATGTGCTCCATTATAAGTTTCTTTCTCAAATTTGTATATTTTCAATATGTTTATACACCTTTTTAAAAGGTATTGTCAATATTAATTGGTTCAGTATCCATTAACTAAATATGGCATATAGTTTTAAAAAATGATGTAGCTAATGTATTTTTTTCTTTAGCTTCCAGAGCAGTTGTAGCACAGCATGTTGCTCCACCTCCAGGAATAGTGGAAATAGATAGTGAGAAGTTTGCTTGTCAGTGGTAAGTGGTCTATTTCTATTAAGGCTTTATCCTTGGGAAGAATAAAGCAAATGAGAAAAGGAAATGTATTTCAGCAGTCATCCAGAATGTTTTACTCTGTATTTCTTTTTAGTTAGGGTAGGATATCATTTATACAAAGAAAGGGCAATGTAAAATCACTTCACCTGTATTTTGGAATAGTTTGAAAAAAAAATATTTATCGGAATTTTCAGAGTTAAAATAGTCTTTGACTAGAATTTCATTAAATTACACCACTCCTTTTCAAGTAAAATTTGTGTTAAAAAGTTATCATTGGCTTTGTAGAAAATAAGGTTTGTCAGATTATAGAATTTGCTTTCTTAAATTAATGTTTTATTAAAACTGAATTGGACTGACTTTAAGAAAATAGAACCAGATTTTGTTGTTAAATGTCCCTCTTTTTGAGCAAAAGCAAAGCTTCTCATTCATTGCTAGTTAATTTTTCCTTTTTGTGAGTAGTAAGGGGTAACTAATCAAATAATAGAATAGCCAGTATGTCTACATTGAAATAATCAACTTGAAAATAATATTTTCTTGAGAAGACTGACTGGTCACATCTCAGCCACTTTCTGAAAAAAAGAAATGTAGACTTGGTTAGAACCGTTTCATTTTTTCATGGCTAGTTGCCTCTACATTGTTTATGAATTTCAACTTTAATTCTTTAGAAGATTAACAGATTGAAATGTAAGATCACTTTTCAATGATGTATTACTTTAAAAAATTTCTTTCTTTGATCCCTTTTCCCCCATTCTCTAACATTATTTTTCTCCCATTCCATGCTCCTGTCACTCTGTGTTCCATATTTTTGGTGCTTTGTTATCTGTGTTCCTATGACTATTTTCTCTACTTTTCCACTTTGCTTAAATCAGGTTTATGGTAATATCTCTAATTATTTGCTTTTTCCTCACGTTCTATATTGTTACACCTTGACCCTTTATATATGATGAATCTTATCCAATAATATTTGGAAATATTTATCTTCTATATTGAAACCAAAACAAGTTTTTTGTGTCTGGTCTTTTTGAAAGCTCAGTACTCAAAGGGTTATGAAAGTTGGAAAAAATATGTACCACATCCAATGTAAAATGTGTGTGTGTGTTATAGACTTGGTCTTATAAATCCCTGTTGCATATTTCTGCCATTTCTAGGGAGGAGGAGGAGAGAAGCATTTTAAACTATTTTATCATAATTATCATTTGATTCAGTTAATAAGAAACAGCTGTAGGTTGGCCTGTCATGTATATGGTGAGTCCTAGAAAGAGTCCTATAAGGATAACTAGGCCTCCAATCCCAATTTATAGGTGAAGTCACTTTATAACAAAGACAAACTGAAGTTTGAATTACCTTGTAATTGATTAGGAATAGAGTCTCGGAAGGGGAAGGGGAGTGTGCAGCATGGGAAGTATCATTGTTTTAGGAAGTAGTTAAAAGCTTTGGGAGAGTTTTTCCTGAAGAAATTTAATCCAAGAGCAACAGAAGTTTAAGTTCAGTTTTTCCTCCATTTGTCACATCGCCAACAACTCTTAATTGGGAACTTCTGTTATATTTTGATTATTACAAGACAGGAACCTGAGTATTCACTGAATAAAATTTGTTGTAGTATATTTGTTGCCAGCAGACCAACCCTGCTGGTGTACTCACATCCCAGTTTTTATATTTGTTGATAATGATTTTTTATACTAAAATAAGTATGATTAAGTAATCTCTTTTTATTTTATTTACTCTGTCTAAAACCTAGCATGTATTTTTGTTAATAATACATGAGACAGTGAAATTTGATTAATAGACATAATTATTAGTTTATAACACATTGCCTTCAAATGGTTTTGTATATTTAAGTATGGACTCTCCTATAGTATATTGCATAATGCCATATATTTTTCTCCTCTTTTAGGTTAAATGCTCATTTTGAAGTAAATCCAGATTGTTCTGTCTCTCGAGCAGAAATGTATTCTGAGTACCTATCAACTTGCAGTAAATTGGCTCGTGGTGGAATCCTAACATCAACTGGATTTTATAAATGTCTTAGGTAGGATTTATATTTCATAACTTTAAATAAAGTCAATTTTCATCATTTACAACACCCCTTGCTCTTTAGAGAACACACCAGCTATCTACCTAGTTTGAAATATCTCCACTACTTGAAATTTTGTATAGTTAGATTGTAGTGTGATGGAAGTTTAAATACAAGGGAATTTTGGAAATCACATCTGGTGTTTGTGGTCAACCATTACTAGGCTTATCAAAGAAAGAAAAGGAAGAAATCACGTTTACTTTTTTTGCACCTACATTTATGCATTAAAGACATGGCTTTCACCCTTTTAAGTCTTGACTAATAGTCTATAACTAAACTCTGTCCTCAAATATTATGGCTTTTTTAATATATATACATTTATTTATTTATCTTTTTATTTTTGGCTGCATTGGGTCTTCGCTGTTGTGCATGGGCTTTCTCTAGTTATGGCGAGTGGGGGCTACTCTTTGTTGCGATGGCTTCTCTTGTTGTGGAGCACAGGTTCCAGGCGTGCAGGCTTCATTAGTTGTGGCTCGTAGGCTTCAGAGCACAGGCTCAGCAGTTGTGGCGTACAGGCTTAGTTGCTCTGCGGCATGTGAGATCTTCCCGGACCCATGTCCCCTGCATTGGCAGGCGGATTCCTAACCACTGCACCACCAGGGAAGTCCCATGGCGTTTTGATATTTTGCAAAGTTCATCAAATAGGCATTGCCTAGATGCAGCTTTTTTGTTAATTACAGTAGAATTGTTTTAAACCCAACAGTGTTAATAAATAATGATTTTTAAAATTGGAGAATTGACCTTTTATATTTAATTCCTTGCTTCCCACCCTTGCAGAATATAACTATGATTCATACTAGTTCATACATAAGTAGCAGTGAATATACTGCTGCCATTCGTGTAGCAGTTAGAAGTTAGTGGTTTTTGTTAATGTGCTAGTTATTAAAACTGAGTATGTGTGTACTTTACAGAACGGTCTTTCCAAATCATACAGTGAAGAGGGTGGAGGATTCCAGTAACAATGGGCAGGCACATATTCATGTAGTAGGAGTAAAAAGGAGGGCTATCCCACTTCCCATTCAGATGTACTATCAGCAGCAACCTGTTTCTACTCCCGTTGTTCGTGTTGATTCTGTTCCTGATGTATCTCCAAGTCCTTCACCCGCAGGTATTAATTTTTATTGTGTTTTAAATTTTACCGATTTAATAAGAAGACTAAATGAAAGCTTATATACCTTTAAGATGTGTAACTTTTCCTTGTTTTTCCAGTAACATTTTATTTCTCGTTCTATTATTTTATCAGATTCATATGATGCAAACTTGTTAATTTCTTAAGACTGTTTTCTCTCAAATTGAGTAAAATAATTTCTACATGCAGCTTTGCAGTCATTTCATTATGAATTTTGACTTTTCCCTATATTTTCAGGAATCCCTCACGGACCACAAACTGTAGGAAACCATTTTCAGAGGACTCCTGTTACCAACCAATCTTCAAGTTTGACTGCAACACAAATGTCTTTTCCAGTACAAGGTGTTCATACCGTGGCACAGACTGTTTCGAGAATTCCACCAAATCCTTCAGTTCATACCCACCAGCAGCAAAATGCTCCGGTGACTGTCATTCAAAATAAAGCTCCAATTCCTTGTGAAGTCGTTAAGGCTACAGTAATCCAGAATTCTATACCCCAGACAGCAGTTCCTGTTAGTATTGCTGTGGGAGGAGGAGCTGCTCAGAGTTCTGTGGTTCAGAATCATAGTACAGGGCCCCAACCTGTTACAGTTGTGAATTCCCAGACATTGCTTCACCATCCATCTGTAATTCCACAACAGTCTCCATTACACACAGTGGTACCGGGACAGATACCTTCCGGCACTCCTGTTACGGTAATTCAACAAGGTGTCCCACAGAGTCATATATTTGGCAGAGTACAGAACATGCCAGCATGTACTTCTGCAGTTTCACAGGGTCAACAGTTAATCACCACATCGCCCCAACCCGTGCAGACTTCGTCTCAGCAGACGTCAGCTGGCGGTCAGCCACAGGACACCGTTCTCATAGCACCCCCACAGTACGTAACGACTTCTGCGTCCAACATTGTCTCGGCAACTTCAGTACAGAATTTTCAGGTAGCTACAGGACAAATGGTTACCATTGCTGGTGTCCCGAGTCCACAGCCCTCAAGGGTAGGGTTTCAGAACATTGCACCCAAACCTCTCCCTTCTCAGCAAGTTTCATCAACGGTGGTCCAACAGCCTATTCAACAACCACAGCAGCCAACCCAACAAAGCGTAGTGATTGTAAGTCAGCCAGCTCAACAAGGTCAAACTTACGCACCAGCCATTCACCAAATTGTTCTTGCTAATCCAGCAGCTCTTCCGGCTGGTCAGGCAGTTCAGCTAGCTGGACAACCAAACATTACTCCATCTTCCTCACCATCACCTGTCCCAGCTACTAACAGCCAGGTCCCTACTGCCGTGTCATCTTCTTCCACCCCTCAGTCACAGGGACCACCTCCTACTGTCAGTCAAATGCTATCTGTGAAAAGGCAGCAACAGCAGCAGCATTCACCAGCACCCCCACCACAACAGGTACAAGTACAAGTTCAGCAGCCACAACAAGTACAAATGCAGGTTCAACCACAGCAAACAAATGCAGGAGTTGGTCAGCCTGCTTCTGGTGAGTCGAGTCTGATAAAACAGTTGCTGCTTCCAAAGCGTGGTCCTTCAACTCCGGGTGGTAAGCTTATTCTCCCAGCTCCACAGATTCCTCCCCCTAATAATGCAAGAGCTCCTAGCCCTCAGGTGGTATACCAGGTGGCCAATAATCAAGCAGCAGGTTTTGGAGTGCAGGGGCAAACTCCAGCTCAGCAGCTATTGGTTGGGCAGCAAAATGTTCAGTTGGTCCAAAGTGCGATGCCACCCACAGGGGGAGTGCAAACCGTGCCCATCTCGAACTTACAAATATTGCCAGGTCCGCTGATCTCAAATAGCCCAGCAACCATTTTCCAAGGGACTTCTGGCAACCAGGTAACTATAACAGTTGTGCCAAATACAAGTTTTGCAACTGCAACTGTGAGTCAGGGAAATGCAACTCAGCTCATTGCTCCAGCAGGAATTACCATGAGCGGGACCCAGGCAGGAGTTGGACTTCAGGTGCAAACGCTTCCAGCCTCTCAAGCATCTCCAGCTGGACAATCATCTTGTACTACTGCTACTCCCCCATTCAAAGGTGATAAAATAATTTGCCAAAAGGAAGAGGAAGCAAAAGAAGCAACAGGTTTACACGTTCATGAACGTAAAATTGAAGTCATGGAGAACCCATCCTGCAGACGAGGAACCACGAACACCAGCAATGGGGATACGAAGGAAAATGAAATGCAGGTGGGAAGTCTTTTAAATGGGAGAAAGTACAGTGACTCAAGTCTACCTCCTTCAAACTCAGGGAAAATTCAAAGTGAGGCTAATCAGTGCTCACTAATCAGTAATGGGCCATCATTAGAATTAGGTGAGAATGGAGCATCTGGAAAACAGAACTCAGAACAAATGGACATGCAGGATATTAAAAGTGATTTGAAAAAACCTCTAGTTAATGGAATCTGTGATTTTGATAAAGGAGATGGTTCTCATTTAAGCAAAAACATTCCAAATCACAAAACTTCCAATCATGTAGGAAATGGTGAGATATCTCCAGTGGAACCACAAGGGACTTTCGATGCCACTCAGCAAGATACTGCCAAAGGTGATCAACTAGAAAGAATTTCTAATGGACCTGTATTAACTTTGGGTGGTTCGCCATCTGTGAGCAGTATACAGGAGGCTTCAAATGTGGCAACACAGCAATTTAGTGGTACTGATTTGCCTAATGGACCTCTAGCTTCAAGTTTGAATTCAGATGTGCCTCAGCAACGCCCAAGTGTAGTTGTCTCACCACATTCTACAACCTCTGTTATACAGGGGCATCAAATCATAGCCGTTCCCCACTCAGGATCAAGAGTGTCCCATTTTCCTGCCCTGTCATCTGACGTTCGGTCTACAAATGGCACAGCAGAATGCAAAACTGTGAAGAGGCCAGCAGAGGATAATGATAGGGAAACAGTCACAGGAATTCCAAATAAAGTGGGAGTTAGAATTGTTACAATCAGTGACCCCAACAATGCTGGCTGCAGTGCAACAATGGTTGCCGTGCCAGCAGGAGCAGATCCAAGCACTGTAGCTAAAGTAGCAATAGAAAGTGCTGTTCAGCAAAAGCAGCAGCACCCATCAACCTACGTACAGAATGTGGTCCCACAGGTGAGTCATTCTCGTATCACGTTTCTCTTACAGAAATCCTGATGTGTTAATATGATTTGAGGGGGAAATGCACTGTTTTTCCATGTTTTACCTTGAAAAGTTAATTGGGTTGGCTCATCAATGTACTTAAGCTGTTGTGCTCTTTTATTTTTCTCTGTTTTTTATAATATTAAACAGTTTTCAGTTGTTAACTTTAGCACATGGTTTAAAGCATCTTTCTATTTTGTTATAGACCCAAATTAGTAATTTTGTAGAGCCAAGCAAGAGAAGCACTTCTAATCTAACGTCTTTGGGGGAATTTTTAAAACGTAACTTAGTCTCCTATGTTAGGGGGGTGCGGGGTTGCTAAGGGTTCTCCAAAAAGGGATTTCTGTATTTGATTTTGACGTGAGTGTATTTTTGTGCCTCCTTTCACAGTACTTTTGTAAAAAAGGTGAATTCCATAAGAATTTTATCAAGTGTGTTATTATATCTATGTATTGAATTAGTTGCCTTTATTCTTTAAAAAGGTTTATTTCTTATAATTTCAATTTGTTTCAGCTATTCCAGTATTTTAAATTTTGTGTCTCTTATTCCTTTTCTCTACTGTCATGTTTCTGCTATTCCCTTTTAATATATACTATCCTGTCTCTGCATGCCGTAGTGAATAAAAGTGTTTTCTTGAATCAGTGCTACTGAATTGAGGGTCCAATCAGCCTGTAAAGATTTTAAGGACAATCTTGTATGCTATTTCCTGGATTACTACTTCTTCATTCTCTCTTTCCTAATTACTACATAGCCAGAGCCTTCTGTGACTGTTGCCAACTGTTCTAGCATTCTTCTGGCTTGGGTTTCTTCTCTGTGCTTATGATGATAACAGCAGATTGTTGGTATTGGTACCAAATCTAGATGGCAAAGCAGGGGTGGTGGTGGGGGAGCAAAATGGAAGATGAAAAAACGAAGAATCCCTTGCTTCAGAGCACGTCATTCACTAATATGCGTCTTTCTTCATGTGAATGGATAAAGCTGCTCTGGGGGCAGAATGAGGTTTTTAATTCATATGTTAGTATTGCTTAGATCTATTTCAAGCTACCTAAATAGGTTGAGTATTCTTTAGTGGATATTATGTACATGGCAATAATTAATAAGGAGTTTTGGTGGAAAATACTAAATCATTTTTACTCAAACTTTTACAAGTTGAGTTTTTCATTTATTAAACACACTAAAAAAGTTTTTTTTAGTAATGAAGTGTTTAACATATAGTAAGCATTCAACACATTGTTTTAATTTTATATTTAATAATTTCCCAATTCATCTTGATTATGTGTTTGACTTTTTTTCCTTTTAGATTCCTTTATAATCCCAAAGAGTTATAGTAGACCAAGCCAAATTAGAGAAAACGTCTATTACTATGGAATTGTTTCATCCACCCTCATTTTTTGTGTCAACCTTCCAGTGTGGTTATATTCAATAATGATACCTAAATAACATAAAACAAACAAAAATACTGGCTAAGACTAGGACCTGTGTTGGGAATTTTGCAGTAAAGCATTTTGTTATTTGATCCTCAGAGAAAGTCTATTAGGTAAAAATTTTAATTTCATTTTAAAGATGAGGCCCTCCAATGCTAAATAACTCGCCCACGGTTACCAGCTAATATGAGGTAGTACTAGGACTGAAACCTGGGTGTGTGTCTGAAATCAAAACTCATGCTATTAACCCATTTCTCCACTATTCTAAAGGATTTCTTTGTAAAGTTCTAGATATCCCTTTTATATGTAACATATTGATTATTTTAACTACTAGGTTATAGGATGTGAGAACCACCGAATGATAATTTTAGGATATTAATGCTAGAATTTAACATATTGGACATGCATACATCTAACTCAAGCCATAAAATTAATATATTTTATTCCTAATCTGAAAAATGTGTATAAACTTTTTATGTATTCTCTCCAGGAATGTAGTGTATTTAAAATAGCTACGGTCTAAAGTTGGTATTTGGTTGGCATGTAGAAATTTATAACTTTGCAAGGAAAAAGAGACATAACATACTTGGTGTCTGTGAGAATGAGAAACAAAACAACAGGATGTGTATGTATAACTCTTAGCACAGTGCCTGCTACACGGTCTGGCACTCAGTAATGGTGCAGGTATATTTTATCTTTATATATAAGATAAGGTACCTATAAAGGCTAAAAAATTATCAACTGTTCAAGATGGAATCATGTTTCCTTTGAAGGGAGGCTGTTGGGCCTTCTCAAGAGCCTGCTAATAAAAGGCCATTTCCATTGTTGCCCAGGGTCTTTAAATTTCTTTATATACTCTCTAAGTTGCATTTTAGGCCTTGGTTTAACACCATTTTATTCACTATTTGAATTGGTACTTTAAAGGGGTAAATGAAATAGAGGAATTTAAATGTGATTTTTTTTTTTTAGCCATACCTTGTTATTTCCACCATTTTAAGGGGTCTGGGGATGTTAAGGAGGCACCTTTACCCCAAGAAGGGACTTCCAGACTTTTGCAGAATGCTCAGAGCTGGAAAGACTGCAGGGAAACGTCCCTGCTGAGAATGGCCAATGGGTAATCCTTCCTAATACCATTGTTACTTAATTTTTCTTTGCTCAGTTTTGTTCCTTCTCACTCCCATTAATCAGCTGTATTAATTTCATTACAGAAAAAAAGCTAGCAACAAATAAAGGAGAAAGAGATGTGAAAGTAATATAGCCATAGATTTTGTTTTTAAGTAGTATTTAGCTGGGTAGGTTATATAAATACAAAATAAATTGTACTTCAAGGCACATTTCTTTATTTGTAGCTATTTTTTTTCAATCTGTTACATTTGCAAGTTAGAGTGCAATATGGGTACCGTTTCTGAAAGTCGTACTCTCTTCCACTATTCATGAATTTGTATCTGCTGGAGGCATAGTATTAGATTGGCATGTAAAATAATAAAAATGAAAGAAAATTAGTTATAAATACTTACCTAAAGACTTGTCTTTTTCAGGAGCATGTAAAACACATGTTGAGTATATCTGTATCTGTTCATCCCATGATCTGATGCCATACCTAATTCTTGTATATAAAGATAGTTTACTTAAGGATGTACTTATTTAAGGCATTTTATAGATGCTGCTCCTCAGTTTCCTGTCCTTCATACATGAATCCTTTCTGAAATAGTGCCAACACTGAATATGGGTATCTTCCTGGTCCCTTTCTTTCTTTGATAAAGCGTTTGAAGTTACTCAACCCATCAGAAAGCATACCTGCAGCCTCAAGGGGGCAGTGTTTAGTCATAGCCATAGAAAATCATTTTAGCAAGAGTCACAAGAATGTCATTTTAATTTTTTTTTTAAAGAGTATTACTGCTTAGATTGGTAGACTAGTAGTACACTGTAATAACTAAAGTCATTACCACTAAATGTATTTTTTTGTTTACATTTCAATGTGTTCTTATAACACAGGCTTGGTATGTATATATTATCTAGTTATACTTAATAAGAGGAAAAAAACTTGATAGATTAGGAAAATAAGGGAATATTAGAGCAGAAAGAGCCTTAGATATTATCTTGTCCATAACCCTCATTTTTAAGAGTTGAATGAACTCTCCCACGCTCACAGAGACCTCTTTTCCAGTGATTTCTGTTATTGTCTTAATTCTGTTCTCTAAAGATCTGTACTACATTTAGACTAAATGTAATCTCTTTTATATCACATTTAGAGTAAATCTAATTCTTTTTCCTTACAAGCATTTAAAAGTATCTCTCCTTACTCACCTCTTCTTTAGAGTGTATTTTCCTATTCATTTCAATTAGACCTTAGGTGTTATAGTGTCTGGTTTATTCATCATCCTGTTTACCTCAACCGGTTCCATTTTCTAAGTGGCTTTCAAAATGTGTAGCTAGAATTGAATACAGTATTTCATTACTACTTAGTAAATAATTTATTTTGAGAAAAATAAATTATGACTTTGTAGTTTTTCTAACACAGTTTGAATGTTTAAATTTTAGTCTTATTCTAAGGTTTTTTAAAAACTTAATATTAATAAGAAAGTAAACATTTAAGAACTTCAAATCCCGTCATTTATCAGAAAGTATCATCAGTACAGTCTAGACTTTTCAGCCGTAGTTTATTCTTGAAAAGATGATAAAGGCAAGATTATAATTTCTTATTTTAACAAAAAGAAATATCTTTGCCAAAAATAAAACTGCTACATTAACATTTTTAGATAATTTTACATTACAAAAGGAATCAGAATTATTTCATATTCTTTGTGTAATTTTACTTTTCTGGTCACACACTACTGGAGAGGTACTATAATATGAAAAATTAGTTCTACCTCAATAGAGTAGAGCAATGGTAAAGAATATTGCTGAAGAGTGATCATTCCAAAAACATGATTTTGAGACCTACTTTTACATTCACGTTTGAGTTAGGGTTATGGTTAATGATCGGGCACTTTTACATCCTAAAAGAAATATATTTTGCATCTTATGTAAAAGACCTAGTTCTTAAAACATAATTGAGTAGTACTTGGAAAAACATGCAATACAATATAAACAACCTATTTAAAAATTAGTTTTGTTGAAAGA
Source organism: Leucopleurus acutus (assembly GCF_964270905.1). Classification (NCBI taxonomy): domain Eukaryota; kingdom Metazoa; phylum Chordata; class Mammalia; order Artiodactyla; family Delphinidae; genus Leucopleurus; species Leucopleurus acutus. Next base: position 37,852,926 of record NC_139152.1, read on the forward strand.
AATGTGTAATTTTTTATTATAGGAGGAAACCTAAAAACACTCCTTTAGTCAAAGAAAATATGAGTCTTAGAATTTCTCATTTGGTACCTTTTATAAGTACTGTACTTCTTTTTGTTTCGTTGATATATTTATCTCTCTTTATTTTTTTTTGTTGTTTCTTGTTTTTTACTGTGAAAATTTTTAAACATACAGAAAAGTAGAGCCAATAAGCCTCCATGTATCCTTCACCCAGCTTTAGATATTGTCACCATTTTGCCTTTCTAGTTTCATGTCTTCCCCACCACCATTTTTTTCCCTGAAGTAAAGTAAATCCCAAACATTATTTCATTTCACCAATGAATACTTTAGTATATATTTATAAATACTTTTAAATATATATATATATCCATTATATGGATAATAGTAGTTTAATATTATATGACACCCAGTTCATGCTCAGTATTCCCTAGTTGTCTTTAAAAATGTGTTTCTTAAACATTTTGTTTGAATTAGGGTCTACAAGTTTTCTGCACGTTGCATTTGGTTAATATGTCTTTTATTCCTTCTTAATTTAACAGCTTGGATTAACTGCAGTTATCCTTGCCACATCCCTCATTAATCATTAACAATTGGAGCTAAAATACCCTATGATTCCCTGTTATTTAACTTTTCTGTATGAGACCAGTAAGAGTTCTACATTGAAGAAGAAAAAATAGGATAAAGCTTTGTTAGCACTTATAAAAACAAAAATAAGCTTAATTTACAAATATATGACAGGAGAGTCAATAAAATACCAAATGTAAATGGTAATAGTGTAGGGGACCAGAAAGTTCATTATGAAGGAATTTGATAGCTCTGACAAATTTACCCTTTAGTTAAAATTCTGGGATTATATTTGTGTCAGTATTTGTATTTGGCTCAAACTGATCCTTTTGGCTACTCCTATTTATTAGAGTTTCCTGGAATTTTTTATGCAGTATTTTCATTTCAAGGAAATAGTTTGACTAATTTTTTGCTGTTGTTGTTGTAAATAGATTGATTCTAATGTTATCTTCCCTTCCTTTCTCTCTGATCCTCTTCTCTCCCCACCCCCACCCCCAAACCCCCCAGTTCTGCTTTCTTACTCTTAGTTTATATGGCTTTAAGAATCCACAGGTGAATGATTGTCAATCCATGTTCCCAGCTTTAACTTCTGTTGATAGATAATTGCACTTATTGATCTGTCTCTGTCTCCAAAGTGAACTCATCATCTTTCTTCCAAAATATGGTTTCCCTCTGGACTTTTCTATTAGCATAAATAATAATTGTAACAATTGGCATTTACTGAGAATCAGAGCCAGACTCTTCACGTATAGTTTCTCTCGTCTTCCCACCATCCCAAAAGTTAGATTTTATTATTTACACTTTATAGATGAGGGAATTGAGGATCAGAGAGGTTAAGTAGTTTGCCCAGGGTCACATAGCTAGTTAAAAGGTAGATTGAAATTCTGAGTCCTGATCTGTCAAGCTGGAAAGTCCACATCCTACCCATGATACCTGTACTGCCCTAAAATGCATGTTTTTCATGCATGTATATGTTTTCTCACTAACAACATGATAAAATAATAAGAGTGGGACCCTATTAGAGAAATAACTTGAATCACATCCCAAAGTAGATTTTTTTTTTTTTTCTTAGAACTTGGAACTCAAAAGTTCTTATGACGTCACATTTCTAAGAACCTTTTCTTTTGGCATTTTATTCTCTTCATTTATTCATTTTTATGCTGTGGCCTTATGTGTTTGTGTTTTGTCTATTTTAAAAAAATTATGACTTTCAGTAAGAGGTTTTCAGCAATTTTTAACTTAATTTTGCTCCACTATTTCCAATATTACCTTATAAATAAACAAATATATTTAATATTTTCCCAAAGTTTAAATGTATTACCTTTAAACAATGTTTTGAAAATGATGTGCTACCATTTCTGTGAGAAATGTAGTATTTTTTCCTTTGTGGTATGTATGTTATGAGTGAAATCTGAATTAAACTTCAAAGAAAATGTATTGCCTCAAATTGTTTTAAGCTACATTATAATTATTATGTGTTTTTCAGAGAGAAAGGATGGGATATAGAAGAGAAAAAAATGTAGCTTATATTAAAAAGACTTATGCATACAATTAGAATCCTTGTATTATCCATCAAAACTTATAACCGAGCAACTTTAAAGATTAAAATTGTTAGTTAAAATAGCTTTTGCTTCAAAGTAATATTTACAACATTTTACTTATATGGTTACATCATTTTTAACATCTGAAATTCCCTTTGCTTTTTACTATATATTGTTTTATATTCATTAAAATCTTAAAGGAAATATTATATAAAGAAGAAATAATTTGCAGTTGATTTTTTTGTGAAGAATATATGTAAGTAAATCAAATGGGTGAATTTATAATAAATTTCTCTTTTTAATCTATAATTGTGTTTCTACCCAATTTTATTAATTAAAAAAATCTTAATTCTAAATAATGTATATTCTGTGATAGTAACAACAATGCAGTCTTGCTCTAATTCATATGAAATGAATTTGACTTCCTAAACATATTTCTAAAATTAGTTATCTCTTAAAAGAGTTTCTAAAAGGTAATCATTAAAATTACAAATATAAATTTTATATGTTAGAAGTGCATAACTATCAATGTAATCAAATTCATAAGCCTGTGCTATAAGATATGAATGTTTTTCAGTGTCATTTCACAAACTGTGTGGTTGTGCTTTTTCACAGAACACTCCTATGACACCTTCACCAGCTGTTCAAGTACAGAGCCAGCCTAACAGTTCTCAGCCTTCTCCATTCAGTGCATCTAGTCAACATGGAGATCCAGTGAGAAAACCTGGGCACAACTTCATGTGTCTGTGGCAATCTTGTAAAAAGTAAATGGCAGTTCTATTTGATATATGTAAATGTTCTTTATTCTGGAATGCCTTTGTATTTAAATTCCTGTCATCTCTAGTTTCATGAGAATTTTCTTTTGAAACCACTAACTTTTTAGCAAAAATATTTTATGTTAGAAGTGATATTTACGTAGATCCAGTGGTACCTAAGCCAAGAAATTTATATAAATGGTGGAAAGAGCTTCATTGCCTTATGGTAGTTATTAGAGAATATTTCAGTATTAGTTTTTAACAAAAGAAAATCAGCTAAGAATTTGATTTTATATTTGCCTATGAAAAGAGATAGGTTTTTTAAAGTGACTTGTAGTGGTAGTCATAGAATTCCTATATAACAGAAACTTAAAGATAATCTCTTATTGAAGAATGATTTGTCTTAAATTTGAGTTTAAGATGGACACCCCATGAAAATTTTAAAAACCATATTATCTCACAGTTTAATAACTAAGATGAACAATAAGTGGAATTGAATTTCTTAAACAAGGCTTTCTTAGACTTAAAGGAAAACTTGTGAATAATATTGAACTTGAGAATAATATTGTTTAAACTAAAATCTCAGTTCCTGTAACAGTACTCAGCTAAGAACCTTTGCCTTGTCACTTTTTTAGAGCTCTAGGACTAAGGCACTTGTCTTAATAGACATAATATCCTTCATTTTTTTAGATATCAAAGATGCCATTTTACTTTTCCTAACTATAGCAGAAATTGCCTCATCCTTTTGAAAATTGTATTTGCTATTCATAATTTTTATGATATAGACAGATTTCATATATAGATTTGTTGTAGGATTGTGGCTGTCCTCTGTTGTAGGATTGTGGCTGTAGGATTGTGTAGCCTAGGGATTATTAATAGTATGCAAAATTTCTTTGGACAGTGTTTATCAAACTTTAAATCTCAACCCAGCGGCGGGGTCATGAAATCATTTTGGCAAGTCTACCAGGAGGGTTTTGCTTGTTTTTCTTTTCAGTAAAAAAGTGAATAAAATATATCAGATTCCATTATGTTGGTAAGGGTAAGTATTGTTTTCAGTTATATGTGTATATAAGTATGCATATCTAGGTCATAGTGTAAAAATCTGTCAAAAAACTTGTTTAAAATTAGTGCTTTAGGTTCTATTTCTTTCATTTATTTAATTTGACCATTTTTTTTTAAGTTTATGTTGTAAGTTAATTTGAAACTTTTTTCACTGATGTCAAATTCTATTCTTTACTTTTTTTTTTTAGATTTTGTTTTTCCATTGCAAAATAGTAGCTGATGGAGTAGGTAGTCAGTTAATGCTGTTAGTTGACTAAAAAGTTTCAGAATAGCTTCTTTAGATGAAGTGTTAGAGTATTTCAAGAAAAAAAAAATTTGCTGGAAGTGTTAATGAACCTAAATGCACAGCAGTTTCCCATCTTGCTAGTAGGATTAGTGTTACAAAATTTGATGATCTACCTCTTCTTTTTAAGTCTTTTCTGGAAAAGACTCAACAAGACTTCTTAGACCTTATCAATTTTTAAAGTCTTTCTAGATACTGCATTTGGTAAATAAGTTCAGTTTGATTCTGCAGATACTTACTGAGCACCCTTTTAGAAGGGTTTATGTGCTAGGAGGTAGAGATAAAAGATCACTCTGAGCTTTTAGGGAAGCAGATCCAAAAAACAAATAAATTACAGTTTAAATAAGTACTGTACAAAGATAGTCTTACAGCGTTACTGGCAGCATAATGGGCAGTTAATATAATGCCAGGGTGGTTAGAGAAGTTTTGCTATAGACATTTCTTTTGAGTTGGTTGTTAAAGAATGAGTAGGAATTTGTCTTGCAAAAATAATTCCAGTCAGCATAGCAAGTGCAGGGAATTATAGAAGGAGCTAGTTATGCCCAGGGAACTATGAGAAGCTTAGGATACCAAGAGCATAAGGATGTGAGGAGAGTAAAGGCTTTTATTACAGTTGACCCTTCATATCTGCATCTGAGGGTTCCACCGAACATGAATCAAAAATACTCCCCCCAAAATTCCAGAAAGTTTGAAAAAGCAAAACTTGAATTTGCCGTGTGCTGACAGCTATTTACATAGCATTTGCATTGTATTAGGTATTATAAGTAATCTATAAATGATTTAAAGTATATGGGAGTATATGCTTAGGTTATATGCAAATACTTTGCCATTTTATATAAAGGACTTGAGCATCTGCAGATTTTGGTATGTAAGGGGGACCTGGAACCAATCCGCAATGGATACCAAGGGATAACTATTCATTTTTAGTTTCAATTCCAAGTGGAGTAATCCATGTCGTAGCTATTGTCCCTAGATAGCTATGCTCTGATTTCTTTAATATCTGATCAAAAATAGTAATGAAGAATCTTCCTTGTTGCAATCAGATTCAGAACTAAAATTATTTCCTTCACTGATATATTGTTGTGAAATGCGCCATTCACCCTTACATCACACGTATTAGTAATTTCTTTTTTAATCTGCAGGCATGTATCTCTAAAAATTGAGGACCCTACTCTTTAACCATAAGTTATACCCCTGCAGAAAAATAACATTAATTTCTTCAATATTATGAGTTCTTCAGATAGCCAGTCAGTGTTTACATTTCTCCGCTTGTCTTCTGTTTACTTAGAGTTTGAACTGGAATCGAAGATTCAAACATTGACTCTGGTTGAAGTCTTTTAAGTCTCTTTTAATCTGTAGATTACCCCTCCATCTCTCAGTTTTTTTCCTCGCAGTTTTTTGTTGATAAAAGCAGTGTCATTTGTCCTGTAGAGCATCACAGTCTGATTTTGCTGCTATTGTGTAGCATGTTACTCTGACCTTGAATTTTCTGTAAGTTAGTAGTTAGGTCCAGATGTTTGATCAGATTCCAGTTTGATTTTTATGAAGAGTGTTTTAGAAATGGCATTGTGTACTTCCATCAGGCGATAGGTACTATCTTGTGTCTCTTTTTGTGATGTAAACAGCCATTGAAAATTATGGCCTAGATACATTATTTTATTGTTTATAAAATGTAAAACTTTCCTTTTTATCAACTCTGATTTCTCTAAAGAATAGTTTCTAGAGAAAAGGCTAGAGAGATTATTATTTCTCTTATTTACCAATTTTCAAAATAATGAGTTGTTTACTAACACTGCAGAAAGCTATGAGGTTAGGTTTTCTATTTTTTTATTTGCTTTTGATTTTAGTATCAAAAGTATGTTATAGTATGTTTATAAACATAAACATATGTTTAGTATGTTCATAAACATGTTTAGTATGTTTATAAACATAAACATATTTGAGGTATTTCAGTGCATTGCAGTTATTATATCCTTCTTAGTGTTCAACTTGTCCCATCTTTGGCCAGTGAAGGCCTCTTCAAGCTGGTTATGATCTTAATATGTCTTTGATAGCTTCCTTGCTCTCTGTTAGATGGAATGTTCCAGACCTAACTTGTATATTTCCTGCCCCATATGGGGAATCAACTGTTTCTCCAAGGACGTCTGGTGTCTTTTAATGGGAAATGATATTTAGTCTAGGCTTCAGGGAGTACCCATTGCTTTTAAGTTGGTTATTGCTTCTAGGACTTTTCAGTGGACAGACTAGAAAAACTAATGGTTTTTATTTCACGTTTAGAAAGACCTTCTCAATGCTTAGATCATAAAATACACATTTTGTTGCCTTCTGCACTTTAATATTTTTTTGATCCATCTGTAATATAGTTTCATGTATAAAGTGAAGTGTGAATCTAACTATTGTTTTCCAAATGACTAACATATTGATGAGTGCATTTTTTCTTTAGGCATTCGAATGTCCACCCTCGATATGTACTAAATTTCTGTATGCTTTTTCTGTTTCTGAATCACTTGTTATCCGAGTGGTCTCTGTCCTTATCATACTGTCACTTTCAGTTTTGATGTTGGATGGCAAGTTCCACCTCCTAATTTTCTTTTTCAGTGTTTCTCATTATTGTTTCAAGCACTTACCTTGCACCAGGCACTGTGTTAGGTTTTGAAATTAGAGTGATGTATAAATCAGACTTGATACCTGCACAGATATTTATCCTTTCAAATGAACTTTAGAATGTTTCCAGAGATTCCCCCAGGAAAGCATGTTGGGATTTTCATTTTAATTCCTTTTAGTGAATAGGTATTTTTGTTTGTTTTTAGGTAGTGACTATTTTTCCAGTATTGATTTTTTCCTTACAAGAAAACAGTATCATCCCATGGTATTATAGTCTTTTTCACCCCAGTAGAGCTTTAACATTTTCTTCACATAAATCCTGCAACTTTATTAAGTTTATTGCTAGTTATAGTTCTTTTTTCTTTTTAACCATAAATGATCTTAACTTCTACTGTATTTTTAACTGGTGATTGTTTTCTGTATTTATGCCTCTTAGTTTGTCCTCTCATCCAATTATAATATCTAATGTTTCCAGAACAGTTATATAATAGTAGAGTGGTAATATTTATCTTCTTTCTTCTTTCTTTTTTAATCCCTGTCCTAAAAATGTTGTGAGGGTGTAGCCCCATTGCATGTACACTTGTTTATAATGTCACAATGTATTGTTATACTAATTTGACATATGCATCATAAAACATGCACAAACCAGCAAATAAAAGAGAATCATTTAGGGCTTCCTTGTTGGCATAGTGGTTGAGAGCCCGCCTGCCAATGCAGGGGACACGGGCTCGTGCCCCGGTCCGGGAAGATCCCACATGCCGCAGAGTGGGCTGGGCCCGTGAGCCATGGCCACTGAGCCTGCACATCCGGAGCCCGTGCTCCGCAACGGGAGAGACCACAACAGTGAGAGGCCCGCGTACCGCAAAAAAAAAAAAAAAAAAAGAATCATTTAAAATGGCACAAACATTATAAATGACTTTAAAATGTATATTATTGTGTTTATAACATATTTGCTCTTACTAAAAACTCATCATTATTAGTCACACTTTAAATAAGAGCAATGTAATTGAATAGGCTTCATTTTTTTTTTTAATCTTAGTTCAATACAATGTGATGAAGCAGTACTAGGTTCAGTTTATTTTGAGATTTAATTTTAATGACTGTCAGAGTAAAGAAAGATTAAAAAAAAATACTTAGACCTAGATGGAAGAAATACTCTTGAAATCATGAAATTCATCTTTTTAATTTCATGCATAATTATGCTAATGTTTCGTTGCTATTGAAATGAAGCTGTTAAACAGCCTGTTGTACTTGCAAACTAATTGACTGATACTGCATTTTATTTATTTACTTATTTATTTTAATAGAAAAATAGTTCATTTACAATGTTGTGTTTGTTTCTGGTATACAGCAAAGTGATTAAGTTATATATATTTTTTTCAGATTTTTTTCCATTACTGGTTATTACAAGATACTGAACATAGTTCCCTGTGCTATAAAGTAGGACCTTGTTATTTATCTGTTTTATTTAATGTAGTGTTTATCTGTTAATCCCAAGCTCCTAATTTATCCCTCACTACCCCACTTTGGTAACTGTAAATTTGTTTTCTGTGTCTGTTGAATCTGTTTCTGTTTTGTAAATAAGTTCATTAGTATAATTTGTTTAGATTCCACATATAGGTGATATTGTATGATAGTTGTCTTTCTCTGTCTGACTTACTTCACTTAGTATGATAATCTTTAGGTCCATCCATGTTGCTACAAATGGCATTATTTCATTCATTTTTGCTTGAGTAATATTCCATTGTATGTATGTGTGTGATGTAAATAAATATATATATATATATATATATATGTACCACATCTTATTTATCCATTCATCTGTCAATGGACGTTTAGGTTGTTTCCATATTTTGGCTATTGTGAATAGTTCTGCTATGAACATTGAATTGCATGTATCTTTTCAAATTAGAGTTCTCTCCAAATATATGCCAGGGAGTGGGATTGCAGGGTCTTATGGTAACTCTATGTTTAGTTTTTAGTTTTTTAAGGAAGCTCCGTACTGTTCTCCATAGTGGCTGCACCAATTTACATTCCAACCAACAGTTAGGGGTGTTCCTTTTTCTCCGCACCCTCTCAAGCATTTGTTATTTGTAGACTTTTTGATGATGACCATTCTGACTGGTATGAGGTGATACCTCATTGTAGTTTTGGCTTCCATTTCTCTAATAATTAGTGATATTGAGCATCCTTTCATGTGCCTATTAGTCAACTGTATTTCTTCTTTGGAGAAATGTCTATATATGTCTTCTGCCAATTTTTTTTTTACATCTTTATTGGAGTATAATTGCTTTACAATGGTGTGTTATTTTCTGCTTCATAACACAGTGAATCAGTTATACATATACATATGTTCCCATATCTCTTCCCTCTTGCGTCTCCCTCCCTCCCACCCTCCCTATCCCACCCCTCCAGGCAGTCACAAAGCACTGAGCTGATCTCCCTGTGCTATGCGACTGCTTCGCACTAGCTATCTACCTTACGTTTGGTAGTGTATATATGTCCATGCCTCTCTCTCGATTTGTCACAGCTTACCCTTCCCCCTCCCCATATCCTCAAGTCGATTCTTTAGTAGGTCTGTGTCTTTATTCCTGTCTTACCCCTAGGTTCTTCATGACATTTTTTTTTTCCTTAAATTCTATATATATGTCTTAGCATATGGTATTTGTCTTTCTCTTTCTGACTTACTTCACTCTGTATGACAGCCTCTAGGTCTATCCACCTCATTACAAATAGCTCAATTTCGTTTCTTTTTATGGCTCAGTAATATTCCATTGTATATATGTGCCACATCTTCTTTATCCATTCATTTGTTTATGGACACTTAGGTTGCTTCCATGTCCTGGCTATTGTAAATAGAGCTGCAATGAACATTTTGGTACATGACTCTTTTTGAATTATGGTTCTCTCAGGGTATATGCCCAGTAGTGGGATTGCTGGGTCATATGGTAGTTCTATTTGTAGTTTTTTAAGGAACCTCCGTACTGTTCTCCATAGTGGCTGTACCAATTCACATTCCCACCAGCAGTGCAAGAGTGTTCCCTTTTCTCCACACCCTCTCCAGCATTTATTGTTTCTAGATTGTTTGATAATGGCCATTCTGACTGGTGTGAGATGATACCTCATTGTAGTTTTGATTTGCATTTCTCTGATGATTAATGATGTTGAGCATTCTTTCATGTGTTTGTTGGCAATCTGTATATCTTCTTTGGAGAAATGTCTATTTAGGTCTTCTGCCCATTTTTGGATTGGGTTGTTTGCTTTTTTGTTATTGAGCTGCATGAGCTGCTTATAAATTTTGGAGAATAATCCTTTGTCAGTTGCTTCATTTGCAAATATTTTCTCCCATTCTGAGGGTTGTCTTTTAGTCTTGTTTATGGTTTCCTTTGCTGTGCAAAAGCTTTGAAGTTTGATTAGGTCCCATTTGTTTATTGTTTTTATTTCCATTTCTCCAGGAACTGGGTCAAAAAAGATCTTGCTATGATTTATGTCATAGAGTGTTCTGCCTATGTTTTTCTCTAAGATTTTAATAGTTTCTGGCCTTACATTTAGGTCTTTAATCCATTTTGAGCTAATTTTTGTGTATGGTGTTAGGGAGTGATCTAATCTCATACTTTTACATGTAGCTGTCCAGTTTTCCCAGCACCACTTATTGAAGAGGCTGTCCTTTCTCCATTATACATTGCTGCCTCCTTTATCAAACATAAGATGACCATATGTGCGTGGGTTTATCTCTGGGCTTTCTATCCTGTTCCACTGATTTATAGTTCTGTTTTTGTACTGGTACCATACTGTCTTGATTACTGTAGCTTTGTAGTATAGTCTGAAGTCAGGGAGCCTGATTCCTCCAGCTCCGTTCTTTGTTCTCAAGATTGCTTTCGCTATTTGGGGTCTTTTGTGTTTCCATACAAATTGTGAAATTTTTTGTTCTAGTTCTGTGAAAAATGCCAGTGGTAGTTTGATATGGATTGCATTGAATCTGTAGATTGCTTTGGATAGTAGAGTCATTTTCACAATGTTGATTCTTCCAATCCAAGAACATGGTATATCTCTCCATCTATTTGTATCATCTTTAATTTCTTTCATCAGTGTCTTATAATTTTCTGCAAACAGGTTTTTGTCTCCCTAGGTAGGTTTATTATTAGGTATTTTATTCTTTTTGTTGCAATGGTAAATGGGAGTGTTTTCTTGATTTCACTTTCAGATTTTTCATCCTTAGTATATAGGAATGCCAGAGATTTCTGTGCATTAATTTTTTATCCTGCTACTTTACCAAATTCATTGATTAAGTCTAGTAGTTTTCTGGTAGCATCTTTAGGATTCTCTATGTATAGTATCATGTCATCTGCAAACAGTGACAGCTTTACTTCTTCTTTTCCGATTTGAATTCCTTTTATTTCCTTTCCTTCTCTGATTGCTGTGGCTAAAACTTCCAAAACTATGTTGAATAAGAGTGGTGAGAGTGGGCAACCTTGTCTTGTTCCTGATCTTAGTGGAAATGCTTTCAGTTTTTCACCATTGAGGACGATGTTGGCTGCGGGTTTATCATATATGGCCCTTATTATGTTGAGGAAAGTTCCCTCTAGGCCTACTTTCTGCAGGGTTTTTATCATAAATGGGTGTTGAATTTTGACAAAAGCTTTCTCTGCATCTATTGAGATGATCATATGGTTTTTCTCCTTCAGTTTGTTAATATGGTGTATTACGTTGATTGATTTGCGTATATTGAAGAATCCTTGCATTCCTGGAATAAACCCCACTTGATCATGGTGTATGATCCTTTTAGTGTGCTGTTGGATTCTGTTTCCTAGTATTTTGTTGAGGATTTTTGCATCTGTGTTTATCAGTGATATTGGCCTGTAGTTTTCCTTCTTTGTTACATCCTTGTCTGGTTTTGGTATCAAGGTGATGGTGGCCTCGTAGAATGAATTTGGGAGTGTTCCTCCCTCTGCTATATGTTGGAAGAGTGTGAGAAGCATAGGTGTTAGCTCTTCTCTAAATGTTTGATAGAATTCGCCTGTGGAGCCATCTGGTCCTGGGCTTTTGTTTGTTGGAAGATTTTTAATCACAGTTTCAATTTCAGTGCTTGTGATTGGTCTGTTCATATTTTCTATTTCTTCCTGATTCAGTCTTGGCAGGTTGTGCATTTCTAAGAATTTGTCCATTTCTTCCAGGTTGTCCATTTTATTGGCATAGAGTTGCTTGTAGTAATCACTCATGATCTTTTGTATTTCTGCAGTGTCAGTTGTTACTTCTCCTTTTTCATTTCTAATTCTATTGATTTGAGTCTTCTCCCTTTTTTTCTTGATGAGTCTGGCTAATGGTTTATCTATTTTGTTTATCTTCTCAAAGAACCAGCTTTTAGTGTTATTGATCTTTGCTATCGTTTCCTTCATTACTTTTTCATTTATTTCTGATCTGATTTTTATGATTTCTTTTCTTCTGCTAACTTTGGGGTTTTTTTGTTCTTCTCTCTCTAATTGCTTTAGGTGCAAGGTTAGGTTGTTTATTCGAGATGTTTCCTGTTTCTTAAGGTAAGATTGTATTTCTATAAACTTACCTCTTAGAACTGCTTTTGCTGCATCCCGTAGGTATTGGGTCGTCGTGTCTCCATTGTCATTTGTTTCTAGGTACTTTTTGATTTCCTCTTTGATTTCTTCAGTGATCACTTCATTATTAAGTAGTGTATTGTTTAGGCTCCATGTGTTTGTATTTTTTACAGGTCATTTCCTGCAATTCATATATAGTCTCGTAGCGTTGTGGTCAGAAAAGATACTTGATACAATTTCAATTTTCTTAAATTTACCAAGGCTTGATTTGTGACCCAAGATGTGATCTATCCTGGAGAATGTTCCATGAGCCCTTGAGAAAAATTTGTATTCCGTTGTTTTTGGTTGGAATGTCCTATAAAAATCAATTAAGTCCATCTTGTTTAATGTATCATTTAAAGCTTGTGTTTCCTTATTTATTTTCATTTTGGATGATCTGTCCATTGGTGAAAGTAGGGTGTTAAAGTCCCCTACTATGAATGTGTTACTAACCCTTTTATGGCTGTTAGTATTTGCCTTATGTATTGAGGTGCTCCTATGTTGGGTGCATAAATATTTATAATTGTTATATCTTCTTCTTGGATCGATCCCTTGATCATTATGTAGTATCCTTCTTTGTATCTTCTAATAGTCTTTATTTTAAAGTCTATTTTGTCTGATATGAGAATTGCTACTCCAGCTTTCTTTTGGTTTCCATTTGCATGGAATATCTTTTTCTATCCCCTTACTTTCAGTCTGTATGTGTCTCCAGGTCTGAAGTGGGTCTCTTGTAGACAGCATATAGATGGGTCTTGTTTTTGTATCCATTCAGCCAATCTGTGTCTTTTCATGGGAGCATTTAGTCCATTTACATTTAAGGTAATTATCGATATGTATGTTCCTATTCCCATTTTCTTAATTGTTTTGGGTTCGTTATTGTAGGTCTTTTCCTTCTCTTGTGTTTCTTGCCTAGAGAAGTTCCTTTAGTATTTGTTGTAAAGCTGGTTTGCTGGTCCTGAACTCTCTCAGCTTTTGCGTGTCGCTAAAGGTTTTAATTTCTCCATCAAATCTGAATGAGATCCTTGCTGGGTAGAGTAATCTTGGTTGCAGGTTTTTCTCCTTCATCACTTTAAATATGTCCTGCCAGTCCCTTCTGGCTTGCAGAGTTTCTGCTGAGAGATCAGCAGTTAACCTTATGGGGATTCCCTTGTGTGTTATTTGTTGTTTTTCCCTTGCTGCTTTTAATATGTTTTCTTTGTATTTAATTTTTGACAGTTTGATTAATATGTGTCTTGGCGTATTTCTCCTTGGATTTATCCTGTATGGGACTCTCTGTGCTTCCTGGACTTGATTAACTATTTCCTTTCGCATATTAGGGAAATTTTCAACTATAATCTCTTCAAATATTTTCTCAGTCCCATAATTCGAATGTTGGTGCGTTTAATGTTGTCCCAGAGGTCTCTGAGACTGTCCTCAGTTCTTTTAATTATTTTTTCTTTATTCTGCTCTGCAGTAGTTATTTCCACTATTTTATCTTCTAGGTGACTTATCCGTTCTTCTGCCTCAGTTATTCTGCTGTTGATCCCATCTAGAGTATTTTTAATTTGATTTATTGTGTTATTCATCGTTGCTTGTTTCATCTTTAGTTCTTCTAGGTCCTTGTTAAATGTTTCTTGCATTTTGTCTATTCTATTTCCAAGATTTTGTATCATCTTTACTGTCATTATTCTGAATTCTTTTTCAGGTAGACTACCTGTTTCCTCTTCATTTGTTAGGTCTGGTGGGTTTTTATCTTGCTCCTTCAAGTGCTGTGTGTTTTTCTGTCTTCTCATTTTGCTTATCTTACTGTGTTTGGGGTCTCCTTTTTGCAGGCTGCAGATCCGTAGTTCCCGTTGTTTTTGGTGTCTGTCCCCATTGGCTAAGGTTGGTTCCGTGGGTTGTGTAGGCTTCCTGGTGGAGGGGACTAGTGCCTGTGTTCTGGTGGATGAGGCTGGATCTTGTCTTTCTGGTGGGCAAGTCCACGTCTGTTGGTGTATTTGGGGGTATCTGTGGACTTATTATGATTTTAGGCAGCCTCTCTGCTAATGGGTGGGGTTGTGTTCCTGTCTTGCTAGTTGTTTGGCATAGGGTGTCCTGCACTGTAGGTTGCTGGTCGTTGAGTCAAGCTGGCTGCTGGTGTTGAGATGAAAATCTCTGGGAGATTTTCACCGTTTGATATTATGTGGAGCTGGGAGGTCTCTTGTGGACCAGTGTCCTGAAGTTGGCTCTCCCACCTCAGAGGCACAGCACAGACTTCTGGCTGCAGCACCAAGAGCCTTTCATCCACACGGCTCAGAATAAAAGGGAGAAAAAGTAGAAAGAAATAATTGGTAGAAGAAAGAAAGAAAGAAAGAGGGAGAGTGAGAGAGAGAGAAAGAAAGAAAGAAAGGAGGGAGGGAGGGAGGAAGGGAAGGAGGGAGGGAGGGAGGGAGAGAGGAAGGAGGGAAGGAAGGAAAAAAAAGAAGATAAAGTAAAATAAAATATAAAATAAACAGTTATATAATAGTAGAGTGGTAATATTTATCTTATTTCTTCAAAAAAATTTAATAGACAATTTTTAGAGCAGTTTTAGATTCATAAAAATGTTGAGCTAGTAATGCAGAGCTCTCATATACTCCCTCTTCCCTGTGCAGTTTCTCCTAATATTAACACTTGAATTCGTGTGGTACATATGTTATGATTGATGAGTAGTAGTTATACATTATAATTAACTAAGTCCATAGTTTCCATTAGGATTCACTCTTTGTGTTATAACTTCTGTGGATTTTGACCATGCATGATATCATGTATCCACCATTATATTGTCTTACAGAATACTATTACCACCCTGAAAATCTGCTATGCTTCACCTATTCATTTGTCCCTACTGCCTCCCTTCCTAAACCCTGCTAACCATTGATTTTTTTTCTTTTCTTTTCTTTTCTTTTCTTTTTTTAACTATCTCTGTAGTTTTTCCTTTTCCAGAGTGTCATATAGTTGGAATCATACAGTATGTAGCCTTTTCAGACTGGCTTCTTTCACTAAGCAATATGTGTTTAAAGTTCCTCCATGTCTTTTGTGGCTTGATAGCTTATTTTTATGGCTGAATAATCTTCCATTGTTTGGATGTACCAGTTTGCTTATCCATCAACTATAGAAGGACATTTTGGTAGCTTTTGGTTTTGGACAATTATAAATAAAGCCACTATAAACATTTGTATGCAGGTTTTTGTGTGGACATACTTTTTCAACTAATTTGGGCAGATATTTAGGATTACAATTGCTTGATCATATGGTAAGCCTATGTTTAGCATTGTAAGATACCGTCATACTGCTTTCCAAAGTGGCTCTGCCATTTTGCATTCCCACCAGCAATGAATGAGAGTTCCTCTTGCTCCACATCATCGTCAGCATTTGATATTGTCAGTTTTTTTCAGTTTTAGCCATTCTGTATCTCTGTTTTAATTTGTATTTCCTTAAGTACAAAAGATGTTGAGCATCTTTTCATATACTTTTTTACCATCTGTATATCTTCTTTGGTGGGGTGCCTATTTAGATTTAAGTCATTTTTTTTTCGGTTTTTTGTTTTTTTTTGTTTTATGGGTTTTTTTGGCTGTTTTGGGTCTTCGTTTCTGGGCAAGGGCTTTCTCTAGTTGCGGCGAGCAGGGACCACACTTCATCACGGTGCGCGGGCCTCTCACTATCGCGGCCTCTCTTGTCGTGGAGCACAGGCTCCAGACTCACAGGCTCAGTAGTTGTGGCGCACGGGCCTAGTTGCTCCGTGGCATGTGGGATCTTCCCAGACCAGGGCTCGAACCTGTGTCCCCTGCATTGGCAGGCAGATTCTCAACCAGTGCGCCACCAGGGAAGCCCCTAATTCATTTTTTAATTGGGCTGTTCGCCAAGTTCCTAGTAAGCCATGGGTGTCAGATTTTGTCAAATGCTTTTTGTACATCTATTGATATAATCATATGATTTTTCTTCTTTAGGCTATTGATGTGATGGATTATATCAATTAATTTTTGAATATTGAACCAGCCTTCCATACCTGGAATAAATAAATAAAATAAATAAATTTTTTCCCAGCTTTGCTCAAGATATTTATTCAGTGCTCTCACAATTGGCCTCAGTGGCTCAGCAAAGGAGTAGAGCAGGGTAGGGGGGCCCACAGTGAAAAAGTGCATCATTCTTCATTAGTATATAGTTCTTTTTATACATTGTTTGCTTTGATTTGTGAATGTTTTTCTTGATGATTTTTACATCTATGTTCATGAGAGATACTAGTCTGTAGTTTTTCTATCTTTGTGTGAGTTTAATACTAGGGTAATGCCTCATAGAATGAATTAGGAAGTATCCACTCTGCTTCCATTTTCTTGTAGGCATCTTAGAGAATTGGTATCATTTCTACCTTAAATGTTTGGTAGAATTCAGCAGTGAAGCCATCTTGGCCTAGTGCGTTTTTTTGTTTTTTGTTTGGAAGGTTATTAATTATTGATTCAGTTTCTTTAATAATTACAGACTTATTCAGGTTATCTACTAATCCTTGTGTGAGTTTTGGCAGATTGTGTCTTTTATTGATCCACTTCATCTGAGTTACCAAATTTGTGGCATAAAGTTATTTATAATATTCCTTTATTATCCTTTTAATATCTGTGGGGTCAGTAGCTAGAGCTCCCCTCTTATTTCTGGTATTAGTAATTTGTGTTTTCTCTCATTTTTTCTTTTTTAAGCTGGCTAGAGGTTTATCTCTTCCAGCTTTTGATTTTGATTTTCTCTCTTTATTCCCTGTTTTCATTTAATTGATTTCTGCTCTGATTTTTATTCTTTCTTTTCTTTTGCTTGCTATGAGTTTACATTGCTCTTCTTTCTCTAGTTTCCTAAGATGGAAGCTTAGATTATTGATTTTAGATAGTCTTTTCTAATACATACATTTAATGCTATAACTTCCCCTTTGTATACTGCATTAGGTATATCCCACAAACTATGATAAGTTGTATTTTCATTTAGTTAGAATATTTTAGAAGTTTGTTGTTTGATCTCCAAATATTTGGGGATATTTCAGCTATCATTTTGTTAGAGATTTCTAGTTTAATTCCACTGTGATCTTAAAGCATACTTTTTACAGTTTCTATTCTTTTAAATTTGTTCAGATATGTTTTCTGTCCCAGAATGTGGTCTATCTTGGTGAATGTTCATGTAAGCATGAAAAAAAATGTATTTTCTGCTATTGTTGGGTGAAGTATTATATAAATGTCAATTAGATCCAACTGATTGATGGTGCTGTTTAATTCAACTACATCCTTACTGATTTTCTGCCTGCTGGAACTGTCAATTACTGATAGAGGTGTGTGGAAGTCTCCAAGTATAACGATGGATTTGTCTATTTCTCCTTGCAGTTCTATCAGATTTTGCCTCATGTTTTGATGCACCTTGTGTTAGGATTACATACCTTAAGAATTGTCTTTGTGAAGAATTGACCTCCTTACCGTTATGTAATAATGTCCCTCGTAATATCCTTGTTCTCAAGTCTGTTTTTTCTGAAATTAATGTAATTAATCCAGCTTTCTTTTGAGTAGTGTTAGCATGGTACATATTTTTCCTTCCCTTTACTTTTAGTCTATCTCTGTCTTTTTATTTAACCACACATTGTTTTTTATTTACTCTGCCAGTCTTTGTCTTTTAATTAGTGTACTGAGACCAGTCATATTTAAAGTGATTATTGATGCAGTTGTATTAATGTCTCGTGTATTTGTAAATGTCTTCTATTTACTTCACTTGCTTTTGTTTCTTTCGTCTGCCCATGTTATTCTGCTTTTTTGGTTTTAATTGAGTACTTTATATGGTTCCATTTTCTCCTCTCTCTTACCATACCAATTATACTTCTTTGAAAATTTTTTATGGTTGTCCTAGAGTTTGAAATATATATTTACAGCTACTCTAAGTCTACTTTCAAACAATAATATATGGCTTCATGGATATTTTAGGTACCTTGTAACAGAGTATTCTTCTTTCCTCATGTCCGTTATGCCATTGCTGTCATTCATTTTACTTATCCAAAAGCTATAATCACCAAATACATTGTTCCTAATATTATTATTATTATTTTTATTTTTTTGCGGTACACGGGCCTCTCACTGTTGTGGCCTCTGCCGTTGTGGAGCACAGGCTCCGGATGTGCAGGCTCAGCGGCCATGGCTCACGGGCCTAGCCGCTCCGCAGCATGTGGGATCTTCCTGGACCGGGGCACGAACCCATGTCCCCTGCATCTGCAGGCAGACCCACAACCACTGCGCCACCAGGGAAGCCCTGTTCCTATTATTTTGAACAAACATTCCTCTATTATAATCAGTTAAGAATAAGAAGTATAAAATATTTTACCTCCATTTGTTTCTTCTCTAACACCCTTCCTTTCTTTATATAGAGCTGAATTTTTGACCTCTACCACTTTCTTTGTCTCTAAAGAACTTCTTTTAACTTTTCTTGTAGGCAGGTCTACTGTGCAAATGCACTCAGTTTTTGTTTGTTTGAGAAAGTATTTATTTCTCCTTCACTTTTGAAAGGCAGTTTGTGGGCACAAAATTCTAGGTTGGTGAGTCTTTTGCTTTCAATACTTTATAAATATTTCACTCTACTCTTTTTGCTTGCAGGGTTTCTCAAGAGACATCCAGTATAATCTTATCCTTGTTCTTCTATCAGTAAGGTGTTTTTTTTTCCCCTCTGTCTTCTTTCAAGATATTTTGTCCTTGGTTTTTAGCAGTTTGAATATGATATGCTTAAGTGTAGTTTTTTACATTTATCCTACCTGATGTTCTCTGAGTTTCCTAGCTCTGTGGTTTGGTGTGTCATTAATTTTGGCAAATTCTCAGCCATTCTTATTTCAAATATTTCTTCTGTTTTTTTCTCTCTTTCCTCTTTCTGCCATTCCCAGTACACATATGTTACATCTCTTGTAGTTGTCTCCCAGTTCTTGGATGTTCTATTTCCCTTTTTTTCGTTCTTTTTTGTCTATATTCTTCAGTTTGGGAAGTTTCTATTGACATATCTTCAAGCTCACCAGTTCTTTCTTTTGCCATGTGCTGTCTACTGATGATTTTATCAAAGGCATCCTTTATTTGTTAGTTTTTTTTTTAATTTCTAGCATTTCCTTTTGATTCTTAATATCTTCATTTCTCTGCTTACATTCTCTTCTTACGTATTACAGCTTTTTTCATTAGAGCCTTAGCATATTAACCATAATCATTTTAAATTCCCAGGATGATAATTCCAAAATCTCTGCCATGTCTGAATCTGGCTCTGATGCTTATATTGTATCTTAAGTCTGTGGTTTTTGTTTTGTTTTGTTTTAATACCTAGCATGCCTTATAAGTTTTTGTTAAAAGCTGGACATGTATCAGTTAATAGGAACTGAGGTAAATAGACCTTTAGTGTGAGTTTAATGTTTATCTAGCAAGGAGTTATGCTGTGTTTAATGTTTGCACTTGTGTTTGGGTTTCCTTAGATTCTCCTTTTAAAGTAGAGTCTGTATCTTACTTACAGTTCTCTCCCTTGTAATCCACAGTCACTATACCGGAGCACTGTTGATGTGCTGATAAGGTATTGGGGAGGGGAAGCATTCTATAATCTCATGATTAAATTTCACCTTTTTTTTTTTTTAAGTGGATTTGAGTCTAGGGGCTATGACTTTGAGAAGAGTTTCTTAGCCTTTATTTTTCTCCCTTTATATGAGACAGGGAGTCTAAAGGGGCTCAAGATTTCTGATTGCTCTTCCCCTTGGTCAGATTAGGCTCTGGTAAAGTAATTTTTCTGGGGAGCAGGCCTTAATTAAGGAGAAAAGAGCAACCTGGGCATATTTTAAAATGTTACTTTCTCAGTCTCCCTGTTGGAAGTGCTAGGGAGTTGTTCTCATCTTCACCATGAGAACCTGCTATGGTTCCTGGAAATAAAACTCACAAAAGTGTGGGCTTTCCCCAGAGACTGGCCCTTCAGGATTTTTTGCCTTTCAAGATAGTCCATACTGGGTATCCATCAATTCCTGCTTCAGTATTCCTACCAGTTACTGACTTAAGCAGTTTTTTGTGTTTCTCTGTATTCAACTGTCTGTCTAGTTTTCAGGGAAAGAGTTTGCCTTGTGACCTCAGTTCTCTGATATTTTAAGACGAATTGTTAATTTTCATTTTGTTCAGCTTTTTCTTGTTCTGAGGACGGGAGTGACAACTTCCAAGCTCTTTATATGTATGAGCAGAAACTAGAGGTCCTTATTCTTACTAATATATTGTCAGCATGACGTTACATCAGTTTATAATTGAAATATATAAACAATGTATGATTATATTTTGTCTTTTTTTTTTCAAAGAAAGGATACCCCCAAAATTCCCTGTAATAAAAAACACCTATGTACTGCTTTTTAAATTCTATGTAGTTGGCGAAAGCACTCAATACCTCTGGGTAGCCAGGAATATACATTCATTGTTTTCAGTGCTATGTTTCTTGGCCACAGTGTTCTTTGAATGGGCAGTGTCGGGATAAAGGAGAAATTTGAGAGAGCCCCTCCAACTTACCTCAACAATAGGATCTCTGCTTTTTGCCTTATGGATAGGGGTTTTAAGTCATATTTTGTTTGCACAACGGGTTCTACTGCTATAAAGATATTTGAAAGCCACGTTTTTAGAATATGCTTTTCCTCATAGATATCTAGTTAATAATTGCTACTGAAAAGGTGAAAATTATTCTCCCTTTGGAAGGAACATAGTCTATGTTGTTTTTCTATTTAGAATTCCATCATTAAAGGTCAAACAAGAAATGTAAAGGATCTCAAATTTATTCTAAACAAACATTTCCAACAGGGAAACTTCTGTCTAGGAACCAGGGAGTATTATTTGTACTAATAAAATCAATATTCCCTGACCACCCTGAAATCTACTCAAGTGATGCTGAGGTTCAAATTACTGGGTTCCTACTGAACCTTATACAGTTGTAGTTCCTCCTAAAGATTCTAACATAGGTTTTATTACTCCTACTATACAAGTCTGAATAATATTTTTGTATCAAGGTGAGGTTTAAATAACTGTTGGTCTCATGGGAAATAATAGAAAATAATAATAACCACCAGCCTCACTCTATGCTACGAATGAATAAAAACTTATAAAAACCTTTAGGTACTAGAATTTGTATTCTCAGTAAAGGTGCTTCTACTTTGTCTAGAAATATCATCCAAAAATTATGGTAAATCTTTAATTTCTTCTAGTAATTGAAATTTCAAAAATATTGTAGTCATTTTTAATAGTAAAATTTAAAAAATTGAAATATTTAACAAAAACTGATGGCATTTTTATATATTTTATTTACTGTAAAGAAGTATCTAAAGACCCGTTGAGAGTGATATATGAAACTGCCATCTTGATTATTTGAAAATATTTGACAAGTGAGATATCCAGAGTGGAAATTTCTAATTCATGATACTGTGCCTTCATCAATGACTGCTTACTTCTAGTTAAGTTGCCAGTTTAAGTTGAAATTAATCAATAAGATTGATCAACAGGATGGGTTACATGGAATAGGAGAATGAAATTCATTTTATAGCATCTTTTGTCAGAATTTTGTGGTCATAAAACCAGAAGATACCTTCAGAGGGTTGATGCTTTGGCTTCTGGAAGTTTTTTCACATTAGTACAATATCTGGCACATAAAAGGCTTTTAATTAATATTTGTTGAGTGCATTAATTGAATGAAGATTAACTAGATTGATTATGTAGTCAACAGTTCTTTGCTGACCTAGTTTGTTGGCATTGTGTCTTTTCAACCATCAAGATAATAGTTCATCATTGTGCTATTTTTATATTTATAAAATCATTTGTATTTTATGTAAAAGCTCTAGAATCATTGGGTATTTTGCTAATACAACTAATAAGCCTTTATAAATGTAAGATTAATTTCATGTAATAGTCTTTTTGGTAACAGTTTGAGGAGTATGTGTTCCTTGTGTTCCTTAACTACTGACCTGCCGTAAATAAAAAAGTATTATTAGGAAAAGTCCCAATTTCCTCCACAGTTGATGACAGAATTGTTTTTTGGTTTGTTTTTTATTTTTGTTTTCTTTTGTTTGCTTGTTTTTTACCTTGCTTCCTTCTTCCAGACACTGAATACCAAAGACTACTTAAAGATGGTACCTGAAAGCAAAAAGTTATATACCATGAGACAAATTTGCCAAATTGTGTTGAAGTCCTTTTCATTGTTACTTAAAATATTTGGGAAAATAATTTCTTGGGGTGAGAATCTAGCCTGTAGATTCTTTATTTATTCTTTGGAAACTGCGTACAAAATAAGGAGAATTATGTACCAATGCTAATCTCAAGCCTAGTATGCTTTCAGAATTTGCCAACATTTTAAAAACAGAAAAAATTTATAGCATAATAGATACTGTGTATAAAAGTGTAGTGCCTCAGTTTTTACCAAGTAATGAATGTATACATATTATCCAAGTAAACAATTATGTATTCTAGTATAGTAGAAAAAAATCAGATCTTTAGTGTTAGACATATCTGGTTTCAAATCCCAGCTCTTGCCACATAGTTCTGTGGCTCTAGAAAGTTATAGAAAGCTTGTTTCCTCAGCAGTATAGTGGGGATAGTTTTGCCCTCTTCAGAGAGGCATCATAGAATTCAAATAACATGATGTGTGTGAATATGCCAGATACATAATAAGCCCTGAGCAAACAGAAGTTCAGGTACTTTACACTGTGTGCAGCTTTGTCAAGAACAGTGTGAGGTAGTATACTGCCATAGCTTTCAAGAAATTCAGGCAAGTATCCAAAGTCTCAAATTTATTTGTGTGCTTTATTTATCTCATTAAAAACACACGAATACACACATCACCATTATTTTTATCTCCAAGCTTATGTTTAGTTTATTAAGCATAACATTATTGTAATGCCTAAATTGTGCAAATATACTTCCATACTACTTTTCAAATAACTATTATTTTAGCCCATATTCAGCTTTTAGTGCAGGGTTCACATTTTTTTTTCTTTTTTTTGCTGTATGCGGGCCTCTCACTGTTGTGGCCTCTCCCGTTGCGGAGCACAGGCTCTGGACGCGCAGGCTCAGCGGCCATGGCTTATAGGCCCAGCCGCTTCGCGGTATGTGGGATCCTCCCAGACCGGGGCACGAACCCGTGTCCCCTGCATCGGCAGGCGGACTCTCAACCACTGCGCCACCAGGGAAGCCCAAGAGGGTTCACATTTTAAAAGCATATTTAAACAAGATCCCTGAGAATATGTTGTCTGTTTTGCTATGTAAAATATATGACTGCATCACAGAACAGTAGGTTAGTAGGAGTTGGTGCTAGAGGATCAAAGAGCAAATACAGAAATCCTTTCCTCTGTTAGTTTTTAGTAATATTACTACTTTTATTAATATTTTATTATAATATTATTGATATTGTTACTTATTAGGAGGAAAGGAGGCAGAGCCAAAGGCAGTTGGTTTTGCCTGTCCTCCTTTGGGAACCCCCTTCCTCGGTTGACATATTTCCCATAAATTGTTACTGGGAGGCAGGACGATAGACCAGATACTTGCCTCTTTCCTCATTGCCTGTGGTAGCTAAGCCAGTCAGTCAGTCGTTCCTGTCTGTGGCTTTGAATCTGGACTGACTGGGGTAAAGGAGCTGAGAGTGGAGAATTCATTTCTGTAGCAACAGCAACATTTAGTTTCCAAGAACACAAGTACTGATTTTGGGCTGTCCAGTTTGCATTTGTAATTTTTAGTCCTATATTAAAGCAATAAACTAATTTCTTTTAATAGCTGTCTTTTTTTTCTTTTTTTTTTTTTGGCCGTGCTGCGTGGCCTGTGGGATCTTAGTTCCCTGACCAGGAGTCGAGTCCGTGCACCCTGCAGTGGAAGCTCAGAGTCCTAACCACTGGAACGCCAGGGAATTCCCAGTAGTTGTCTTTTTTTATATTTTGAACTTTAACAACTGGATATAATAAACTGGGTTTAGTCTCCCAGCAAGGTTGTTGGTTTGGGCTTCCCCCATCTCCAAGTTTTAGCAGCTTTTTACTAAATCTTTAAATACAAATAATGTGTACCTTTGACATTTCTTTTGCCATAGAATATTATCTGTGTAAAACAACTAGATGTCAAGGGTTGAAGTAAAAGGTAATTGTTCTACAACTAATAATATAGCTTTTTTTAAACCTAAAATACATTTGCAGTGTAGATTTTTTGATATATCATTTATGTGCATTTATTAACATTTAAATGCACACCTTGCTTCTAAACTAAAATTTTCTTATAAAATATATATCCCATGTGTTTTAAGTCAAATTAAATTTTTTTTGCAGCAGGAGGGCTATTAAGAGGGATATGGAATAATTTTTGGTCATTAAAGAAAAATAGCCTGCCAAGAACTTGAGCAATTAAGAAAACTGTAAATGAAACTACCTGAACTGAAGTGCTATTTTCAGCCCTTTTAGTTATGTTTTAAAGACAAAGAAAACAATCTTAGCTTCATAGATACAGATGTTTGCTTTTAAGCTGTTCTTTTGCATATGGTGAATTATTAAAATATCATAACATTTAAAATATATTATTAATATATTACCTCCTTGCATAGATTGCAGGCTTTTAAGTAACGAAATCTTAAAGTAGTAGAAAAAGTGTGCTTCATTTACTTCACTTCTGTTTTCATGATGCCTAAGGAAGTGTTTGATGGTAGGAAAAGTGACAATAATAATCACAGTATAGATTACACCAATAAAGTAATGGTTTTTAGCTTTTAAAAGTTTTGGTACACAGTGATTTAACCTTCATTGTTTGCTTAGGGGAGTTGGAATCAGGAAACTTGCACCTAGTAGCCTTCTGTGAATAACTTGTTTAGTTTAACCAAACAGCTTTTCACTAGGATAAAAGAAAAAAGGAATTTGGCTGAAAGGGATTTCAGTGAAAGCATAAAAGCTAATCCTGAGCTTTAGCTGCAGTTATTTACCTAATGAGCAGGGGACTAGCCATTATAAATTGTACTGATGATGTAATTGAAAATAATATATATCTTTGAAAGATGGCCAATGACTGAGAAAAAAAGCTTCAGATATAGTTACTATAATAAATGAATTAGGTATTAAATTTTGTATCACTTTGTCAAATATTGTAAATCTAGTTTCTATCTTTTGTGAAAGTAACAAGATCAAAGAAAAAGTGTTGTCTCTATTGTTTTTAGTTGGAGTAACATTTATATTGTTACACTTAAGTATCAGATTCAGTAGAAAGGAAAAGATAGAAGATGCAAAAGAACGGGTAGTTTATGAAGGAACACAATAGAATCCAGTGTATAAGTGAAGGAGTTAACTCTGAAAACAGTGACTACTTCTGGGTAATATCCAAGGGAAGGAAAGATGATTAATGACAGAAGATTTATTATATAGAAAAAGGAAGTTAAGGAAGCTCTAATAGAGTAACTTAAGTTCCTTCAGAAATCTTTTTTTATTCTTCAGAGATATGAAAGTCCCTATACACTAATACAGGTGAAGATGAGCTCTAAAATAGTAAGATTGAGGTTCAGTGTTTAACAAAATGTGAAAGTTTGGAGCAGTTTCTGTGGGGAATGTTTTTAGGAGCAGAAATTAATAAAATGGGTTGTGAGTAATAGTAAGAGTCACTTGATAATCGGGACCATTAACTTGGAGGTGGGCTAAATTTTATTGATCAAAGCTTGACAGTTTGGGAATAGTTGTGGGAAAGATCTCAGAGTAGATGATTAGTCGGGTGGGCAAGGTTAAAAAAAAAGAGGTTACCAGTGCCACCACTACAACGACTACTACTAGTAATAACGATCGTGACGATAATTTATTGTTGGCATACTATTTGCCAAATAATTTTACACGTATCATCACATTTAAGCCCCCAGCCACCCTGGAAGCTAGATTAACAGTAAGTAAAATGTGTTTCAGAGAAATGTTATTTGCCCATTTCGTCTGCCTGTGGTTGTGTGTGGGGAGGAGGGGAGGCACCCTTCAGATGGTACATGCCAGAAATTATATATTTATTACAACAGTTTTTCAGCAGATGGCAGTAAAGAATCTTAAGGAAGGTGTTCTTTAGATTTGTGCAAAGGCACCATATAACCATGCTGTGGCAGCAGTATATAAAATTGTATCAGTAACAGACCCAGTCTTAGACTCACAGACATAGAAAACAAACTTATGTTTACCAAAGGGGAAAGGGCATGGGGGAAGGATAAATATATGTATAACTGAATCACTTGCTGTACACCAGAAACTAACACAACATTGTACATCAACTATACTTCAATTAAAAAAACAAAACAGACTCAGTTTTGTTTAAAAAACACATATACACAGAGAAGACTTAAAGCATATATACCAAAATGTTAGCAGTCTGGATAATTGGATCACAGAGAATTTTTATTTTCATTTGGTTGCTCTTTTGAATTTTTCTGATCTCTTTAAGTGAACATGTTGTTTGTTTTGGGGGACTTGGGGTAAGTTGTTGATGGAAAGGTAGTAGGAAGATTGTTTAGACACACTTGTAAACAGTAGTGACATCCCACTTCATGTCTTATTCTTCTCCATCTCAGAAAAATCCATAGTGTTCTGAAAACTCACTGTTTTGCATTGAAATTACATTTAAGCATTTTAAATCCAGATATTCCACTTAGGGCATTTGGAATCCCTAACTTCTCTCCATCCTCATATGATCACTGTAGCCAACTTCATCACTATTTTAGAACTTCACCTTGTACCATAGTCAGTCAGAGACTGGTTTGTAAGACTCGAACAGTTAGATGAATAAAGAGAAAATAGACTTAGGATGAAGGGAAACATAGTAGGTAAGAGGGAAATAGTAGATTCTGTCTTGGCCAGGTAAAGTGAGCACTTAAAAATTCTTGTCTTAAAACCACACACACACAGTGTTTTGTATATTTAGTAATTTAAATTGATCTAAAGAAATACTAACTTCGTCCTTCTTTCTTGTGACTGGTGAATTCATCAATTTTGTGTATTGTAAATAAACTTGATTCATGTAATGTATTGCAAAATAGTTTAAAAATGGATACCATTTTGACTAGTGACAAGTAGTAGTACGTTTGGATTTTGGTTTGTGTATCTGTGTGTGTAAACAGTTTTACTTTTCAATTAATAAATTAATAGTATTTAGGTAAAATCTTAAAAGTACAATAAGAACTGTTTTCTTGTGACAGTTGCACTCCAGTCATATATTTCATATTAATGAAATCACATTATAAGTACTGAAAAGTAAAAGAAATTCCAAAACTAAAAATGTACTTACTTATTTTAGTTACACAGTAAACTTTTTAAAAAATTACATCCCCATGAGTTATTTATTTTATAACTAGGATTTTGTACCTTTTGACTTCCTTCACCTATTTCACATTCCGCCCTCCCATCTCCTGCCCCTGACAACCACCAGTCTCTTCTCTTTACCGATGAGCTTAGTAGGAGGGTTTGTCTTGTTTTGTTTTGTTTTTCTTTTTTGCAGCTTCCACATATTAAGTGAGGTCATAGGGTATTTGTCTTTCTCTGTCTGACAAATTTCACTTAGCATGATTCCCTTGAGGTCCATCCAAGTAGTCTCAGATGGCAAGATTTTGTTCTTTTTTTATGGCTAATATTTCTGTGTGTGTGTGTGTGTGTGTGTGTGTGTGTACCACATTTTCTTTCCATTCATCTGTCAATGGACATTTAGGTTGTTTCTGTATCTTGGCTGTTATAAATAATGCTGCATGGGGATGCACATATCTTTTCAAGTTAGTGTCTTCATTTATTTGGATAAATATCCAGAACAGGAATTGCTGGATCATATGGTAGTTCTATTTTAAATATTTTGAGAAACCTCTATATTGTTTTCCACAGTGGCCACACCACTTTACATTCTCACCAAGAGTGCACAGGGGCAAGGGTTTTGTTTTCTCCATATCCTCACAAACACTTCTTATTTCTTGTGTTTTTGATAGTAGTCATCTTCACAGATGTGAGGTGATATCTCTTTGTGGTTTTGATTAGTGATGTTGAGCATTTTTTCATGTACCTGTATGTCTTCTTTGGAAAAATGTCTATTTAGAACCTTGACCCGTTTTTTAGTTTTTGGGTTTTTGCTGCTGAGTTCTTTATATATTTTGGATATTAATACCTTATCAGATATATGATTTGTAAATACTTTCTCCCATTCAGTACATTGTCTTTTCATTTTGTAGATTGTTTCCTTTGATTTGCAGAAGCTTTTTAGTTTGATGTGGTCCCACTTGTTTATTTTTGCTTGTTTATTTTTGCTTATCGTCGGCTTTGTTTTTGGTGTCAAATCTACAAAATCATTGCTGAAGCCTATGTCAGGGAGCTTACCACCTATGTTTTCTTCTAGGCGTTCTATGATTTCAGGCCTTACATTGCAGTCTTTAATCCATTCTGAGTGAATTTTTTTGTATGGTATAAGAGAGCAGTCCAGTTTCATTCTTTTGCATGTGGCTATCCAGTGTTACCGATACTGCTTATTGAAGACAATGTATTTTTTTCTATCATATATTTATCACAAATTAATTGACTATATATGGGTTTATTTCTGGGCTCTCTGTTCTGTTTCATTGATCTATGTGTCTGTTTTTATGCCAATACCATACTGTTTTGATTACTATAGCTGTAATATAGTTTGAGATCACGGCACATGATGCCTCCAGCTTTTCATGTTTCTCAAGATTACTTTGGCTTTTGGGGGTCTTTTGTGGTTTCATACAAATTTTAGGCTTGCTTGTTCTATTTCTGTGAAAAATGCCATTGGAATTTTGATAGGGATTGCATTGAGTCTGTAGATTGCTTTGGGTAGTGTGGACACTTTAACACACTACACTAATATTAATTCTTCGAACCCATTATAGTTTTACAATAAACTTTTGGTAAGTATTTATATAGATGAATATAAATGGTATGAAATATGTCAGTTACAATGATTTTTGACCTTGTCTTTTATAATTCAGTATTTAATTCTTTTGATTAAAATTTATTTTAAAATGCCCATCATTTCCTGAAGGAATATTAATTTGAAATATTATATATGTGCTCCACATCAAAAATTGGCTCAAATACAGACACGTTTATCTGACATCCATAAAAAATTAGATCCTGAGAGCTGCCATAAACTTCAAAGCTATTGACTGTATAAATATTTGAGTTACTAATTAGTAATTGAAGTCTTTTAACGTATTCTTTGCTGTCTGGATTCCAGTATTCTTTCATTACCATGTATTCTAATTAACAAGGGAGTATAGTATCTGATTTTCTTCAGGTTTCTGTCCTTGGCCGGATACCCTCAGGCATTTGTATTATTACTATTAAGCCTCAGGGTCTGTGAGTGAATAGGGGGTGATGTTGGAGAAAGGAGAGACATGACTTCTTAAACATAGATGGACATACAAAATGTGAATTCAACTAAAACGTCAGAGTCACCAAAATGTGTAGCATTTAGATTTTTAGATTGAATATGCTAGAGTTTATTATATGTAATATGAAATCTGATAAATGCTTGAGCAGCTTCTAAAAGTACAAGAGTATGGTATTTGTTTATAAGATAATGTTCTGTTGTGTTTTAAAATGAAATTTTATTTACTTTCAAGAGATTCTTGACTGACCTTCATTGAAGGTAGGAAATTAAGAGTGAAACACTAGGCTTAAAACAAATTACCAGAAGTGTTCAGAACAATTGAGTATTTGACTTTAAGTATAAGCAGAAATTTAAAAAATATTCTTTGAAATGAAATGAACTTGAAATTTGTTTGTACTGTTTTGCTTAATATTTCTATACATTGATCTGGAGCTTTTATATTAGGAGAGCAGGTTTTCTATTTTAAAGAACATACCTAAGTGTTAGAAAACTTCTACTGCTTTTATTTTTTGTAGGTGGTTTCAGACCCCCTCACAGGTTTTCTACCATGCAGCAACTGAACATGGAGGGAAGGACGTATATCCAGGGCAGTGTCTTTGGGAAGGTTGTGAGCCTTTTCAGCGACAGAGGTTTTCTTTCATTACCCACTTACAGGTACACTTTCTTAATACTATTTGGTTTGTAACTCATTTGGTTGTGTTAAAGATCTTGATGCATATGTTTTTTACTTCCTCTTTCTCAAAAAGGACAAACACTGTTCAAAGGATGCCCTGCTTGCAGGATTAAAACAAGATGAACCAGGACAAGCAGGAAGTCAGAAATCTTCTATCAAGTAAGGAATCTGAGTTCACTTCCTGTTGCACATAAAAAAAGACAAATCAGGAAACCAGGCAAAACTTAGTAATAAAAGGCAATTTAGTATATCGGGAGACAGGAAACCTGGGTTGTAGTCCACCTCTACCATTAACCAGCTATGTATGTGACCCTGTTCAAATTGTGTAAATGCCCTAGGAATCACTTCTCATTTTGGCTGGACCACATGGTCTGTAAGTACCTTGTAGCTCTAATATTTTGATTCCACTTTGTAGACAAGTCATTGGAAGTAATGACAGATGATATATGAGAAATGCTTTGTAAACTGGAAATAAATATATGGTTCTTTGTCCTTTGAGAGAGTAGTTGAACATGTACTTGATAATGGCAAAGAGATTTATTCTTACAGCTACTCCTGAGGAGAGGCCAAGGTGTCATGTGAGGGTCCAATATAAAATTGTATATGTCACATTTACTATATGGTTATTCATTTACCTATTATTTCATGAACACATGCTTGTAGTCAAGTTCTGAGTTAGCTGTAGATTCCTGTAAGGTCCTTATTAGATTTACATAGTATTTCCTGTTCTGTTTCTGAGGCCTTTAGTTGTAAACTCTGTAACCTGAAAAATACAGTCAGCCCTCCATATCCTCAGGTTCGGCATCTGAGGATTCAACCAACCAGGGATCAAAAATACTTGGAAAAAAAAAATTCAGGAAGCTCCAAAAAGCAAAACTTGAATTTGCCATGCACTGGCAACTATTTGCATAGCGTTTACATTGTATTGGGTGTATAAGTAGTCTAGAGATGATTCAAAGCACACAGGAAGATGTGTGGAGGTTATATGCAAATGCAGTCATCGCTCGGTATCTACCTGGGATTGGTTCCAGGATTTTGGTATCCACAGAGGGTCCTGGACCCAATCCCCCGTGGACACCAAGGGACAACTGTATTTTAAATTCTCATAATGTGAAAATAAATTAATTTGTCACCATTTATTGAGATACTGCTGTGTACTGGGCATTATGCCAGACATAGGGAATTCTAAGAACAAGATATAGTGTAACTTCACAGAGTTGAAATTTTAGACAGAGAACCAGAAGTATAGGAACACAGAAGCTGCTTACATACTTTATCTATTCCATTACTGTTTACTTTATTCTCTCCATTACTATTTATTCCACGTGCTAGGCACTAAGGTATAGCACGAGGTATACGTGACCAAGATGTTTTGCTGTTTTCAAGTCTGGAGATGCAATGAGAGGTATAGGTAATTCTTATTATATGGTGTAATAAGTCCTAAAATGAAGATATGCACAAGACACTGTGAGAGCCCACCTAAACCAACCTAGGAAACCAGGGAAGGCTTTCTGGTAGAAAGCACATCCAAACTGAGACCCAAAGAATGAGGAGTAAATAAATAGCTGAGGGTTTCATAAGCCATAATCATGAGTTTGGATTTTCCCCTAAAGGCAGTAGAAAGTCATTTTTCTGCCAAGTATCTTTTTCTGTAAATTTCACTGTACAGTTGACCCTCGAACAACACAGATATGAACTGGGAGGATCTACTTATATGCGGGTTTTTGTCACGGTAAATAATGCAGTGCTGCACCATCTGTGGTTGGTTGAACCCACAAATGTGGAACTGTGGATATGGAGGGCCAACTGTAAAGTTATATGCGGATTTTTCACTGCAGAGAGAGTGGGTACCCCTAACTCTCATGTTGTTCAAGGGTGAACTGTATTTAATTTCTATGTATTATGTAGCCTATAAGAGTATGTTGCAGTATGTTTGATTTTGCTCAAATTTGGAGGAACCTATATTTGGTATATCAGTTACAATCAATCAAAAATCTTTGTCACTTATACATAAAATCTAATAATAATTTTCATCTGTGTCCATATATAGATATCCTTACTTGTAGACATCTATAAGTAGATATAGATAAAAAGTGGTTTACAATTTAAAGATTGCTTTTATGTTAACTTACTTAATATTCAGAATTACTTTACTCATGTAAAAAGGTGCCAGAAATATCCCCACTTTACAGATGCAAAACCTGAAGCACAAAGGGGCAAACTGAACTTGAAAGTCGTGCAGCTAGTTACAGTGTCAGAAATAGGATTTCCTCACTGTGAGCCAGTGCTCTCGCCACTCCTGCCCCACCAGAATACAGCAGATACTGATAGAATTTTTCTGCTTGGCAAAGGAGACCTAGAGTAGTTTGAAATCTGATTTTATATAAAATCTACCTCTGCAGTCCCTCCATTCTGTATCTTTCCTAAAGGACAGTAGAGCTATACTGAAAGAATTGATTGAAATTAGTAAATAATGAAGAAAAATTATGGAACATAGTAATAGTTTGAAGTGTAATAGTTGGCATAATTTTGTATTATTATCATATTAGGTTATCTTTTCCTGGGTGACCTATACATATACCAGTACATTCTCAGGTAATATTATTTTACTCCTAGGTACAGTTTAGCAAAAATAATTTGCAGCTCAAATTGTAGACTAGTCTTTGTTAACATCTTTACATTGCATTCAAAGACGTGAACTTCACAACTTTGAATACTATGTTGTATTGATATATGGGCTGTACCAGAACATCTGTTGTTTGCTTTAAAGTTGATAGATCGGAAAATAAAAGACTTGAAACTTCTCCTTGATACCGAGAGCCCTTATGCCTAGGCTGACACAAGAGTGAATATTACTGCTGGGCCATGGGAGCTTTTACTCACCCTGTGTCCAGAGTTTCAGAGTAACCACCTTAGGGGTTGGCAGGTTGGTCATTCGTTATCAGTCTGTCTGCTGCATCATGTTAACAATCTCTTTCTCTCTCTGGTCAATTTAGGCAGCCAGCTGTAGGGGGCACAAGCTCAACTCCTAGAGCACAAAAGGCCATTGTGAATCATCCCAGTGCTGCCCTTATGGCTCTTAGGAGAGGATCAAGAAACCTTGTCTTTCGAGATTTTACAGTGAGTAAGCCTCGAAAGCCTTGTCTGTAAATGTGTGCACGCTGTGTGATTTAGATCTTTATTCTTTTCTTTTCTTTTCCTTTTTAAGGATGAAAAAGAGGGACCAATAACTAAACACATCCGACTAACAGCTGCCTTAATATTAAAAAATATTGGTAAATATTCAGAATGTGGTCGCAGGTGAGTAATCTGTTTTCTGTAGCCAGAGTGAATCTAGATTATTTACTTTTACCCATAAGTTAATAAGGTTAGATGCCTGCATTTTATTCACTGCTTTTTGCATAAATTTTTGGATATGTCCGAAAGCTTATGTCAAGCTCAGGCCATCATGGATTCTTAAAAGCCAAAAAAATAGAAGTTGAAACAACCAAAAGGTTTTCTTTTAACTTGTTTCATTAGGTTAAATTTCTTGCTGGTCATAGAATTTAAGTTTATTTTATTTATTTATATTCATTTATTTTGGCTGCATTGGTTCTTTATTGCTGCGTGCAGGCATTCTCTAGTTGCGGCGAGTAGGGGCTACTCCTTGTTGCATTGCACAGGCTCTAGGCACACGGGCTTCAGTAGTTGTGACACACAGGCTCAGTAGTTGTGGCTCGCGGGCTCTAGAGCATAGGCTCAGTAGCTGTGGAGCACGGGCTTAGTTGCTCCGCGGCATGTGGGATCTTCCTGGACCAGGACTCGAACCCGTGTCCCCTGCATTGGCAGGCAGATTCTTAACCACTGCGCCACCAGGGAAGCCCTGGTGTCATAGAATTTAGAGCAAAAAGTAGATCTACAAGAGAAAACTTAGGAGTTTACTGGGAGGAAAAATGAATTGCTCACTTGAATCATGTGGAATTAGAATGGAATTCAGTTTGATAATTACCGTTTTAATGAAACCATCAAAGCCATACGTGTGCTGAGATTCACTATAATACTCTGAAGTTTTAAAAGTTACATTTTAATGAACTTAAGAGAAAACTTAGGATTTTGTAGATCTATAGCAACTGGAAACAATAACTCTAACCCTAGAGAGAGCAAATGTGGATTTGCCTCCCTTGTCTCCCTTGAAGCTTGAAGCTAATATTCTAGTATTATTCGTCCTCCATCTTCAGCTGACCCAACTCAGGCTCCTTCATTGGGAAGGTGTCCTCTGATGCATCTTGCCTTCCAGATAGTGATTTTTTTCTCCTAGTCTCTCTCCTCCCACATACTATTAATCGAATCTACCTTGGTTCTTCTCCCCCCATTTTACCTTGTGTTAGGTCTTTAATGATATTTCTTGCAGTAACCTTCCAACTGGACTTTCCAAACATAAAAACAGTGCCATCGATTACAAAAAAAAAAAAACAATTAATTTAACTATATCAAACTTTAAAGCTTCTGCAAATTAATGATGAATAAAACTTAAAACTAAAGTTTTTAAAAAGTATTTTTAATGACAAATTTACTATATTTAGTGTATCAAGTATTCCCACAGAGGAATAAGAAAAATTCTTAACACTCAAATGAAAAACAAGCATAGTTTTTCAGGGAAAAAAGAAGAAATATGAAGGTTTTGTCACTAGCATCTCCCAGCTTCATTCATGAGTTCTTCCTTCCTTTCTCACTGTATTTTCCTCCTCACCCCTCCTTTTGCTACATTTCAGTTTTAGCCAAACTAAACCACATGCAGATTCCAACCATGCAAGACGTCTTTCGTGTCTCACTTTTGTACGTTTGTTCCAGTGCTATACTGTCCTCCCTGTGTTGTGGCCCATTTAGTATCTGCAAGCCCCCGTGATTCAGCTCAGACGTTGGCTTCTGTGTGCTGCTTTTCCTATGCTGTGTTCCCCTTCCTCACTGAGTTTGTTCTTCTCTATTTTTGTAACATGTCTGTCTTATAACATTTCATCTTACTGTTTTGTAAGTAGTTATTTATGTGGCTTTTTTCCACTACTGACCTAACTACAGATTCTCTGATTAATCTTTGTAGCCCAATTGCCCAATACATCAGAGATAATCCCTACTTCCTATTCTTCCTTCAAGACTCAACCCAGGTCACCTCTTCCTTTCCTGACATCTCCCTCACTACCTACCCTTGACCTAAGGTGCCCCCCACACATTGCTTTGTTACCACCTTACATGATGAGATCTGTGAAAGCAGGGGTTGAATATTTTTGTTTTTGTGTCCTCAGTGCCTAACATAGTGTTGGAAATATAACAGTGATTCAATAAATATTTGATAGACAGATGGAAGGGAAGAAGGTCTCAAAAATTCATTTTTTCCTAGAGTTCTGATCTGGAATTTGTGTAGACAGTTGGAATTCTAAAAGTAATTTTATAACTTTTCCCTCACATTCAAATTGTACATTCTTAGGCTTACAGCAAAGCCACTTTGGCTACATCTAATATAATTATTGAACCAAAGTTTTCATCTTACAGTTTGTGTTTTGTTGTTGATCTTGTTATTTTATTTAACTCTAAACCTTCTAGATGTCTTTTGGCATCTTCAGGTGCTATGATCTTAGAAAAACAGAAGCAGAAGAATTAAAACAATCCATTAAATTCTTCCCATTCACCCTCCCAGTCTGGGTTGAAATCCCCATGTAGAACCTCTATCGAATATCTCCAGTAATGAGGAGTTTTGCTAGAGCAGGAGTACTGACAGAATCTGGCAAAACATATGTGAAGAAAAAAGTATAGGAAATCGGGTATTGCAAAAGATAATTCTTTGTTGATATACTTCCTCGTCTCTGGTGGAGTAAGTTAACGGGTGCGATTTTTTTTTTTTTAACTAAAGCAAATTCTATTTGCAATAAGAAAATTACAGGTCAACAGGAAGATATATGGAAATTTACTTTCATTCTTACAGTACAGTATACTGAAGAGTATGAAATGTCAGCATTTTTTAAAATTTTAAGTTCAGAATCTGATTGAATAATGTAAACTTTTGTGCTTCCCTGGTGGCGCAGTGGTTGAGAGTCCGCCTGCCGATGCAGGGGACACGGGTTTGTGCCCCGGTCCGGGAAGATCCCACATGCTGCGGAGCGGCTGGGTCCATGAGCCATGGCCGCTGAGCCTGCGCGTCCGGAGCCTGTGCTCCGCGACGGGAGAGGCCACAACAGTGAGAGGCCTGCGTACCGCAAAAAATAAATAAATAAATAAAAATAATGTAAACTTTTAAAATGCAGTTTATCTCCTTTATGACTAAACTTGAGCTTTGGAGAACTGCAATATGTTTCTCCTCTTTTTGATATATACCTTTTGTCAGTGTAACACATGGGTCTTATTTAAAAATCAAATGATACTTTCACTAACAATGAACAATCTGAAAAAGAAATGAACAGTTCTATTTACAATAAATCAAAAGAATAAAATAATCACATTAACCAAGGAGGTGGAAGATTTGTACATTGAGAACTATAAAACATTGCTGAAAGAAATTAAAGAAGATGTAAATAAATGGAAAGACATCCTTTGTTCATGGATTGGAAGACTTAATATAGCTTAGATGTCAATACTACCCAAAGCAATCTACAGATTCAACGCAACCCCTATCAAAATTTCAGTGACATTTTTGCAGAAATAGAAATATTTGTTCTAAAATTCATATGGAATCTCAAGGAACCTTGAATAGCAAAACTATCTGGAAAAGGGAGAACAAAGTTAGAGGACTCATACTTTCTGATTTCAAATTTCACTGCAAAGCTATAGTAATCAAAACAGTGTACTGTCTTTAGTGACATAAAGACAGACATATTAACCAAGGAAACAGAATGGAGAGCCCAGACATATGTGGTCCTTGCATATGTGGTCAAATGATTTTCAATAAGGATGCCAATTCTCTATTCAATGAGGAAAAGATAGTCTTTTCAACAAATGGAGTTGGGAAAACTGGAAATTCACATGCAAAAGAATGAAGTTGAACCCTTACCTAACACCATATGCAAAAATTAACCCAAAATGCATCAAAGACCTAAAAGTAAGAGCTAAAACTATAAAACTCTTAGAAAAAGCTTCATGACATTGGATTTGACAGTGGTTTCTTGGATATGACACCAATGGCACAGGCAACAAAAGAAAACGTAAATTGGATTTCATC
Source organism: Leucopleurus acutus (assembly GCF_964270905.1). NCBI lineage: Eukaryota > Metazoa > Chordata > Mammalia > Artiodactyla > Delphinidae > Leucopleurus > Leucopleurus acutus. The sequence continues at coordinate 37,890,563 of NC_139152.1, forward strand.
AAAATTAGAAATTTGTGCATCAGAGGACACTGTCAATAGAATAACAAGACATGCAACAGAATGGGAGAAAAGAATTACAAATCAAATATCTGATAAAGGGGTTAATATTCAGACTATATAAAGAACTCCTAAAACTCAACAACAAAAAGAAAACAAACCAAATCAAAAATGGGCAGAGGACTTGAATAGAAATATCTCTAAAGAAGATAAATAAATGGCCAATAAGCATATGAAAAGATGTTCAACATTACTAATCATTAGGAAAATGCAAATCAAAACCACAATGAGGTACTACTTCAAACCCATTAGAATGGCTATTATTAAAAACAAACAAACAAAAAATCGAAAACAATTAAGTGTTGGCAAGAATGTGGAAAAATTGGAACCCTTGTGTGTTGCTGATGGAAATATAAAATGGCACGGCCACTGTGGAAAAGAGTGTGGCCATTTGTCAAAAAATGAAACATTTCATTCTACCTTTTGGGTATATACACAAAGGAATTTAAAGCAGGGAGTTGAACAGATATTTATGCACCATTTTCATGGCAGCATTATTCACAGTAGCCAAAAGGTAGAAGCATCCCACCAGTCCATCAACAGAGGAATGGATAACTAAAATGTGTGTGTATATGCAATGGAATATTACTCAGCCTTAAAAAAAGAATGAAATTCTGATACATTCTACAACATGGATAAACCTTGAAGACAGTGTGTTAAGTGAAATAAGCCAGGCACAAAATGACAAATATTGTATGATTCCACTTAAATGAGGTACCTAGAAAGTAGAACAGTGTAACAGCCCCCAGCAGGGGGTTGGGGGAGTGAGGCAGTGGGGGCGTTCTTGTTGGTTGTGGGAAGATGAAAAAGTGCTGGCGATGGATGGTGGTGATGGTTGCACAGCAGTGTCGATGTACTTCATGCCCCTGAACTGCACACTTAAAGATGGTTAAAGTAGTAAATTTTGTATTATGTATACTTTACCACAATTTAAAACTAAAAACAAGAACAAAGGAGGGATTTGGGGAAATGCAGAGTGGCTACTAATGAGTATTTGGCTTCTTTTGGGGGATGATGAAAATATTCTAAAATTGATTGTCGTGATGGTTGCACAATTCTGTTACTATACTAAAGACCACTGAATTTTACACTTTAAACAGGTGAATTGTGTGGTAGATGAATTATGTCTCAATAAAGCTGTTACAAAATTTTTTTAATTAAATGGTAAAGCTTATAACAAACTATATAGTCCCCTACTTCACCCTTCCTACCCACATCCAAGGAAGAGCTTTCAACAAGTTGAGCTAATTTTTCTGGTGTTTGCCTCCATGTTTCTAAATAACATGTTTATGTTACTGTTTCCTAATTTACCTATTTTACACTTTACCTGTTGACTCTCTTTCTATTGAACACTGTTAAAACCTCTCTTCCTTACGCTTTTCATTTCCTCATAATATTGTTACATCTTAAATCAGATGTTGTTGTGTTGTTTGATGCTGAGCCCCGTGCTACTGTTTTACATTTCTTTTTCTCTCTTTGTTTTTGCAGGGTTAATGATTGTCTTGCTTCTTCATTAGCTTTTAATGGGCCTAATGCTGATTTTCCCATATATTTCAATCAGTATCTTTCAAGCCTATGTATAAGCTATCTAAAAAACACAGTTGTTAAACCTCTATCAGTTCTACATTTTTTCCCCCTTGGAAACTGGCCTTGGTAGTCTAGACAGCTTACTTTGTAGGCCTGGTGCACAGCTGTCCTTGGGAATTCCTTCTACGTTGAAACCTTTTTCTTGAATCCTACTTACTTCTTTTACTTGAGTTCCTCCTTCATTGCAGTAAGGTACATCCTCCAATAATTTCAAGGCCCTACCTGTCTGAAAATGTTTTTAGTCTACCCTTAGTCTTGATAGTTTGGTTAGATATAGACTTCTAGATTGAAAAATCACTTTCCTTTAAAAATCTGAGGACATTGCTCTAATGTCTTCTAGCATGCAGCTTTGCTGTTGACAAGTCCAGTGACATTCTGATTCCCATTCCTTTGTATGAGATCTATTCCCCCCCACCCCCACCCTCCAGAAGTTGTTAGGGTCTTTTTTTTTTTTTCCGATTTCTGTTATTCTGAAATTTCATGAATGCTGTGTCTTGTTGTGGGTGTTTTTTGTTGTTGCTGTCATTGAAGTGGGCATTTCATTTCAGTGGATCCTTTCAATCAAGAGATTCATGTCCTTAAGTAGTGGGAAACTTTCTCAAATGTTTCTTTTTATAATTCCCTGCTATCCATTGTCTGTTCCCATTTCTAGAACTTCTGGGTTTTTTTGGATGCTAGACCCTTGTAGAGTGATCCTCTAACTTTCTTTTCTTTCTCAGCTTTCAATTTTGTCTGTTTAATCTGTTTTCTAGAAACTTCCTTGACTTTATCATCAAATCTACTGCATTTTTACTTCATCTGCCATGCTTTAAATTCTAAGAGCTCTTTTTAAGTTGTCAGTTGTTGCTGTTTTTGTAACATCCTATTCATAGGTTGAATACAGTGCTTGCTCATCCCTCTCAGGATATTAGCGCCAGTATTTTTGAAGTTTCTTCTGCTCCTAGTATGGTTGCTGTGTACTCGAAATTACTTGAAATGTCTGAGGATTGGGGGCTTCGTGTGATATTTTAGGAATGAAATACCTGCTAGCTAGTTGGAAGCTCTGGGTGCATGACCCCCACGTGTCACTAGTGATTGCCATTTTAGGGTGACCCCCGATGAACCAGTTTGTTTCCTAGAAGCCCCTCAGACGTCAGTCTTCGTAGAGATTGTTTCTCCAGGGAAGAATCTTTGATTTCCTTGCCTTTAGAAGTGGGCAACTTGAAGGAGAGTCCGTGAGGGCGTGCACTGTGGAAACAGAATTGGGGGTGGGGTGGGCAGGAGGACCTCACTGGGGTCGAGTACGTTCACTTTCCTTCACGCAGTCTATGTCTCTGTAAGTCCTAACCCTTTCTGGTTTAGTTCCTCCAGAAAATAAATTTCTTTCATTCATTTTGGGAGGGAAAGGAGATAAACTTGCATCGAACTGTGCTATTTTCCTAAAAGCCGATTTGTGTCTTAAATTGTTTTCACTAATGCTACTTACAAATTATGTCTTATCTATTAAGTGCATTAAAGTGACACAATGTTTATCCTTTGTTAAACATATCAAAAAGATAAAGGAACTTTTGAAATTGAAAGAATATCATTTTATACAACAAAAAAGGCATATTTCATTTTTTATCTAGTGAGTGCTTATTTAATTCTTTAAAACCTCCCAATATAAAAAATATTAGTTTATATCAAAAATGAAATGGTTACTTTAAAATCATCCTAGTGATTGAAATGTAGTCTTTCTAATTTTATCCATGTGACATAAAAATAAAAGAAAGAATACTTTTTAACATGTGACTGTTCATCAGTTTGGAAAATATGATTTTATTTAAGCTTTTGAAAGTAAAGGCTTTTTGCTTTGTCACAATGTTCATTGATTATAGAGGAGAAATAATTTGATTCCACTTAGTAGGTTATTTTTAAATCGAGTTTTTTATGGCTATTTTTCCTTTCCCAGAAAATAAATTGTAGACATTTTATAGTTCATTTAAAAATTTGTTAAATAAACTTCTGAAGTAAATCATGCCTAAAGAAAAGTAAAAAACAACACAAGTGTGAAGCTCAATGAACTGTCACAAAGTGAACCACCACATAACCAACCATCCAAGTTACGAAATTGATCAACACCACTTCCACGGAGTCCCTCCGAGTGACCCCAGTCTTTACCCCATCCTTGTCTGTGGGACTACTGTCCTGATCTGTAACACCATAGATTAACTTCACTTGATTTTGAACTTTATATAAGTAAAATCATATAGTATATTTTTTCTTGTGCTAGCTTTTTTTTTCTCAACATTGTTTGTGAAATTCTTTCACGTTGCATGAAGTAGTACTGTGTATATATAGCAGTATAAAATTCTGTCGTATGAATATACTCAAATTTACTTTTTCCATTCTTTTTTTTTTTTTTTTTTTTGCGGTATGTGGGCCTCTCAGTGTTGTGGCCTCTCCCGTTGCGGAGCAGAGGCTCCGGACACGCGGGCTCAGCGGCCATGGCTCACGGGCCTAGCTGTTCCACAGCATGTGGGGTCTTCCTGGACCGGGGCACAAACCCGTGTCCCCTGCATCGGCAGGCGGACTCTCAACCACTGCACCACCAGGGAAGCCCTCCATTCTATTTTTGATGGACATATGGGTTGTTTCCAGTTTGGGACTATTAAGAATAATGCTGCTGTGAACATTCTATGAACACTTTTTGGCCGTATATGTACATATTTCTGTTGAGCTTTTATGAAGGATTGGTGATTTCACTGGTGCTTTATTTTAGTACATAACGCCAAACAATTCCAAAGTGGTTTTATCAATTTACACTCCCTCCAGCAATGTTATGAGAGAGTCTCAGTTGCTCCACATACTTGCCAACATTTGCTATTGTAATTTTAATATTTAATTTTAGCCATTCTTTTGGGTGTGTGGAGTATGTACATACGGAAATTACAAAAGCAGCTACCCTAACAGCCAAAAAATGTATGAAAAGATGCCCAACTTATTAGACATCAATCTCAATTTTTTTTAAACAGTTTCAT